>NC_045437.1:18246972-18310617 GCF_002776525.5 Piliocolobus tephrosceles
AAAAAAAAAAAAAAAAAAAAAAAAAAAAGTAAAGAAAAGAAAAAAAAAAGAAAGAAGGAATTCTTAAAGAAAGGACATGGCTACCATACCACGGAGTGGGAGTGGAACAAGAATAGGTAGGACTTGAGTAGCCTAGGATGGTTTCAGAAACATTGATGAACTTTAGTTAAGGCAGGCTTAGAAGAAAATGTAATAAAAATTTTAATATTTTTGTAATAAAGGATAATTGGCAGAAAAACAATAAACTGCATTTTGCTGTTGGTTTGCTAATAATTGTATAGTTCAAGATAAAGTATTAAAAAGTAAGAGGCATTTGAGAAATGTTTAATGTATCTATTTCAGAAGTTAAAATTCTAAAGAGTAAAAAATATTATAATTATCTTGGAGATGAAGGGGAAGTGGTAGGTCCTATAATTTGCAAAAATTATATGTTCCGGAACAATTATTGAGGAAATGAGAGATTGTGCCTTGTGAAAATATACATTTCCCTCTATCAGGCCTGGGAAAGTTATGCCTGATGTTGGCAAATTCTGGTGCTGGAGGGAGTGGAGGCAATCTAAGATACTGTTGAGAACCTTAAAGGCTCTTTAAATTTTACCCTTTTTCAAGCTAGCATGCAAACCTGTGACAAATTTACGAATGCTGATAGAAGATATGAGACTCCTTGGTCAGAAACAAAGGACTTTATTATTCACAGCAATAGGATTAGCCATAGTAACAGCATTGTCTTGCACAGTTTACCGAACCTTAATTTTTAGAAAGTAAGGTGAAGGGAACCATGTGACAATTGCACACACAGAGGACCACTTTGGGAAAAGGATTTTATAATGGCAGTAAATATGTATATCCACTGCCCCAGCCGGAGACATTATCTCTATATTCCATAGATGTTTACTCTACAAATATCCTTGAAGATGTAGCTTGGAACAGGGTGGTCAAGGCCTCTATTTGCAATACATATATGAGACACCTTAGGGATTTGTCTTCCCCTAACAGGCGGATGTTACTGTTCTCATCAGCAATATTGAATACCAAAATGCTAGGATACAATATCTTAAAAATATTTTTTAACCCAGTATTTAAATTCCAACAAAACTCAAAAAAGCTAGTGTGAAGGCAGAATAGAGGTTTCTTTTTCAGTCATGAATAAAACCATAAATTTACTTCTAATATAACAAAGTCTTAAGATGAGTTTAATCATCAACTATCATTACAGGAAGCAAGTAATTGATGTTTAAAACTGACAAATCAAGAGCACTATAAATACATCATTTAACAATAAAGACACAGGTGCCAAGAAAATCTTAACAATTTGGAATTAATTGCATTTTGAAGGTAAGTCTGGGGGTTTGGCAGGTATATGTCGTTATAGGTATAATACAGGTGATACAGATAGAGACAAACATATAGATGTAGAAATAATATGGATGTTTACATGGACATGAATGTGTATGTGGGCATATTTGTGGACAAGTTCATATATACATATATGTATGTGCGGCTGTACCAGTGAATGTTTTACAAATTTCAGTTTTTTAATGGTATAGATTTTCTTAAGAGAATCTCACTTTTAAAATATTTTATGTGGTTAGCCTATTACGTTTTATGTTTTATCTATCCTGAGAATGTATGTTCCCTGAGGGCAGATCTTTGAAATACCTTAAGAATATAGAACATGAAATGAGTACTTGTAGAATCACTAAATTCAGCAACCAAGACAGATAAGATGGGAGATCATATATTACATGGAAGGTTACTCATATTTGGAGCTTTTAAGAAATACAAATGTCCTCCAGCTCCGTTTTTAGGCACATTAAACAAGGCATCTGCATGCATGTTTGAAAATTTCTCCAGATGAATCTGATGTACATTAGATTGTCCGTAACACTAATAGATAATATAAACTAATGTCTATATTGATTAACATTATAATGATTAACATTATAATTATTAACATTAATAATGATTGTCATTAAGAAGTCATCAAAAATAGAATACTTAAATAGTAGGCCTCAGGGGAATGCTCAAGAAAGAAAAAAAACAAAAAAAACTTTTTAAAGTCACTACTTGGTAAATCAAAATATTCTTTTGGAACCGAAAAAATATATTGTGAGATGCTAATAACTGATTAAAATCATTTTAGCTTTCAGCATATGTATTTTTGAATAATCTTTTTTCAGTAGGAGCAAGGCATCATTAAACCTAAAGAATACAAGGTAATAGTAAAGTTCCTAAGATGTGATGACACAGATACTCATTAATGAGCTGTAGAAAATTTTGCTTATGACAGTGCGTGTGATGGTGATAATAAACGAATGTCATCCAGTGGCACCTAATTAGCATGATTAAACAATTTTAGTACTCACCAGAGAATTCATTGAATCAATGTGCTCCTATTTATACATAGAACATGTTTTTCATTTTTCATTTGGGATCAATGCCTTGCCTCTAAAGCACCTTTCATAGAGCTCTTTCCTTGTTTTTACTCTCACGTATCTGACCGGTCTGCTATCAGGCAGTTGCCTGTATAAGCATGAATGACCTTGGAAGTTATGTGGCACCCTGCAAAGCATTTGATGGGACTCTTCACAGTGAATTGATAAGACTGAATATCAGGAGCTCTAGCATAGTCTGAAACCCAAGCCGTATTCACTTTCCCTTAAATAACCTTAGACAACTTAAATGAACTTGAAGATTCTAGAGTGAATACATGCAAAAGTGAATGTGTATATTACATCACTAGAAAAATTTCTCTGTGGAAAAAGGTCACTAGTTGTAAATTAAGGCTTAGGCTAAATATTCATTAATAACAAGTACAACTGAAATCCCATTATATAGTTCTATGTTGGCATTTATAGAAGCAACTTTGCATAATAGATAAGGGTAATTTATGTGCATCAAATTTAATAAAATCATGTGATAGTATTCTGCAAATGATGAAGAGTTATATGGTCATATGTATCCCTCAAGTTTATCATAAGTTCAATATCAAACTTATTTATGCACCTAAATTTCACATAGGCAAGTTTTAAAAATTTGCAAATCTTTAATCCCAACATTTTTATACAAAAATATTTCCTTTTTGAAAAGTTGTTACATTATTTACTTAACAAAGGAACATATTTTAAAAGTTAAATTAGAATCTATAACTATTAGCACAAGTTGAACCTAGTGAAAGAAAATAAGACAATAATTCTGGTCTTTTAGAAGTCATGTGCCATGTATGCTCACTTTCTTCAACTAGAAAACTAAAATCTACATCTCTTTGTTGCCAGGGTTATTTATAAGAGTCAACTAACCATGGTTACATACCTTTAAAATTTTTAATTTGCAAAGTATAATACACTTATTTATTTTGTGAGATAAAAAATAAGTTTGAATGTAGCACTCTACTGAGTTCAATGCTGAGCAAGTAAGGCCTGATTATATGTAAACTCTACCTTTGATATAATCATTTTTGCTTTTTGAATTTAAATTTGATTCCTCTCCAGTGAACATTCATGTTATAGAAGATTGAAATTTTGTTCTCCCAAATATTGAAAATATTTCAACACCAAAAAGAAGACAGCATATCTGAATGGAAAGAGCCAGAGAATTAGAGCAGAGGAGCTTCACAAGGTGTTTGCTCCATACAATATGTGACACAACTTTTCAACCTATAATTTAAGAAAATAACATTTATTATCAAAAGTTTTCTTTAATTAAAAATTAAATGAAATAAACATGGAGACAATCTGTCTTATAATGGAGGTAACTGTCATAATAAATGATGACTGAGCCTGAATTCTGTGTTTTTTAACTGGGTACATACATGCATTTAGTTATTTGAAACAAAAACATCTGGCTTGATCTCTTCAAATTAGACTTTACTTTCCATTTTAGGCTTTAAAAAAGAGTTATAAACACAATAAGAACACTTATTTGATTAAGACAAGGGATAGATTCTAAAGCTCTAGGATCATAACTAGCTACATCTGGCAGCTACTAATGTTCTAATTCCTTTCCTATCTAGTCTAGTTCTTTATTATTCTTTCTGAAATATGACCAGTGGCATTCAAAATAATTCCGTTATTATTCCTTTTTTGTTACACTCCTCTAGTTAATTAGATGATTTTCCAATTTTCTCAGTAATACTAAAGTGATAATATTGCTTTAGAGTTTCTAAGATTTTTTTAGAAGGAATAAAACCATGTAAATTAATAAGACTAGTAAGATGATACTTTAGGCACAATGTCCAATATATGTGAGCCATATATGTACATTTTCTAGTGTTCATATTTAAAAAGTAAAAAGAATTCTACTCAGGAGGCTGAGACAGGAGAATCCCTTGAACCTGGGAGGCGGAGGTTGCAGTGAGCAGAAGTCGCGCCATTGCATTCCAGCCTGGGTGACAGAGCAAGACTCCGTTTCAAAAAAAAAAAAAAAAAAAAAAAAGTAAAAAGAATTATATGATAGCAATATTAATAATACATTTTATTTAATCTTATATGTAAATGTATTACTATTTACCCATAAAACTCATACTAACTCTATTAAAAGGATTACTTTACCCTATTCTTTGAAATCTAGAATTTACCATTAGAATAGTTTTCAACTGAGACTAGCCAGATTTCTGATACTCAAAAAACACCTGTGGCTACTAGATACCATAGTACTAACTTATTGGTGATGATAAAATATCTGAGATTCTATGGCTTTTAGTTTATTTTATCTACTTTTTATTAATTTATTTTAGTGAGATTGCATTTAAATATGTGATTACATGGTATGCCTGTAGCTACAGAAATTCTCTGGGGATTAGAGGCATAGCTAGGATTCATTAACTGCATCTTGAAGAAACATTGAAATATCCTTACTTAGATATGCCAATTGTATGGCTTCATTATTTTATATTTCAATGAATCTTGAATTGTTGAGCTTAACTTGGGTTAGAGAAGCATGACAAAAATCTTGAGATATTTAGAAGAGATTAGTTGTTTCCACATTTCTTCCAACTATGGCCTTATTGGATCCTAGCTACTTTTCTTTGACTCCATGTCTCAAATTCAAGACACATTGATGCAAGGGGTAAGCTCTCAAGATCTTCTGTAGCTTGGCCTCTGTGGCTTTGCAGGGTACAGCTCCAGCTGCTGCTTTCATCAGCTGACATTGAGTGTCTGTGGCTTTTCTAGGTGCATATGCAAGCTGTAGGTTTATATACCATTCTGGGGTCTGGAGGATGGTGGCTCTCTTGTTACAGCTCCACTAGGCAGTGTCCCAGTAGGGACTCTATGTGGAGGCTCCAACCCAACATTTCCTCTCCGTGCTGTCCTAATAGAGGTTCTCCATGAGAGCTATGCCCCTGCAGCCAACTTTTGCCTTGACATCTAGGCATCTCCATATATCCTGTGAAATCTAGGCAGAGGCTTGAAAACCTCAACTTTTGCCTTCTGTGCACCCATAAGCTAAAACACCACTTGGAAGCCACCATGGCTTGTGGCTTGCACCCTCTGAAGCAACAGCCCAAGCTGTACCTTGGCCCCTTTTAGCCATGGCTGGAACTAGAGCAGCTGGGACACAGGGCACCATGTCCCAAAGCTGCGCAGAGCACTGGGGCTCTGGACTTGGCCCACAAAACTATTTTTTCCCTCCTGTGCTGCCAGGCCTGTGATGGGAAGGGCTGTTGTTAAGGTCTTTGAAATGCCCTGGAGGCATTTTCTCCATTTTCTTGGCTACTAACATTCAGCTCTTCTTTATTTATGCAAATTTCTGCAGCCTTGAAGTTCTCCCCAGAAAATGGGTTTTTCTTTTTTATAAGGTGGAATTGCAAATGTTCCAAACTTTTATGCTCTGCGTCTGTTTTAAATATACATTCTAGTTTCAGGTCATTTCTGTGTTAATGCAAAGGATCTAGGCATTTAAAAGAAACCAGGCCTCCTCTTGAATGCTTTACTGCTTAGAAATTTCTTCTGCCAGATACCCTAAATCACCTCTCTCAAGTTCAAAGATCTACAGAGAAGGAGAACAATGTCACTGGTCTCTTTGTTAAAGCACAGCAAAAGTGACTTTTGCTCTAGGTCCCAGTGAATTCCTTATCTCCATCTGAGACCACCTCAGCCTGAACTTCATTGTTCATATCACTATCAGCATTTTGGTCTAAACCATTCCACAAGTCTCTAGGAAGTTCCAAACTTTTTCTTATCTTTCTATCTTCTTCTGATCTTTCCAAACTGTTTCAACCTCTGCCCATTACCCAGTTCCAAAGTCACTTCCACCTTTTCAAGTATCTTTATAGAAATGCCTCACTCCCAGTACCAATTTTCTGTATTAGTTCGTTCTCACACTGCTATAAAAAACTACCAGAGACTGCATAATATATGAAGAAAAGAGGTTTAGTTGACTCACAATTCCACAGGCTGTAAAGGAAGCATGGAAAGAGGCCTCAGAAAAGTTACAATCACGGCAGAAGCTCAAAGGGAAAGCAAACAGATCTTCACATGGCACCAGGAGAGAGAGAGAGAAGGACGAAATGCTACACACTTTTTTAAACAGCCAGATCTCATGAGATCACAAGAACAGCAAGGGGGAAATCCATCCCCATGATCCAATCACCTCCCACCAAGCCTCACTTCCAACACATGGGGATCACAATTTGACAAGAGATTTTGATGCAGACACAGAACCAAACCATATCACCCTCCCTGAAGATTAGGCTCAATTCCACTCTTTGCTGATGCTGGTAATTTCTGAGACTCAGTAATATTGCTTTCCCTTCTTTTCCCAGATTTTGTCTTTCCAACCTGCAGCTTAGTGAATGGTTTCCTTGCCCCATTCAGTGATGAAGCCTTAACAGATGTACTGGCTTTCTTGTACCAACTTGGACTACTCGAGAGGAGAAAGAACCTTTGAAAATATCTCTTCTGATGAAACAAACAAGGTAGACTCTGTGGGAGTGATACTATGTGTGTCTGTGAGGGTGGGTAACTATTTTATGCCCCTTTCTGTGTAAACACAGTACACTTCCATTTCACTCAATGGTGACACAGATACTCAATGAAACATCTTTCTACCTGAGTTCCAATGGAAGTGCAGCACCAGCAACTTTCTATATTTTTAACTACAACCTAATTGAATATTTTCTTTTTGAAATTATTTTCAACGACTTTAAATCTCTTTCCAGGTATCGTAGAAGAATTTCTTATTTTCACATTCTGACTTGTGAGACCTTCACTTATATTATTTCTTACTGGTGAACTATCTGTTTATATCATGTTCTGTGACTCTTTTGAATCAACTGTCAAAGCAAAAGTTGAACAAGACAAAGTTAAAGTGAAAGAACACTCTGCAGAAGGCTCCTACAGGAGGGCTGAGAGGCCGGAACTGAGTCTGAGTTGAATTTCCATGAAACAAGAAGCTGGAGTATTTTTAAGAGATGGGGTTTGAAGGATCATAGACCATGTGTATTGGCTTTACCCAGGGAAGAAGAAAACTTTTTCTTGTGTTCATGACAGGAGGTGGCTTTATAACTCAGAGCAAGGTGCTCACAAAGATAGACTTCCACCCTCTTATAGAAACAGAGAGATGTGGATACTTTCTGATGATGACATTTCAAAGCAATGGCTCTCAGATTCTTGTGAAAGAGATCCCTGTGTTGTAAAACTGTCAAAAAACCTTTTCCCCCAATATTTACATCTCAAATAAGATAAGAAAGAATTTACAATATGTGAAAGCAAAATAGAATCCCAGGATCCCAAACTCACTGTGCCAAAGAAAAAATTAAGCTTGGGAACTGAGTCACCAATACTGTTTTTCTTTAATTCCCAAACAAGTAGCTGTAATTTCAGAACTCATCGTTATAGCCTCATTTCCTCTCTCCTATCTTTTCACATGTTTACTTTATTTTATGTAAAATGTAGATGCAAGAGTAAGAGACTATGCACCATTATTTTCCTCTATTCCCCCTTTACACATGTAAAATATAAATTTACTGAAGCTAATAAGACTCATGAAAGCTAAAGTTGTAGGAGCAGATAGGTGGCGATTCTTTTACTTTTTATCATAAAGGGTCTAAAACAGCACCCCTATAACAGAAGACAGGTTAACAAGAGAAAAACATAACACAATTATTGCATGCACATATGTGCACACCAATAGGGAAGTCATACAAAACATTAAAACATAAGAAAAGGGCCAGATGGTTGATGCTTGAATGCCCTTTTAATTGGGGAGAAGGGAATAGGGGAGCAGGAGTAAAAGATTTTTAGGGAAAATAAATGGATCTGGAGACCAAAATTAAGTTGTAAATATTTCTCTTTAGAATGTGAATGAGCCTCTGAGGAAGATGTTATCTTGTGAAATGTCCAGGTATGGTTGCATTCCTCAATTTTCTTTTCTAAGATAGATAATAAGATGTCAGGAAGGGGATGGAAGGCAATGTTGTTCCTTTTTGGGCGTTTGCTTTCTAGGTAGATAGGAAACTTCATACGACAGCCTCATCTTGTGCTTTGGGAGAGATAGAAGACTGAGAAACAGAGCAGGTGAGAAGAAGGTCACACAAGCCTTGCAGCTGCTTCTGCAGTTCACCACGTCAATGCACTGTATTTTGGGGTATTGGTTTCTGGACCCCAGCCCTATCTTGGTTACCATAAATCTTAGATTTTGACCCATAAGAAAAAAATGGAAATTGAGAACATTTGTCTCTCTCTGAAAAAAACTTTTCCTTCTGTATCTTACACAGAACCAACAACAGAAAGGTATTTTTTTCTTTCTGTTGTTGTCCTACATTAACAATGCAATTTCAAAGTCAGTGAACAGATGGTAAGACAGAAATCATACAAAAAAAGACAGAAAGAAAAAAGATGGGGCACTATGGCGGTCCATGCCTGTAACCCCGGCACTTTGAGAACTGCTTGATGTTAGGAGTTTGAGATCCACCTGGGCAACTTAGTAAGACTCTATCTCTACAAAATAAAACAAAAACAAAAACTTAGATATGGTGGCAAGTGTCTATAGTCCCACTACTCCAGCTACTTGGGAGGCTAACGTGGAAGAATGGCTCAAACCCAGGACTTCAAGGCTGCAGTAAGTTATGATCCCACTACAGTTCCACCTGGGCAACAAACGAAGACCCTGTCATGCACACATACAAAAAGAAAGTCGGGAAAAAAAGAATGAAAGAGGGAAGGATAGGGAATTGTGTGGTTTAAAAGAGGTATCTACTTACAGAAATCATAAAGTGGCATCCACAGAACTTACTGACTGATTGCCATTGCCTATTTAACAATTTCCCTTCTAATGTTGATGTTAAAAGCTATAAGGGCCAGACCTATTTTGTCCACCATTTTGCAAATAACCTGGAGTCTGAAATATAGCAGCTGCTTCACACATGCTAATGAATGAGTGAAACTAGTAGAAAACTCCCTATAGGAAGTAAAAAATTAGATACTTGTTTTGGACATGTATGGAAATGTAAAAGCTTTCTTTCTTCTCTACCTCTTTTTTTTTTTTTTTCAAATACAATTAAATATAAGGCTTATTTTGTTAAATATTTTTCTCTGAAACACCACAACTCTGCCACCTTTCCATTTATTTTTAAATTTTAATTTGTTCTTAGTCCCCATTTCCTGACAGATTGTTTGACAATATCTCTGACAAGGTAAAGGAATCAAAAATCTCACAACGCCAAACACGGCTAGTTTGTGAGGATAGTCTGTCTCTCTTATTTCTGATTTGTAAACATTTTTTAGCACATCTGCAGAGTTACAACAGGAAGAAAACCTATGTTTTCTTCCTTGAATGGCTGAATCTGAGACAGCAACTTGAAAAACAGAGTTACACGTTAAAAGCATGAACTATTCTAATTAGGTATGTAGTAGAGATTGTATTACATCCACAAGGAAATATCCACACAAATACTCATCAATTATAAGCACTCTCTTAAAATTAAGATTGCCAGATTTGACAAATAAACATACAGGACTCTGAGTTAAACTTATTTTTAAGATGAACAATAAATAATATGTTAGTATATGTCATGAAGCCTTTATGATTCTTTTATTTTGGAATATCATCTTGCTTTTATCTGAAATTCAGATTCAACTGAGTGTCTTGTATTTTCTCTGGCAATGTTACCTAGGATGGATCTTCAGGAAACCAGTCTTTTGTGATGTGATTCAGGAGATTCAGAATGAGAGTAAAATTTTGAGACTCGAACTTGCAGCCCACTTTGATCCAGTAATATGGAAGATAATCAGTTTGCAAATTCAGAGAAGGAAGATGAGTACTTTTTTGAGAATATCTTTTTACTCCATTAAGTATTTTTAGTAGTACTATATTAACTATTTTTCTGATAGTAAATGTTTCTAGGAGTGCTGATTATCCATCATTCTTTAGTTTGTACTGAATTCAATTGAAGAAGTTGTGGAGGCTGTTGGATTATTCAGTATAGTCTGGAAAATGCTGCTGTTTTATTCCGATTCATGCAATATCCAGTTGATCATCCCTCTATAAGAAATGAATTTTCCATAATTTTTTATTATCTTTTCAGTATGTTCAGCATGTTCTTGAGAAATATAATATTTCATAGCAAAATAATTATTTACATCATAGAAACATGCATTCTTTATTAGCCATGGAAGAACAAAACATATGACAACTATTAAAAAAAATACACTTTTTGCTGGGTGCAGTGGCTCACACCTGTAATCCCAGCACTTTGGGAGGCCAAGGCAGGTGGACTGCCTGAGCTCAGGAGTTAGAGAACAGCCTGGGCAACATGGCGAAAACCCATCTCTATTACAAATACAAAAACAAAAAAAAAAATTAGCCAGGTGTGGTGGCACACACCTGCAGCCCCAGCTACATGGGAGGCTGAGGCACAGGAATCACTTGAACCCAGGAAGTGGAGGTTGCAGTGAGCCAAGACCACGCCACTGCACTCCAGCCTGGGTGACAGAGTGACAGTCTGCCTCTAATAATAACAACAACAATAATAATAATATACTTTTGATAATTTTCTATAGACTCTCTGTGTTTTTTAGTTTATTTAATTGAATTGTTTCAAGTTAATAGCCATATTAGCAATATCATGTCATTTAATGTGAAAGACAATGATTTTATTCAAATGAGATATGTGTGTGCATGTGTATGTGTACATGTCTCTGAGGAACCTAACACAACAATTTAAGTGGTAAAATGGTTTAATGCTACCCAACTACATAGAAGATAAGCTTCTATTTACTTGTATTCAATACGTATTTGTACTCACAAAAAGTAATACATGTTTTGGTGCTGAATGTATAAACTAAATTTTTTTTTTTGAATTGGGTTTTTTGAGTATTCTTGGATTAGAGTTAATATTGGCTATAAAACAGTAAATTCACCAATGTCTTAAAATGAATGCAGCTAATTTTATTTCCTTATGCTATTGAGAACAAATAACCTTTAGATATTTCTTCAAATTCCGGAAAATATAAGTTATGATGCTGTCCAGGGTCACAATGCAGCATTCTTCCCTGATGGATTCTGATAGTGTTACATAATGAAAGTTTATGTGCACATCCACAATGAAGTGATGTATTTCCAATTATTGCCAAGTCCAAAAGTGCACAGAGCACTGGAGAAGTCCTCTGGGCCTAATGTCTAATTATATGTACCATATTTATTTATATATCATTTTCTCAGTAGTACCAGGACATCTCATTTCGGGTGGATGGATGGATGGATGGATGGATGGATGGATAGAGATAGAAGATAGATGGATGGATGGATAGATAGACAGATAGATAGATAGATAGATAGATAGATAGATAGATAGATAGATAGATAGATAATAGATAGACAGATGACAGACAGATTATTTTTTGAGATGGATCCTCGATGTCATCCAGTCTGGAGTGCAATGGCATGATGTTGGCTTACTGCAACCTCTGCCTCCCAGGTTCAAATGATTCTCTTGCCTCAGCCTCCTGAGTAGTTGGGATTACAGGCACCTGCCACCATACCTGGCTAATTTTTTTTTAATTTTTTTTTTTAGTATCGATGGGGTATCACCATGTTGGCCAGTCTGGTCTCAAACTCCTGACCTCAGATGATCCACCCACCTTGGCCTCCCAAAGTGCTGAGATTACACGCCTGAGCCACCACACCCAGCCCACAAAATATATTTTTGATGTCAAGTACAGCACCCTTAAATTCTTTGTACTGAAAATGACTCTCTAGTGAAAATCCTATTTAAAAATAACTCTTTTAAACATAATGTTCAATATGCATAATATTTTGCTGACAACTATGAATCTCCACAATTTTTAGAATTTTAAGTAATTTATAGAGCTAGAGTTCTTGGGGCTTGCTAAAGAATAAGAAGGGCTCAAGAATGACACTAGGAATTATTATGTAATCAAATATATCAATGGCAATTGAATGTGAGAAGAATGGGGGAATGCATCTTCAAAAACAAACAGAATCAGGTATTCTGTTTTAGCAATATTACTTTTGAGATCTCTATTAAACATCTGGTAGGAGATATTGTTGCATTTTTGCTGGTCTGCACCAAAAGATTAATTTAGTTTCAGCCTCCAATGTGAAGTACTTGTTCAAAACTTTAATCTGCTCCTTGGCAAAATATGTTTTCTAGAACTGTTTGTTGCTCTCACAGAATAATTTAGGTTTTACTAGTTCAATTACTTGTAAGGAATTCCTAGGGAAGACATAATTCCAAAGTGGTTTGGTTTTGGTTTATCTATTTTTTAATAAAAAATCACAATGCAAAGATTTTCTTCTTTTCAATTGCCTCAAAGACAAGAACATATTCACATAGCTTTTATCTGTGAATCTCAACATGGGCTTGTCTTCTATTTGTACACTTAATCAATGGGGTAGAATCAGAAATGTTACTCTTGTTCTTCCTTTCTGACATTGGGCTCACAACACTGAAATTTCTCCAAGGCTGCTGTCCTTCTCTTTTGCATGACTATTATAAAATGCAAAAAGCTTTTGACAACCTGAATAAATATTTTATAGTATTTTTTCTTATTTCTCACAGTGGAGTTGCTACTTCATTCTCCATATTCTTGTAAACTTCAGAGATTTCCAAGAGCAAACGGAAAATGCTGTGGTACCAAGTTTGTAGTGAAAGCATCCACCATCATTCCAAATGTATAATGTTATGAACAGAATAATAAAGACCACATAAATGTTTTAACAGTAACTTTGGTCTAAGTACAATTTGATGTTTAAATAAAAACTGGTATTATTTTATTAAAATTAAAAGTATAAGCTATATGATATGGGTTTTAAAAACTACATTATACATTAATGCAGACAGTAAAGAGTAAAAACAAGTTAGAAATCTGTTATCTTTTAGAGATAGCCAACACCTAACCTTCTCCCTAACTTGCAAGGATAACCCATTGGTGGTAACAAATACATGCTGAGAAGGTTTCATGACACATAATCCAGATCCTTTATTTTTCTGTAGACCCACAGCTAAGGTACATTTTCAGTCAATCTGATTATCTTGCTCAGGATTTTGAATGTTGAAGGCATTTTGCAAAATATAGTTTGAAATGTTTCATAGTAGCAGTTATACCCTTTGACCCTAGTGCTGGAGTGCTGGTGTATTTCCTTCAGCCCATCTCTCTTGGTGACATACCCCTGTGCATAATTTGACCGATTTCCTATCTATCCAAGTTATGGATTTCTCTACATGGCAACCCTGATCTCCATGTACATGACGAGTTAATGGCACAGTAAACACAGTATTTTTAATTAAGAAATTGAAGTCAGTTTTGTAATTGAAAATACTGTGTTTATTGTGTCAATGCAATGTAAGCATGCATGTATACACAAAGTAAAAATATTAACAGCAAGATGTTACATCACCAACACGGTTTTTATTATGGCTTGTAGTTTTTACAGTTTGACATTGGGCAAATAACACTGAAATGTTAAAATGGTCTTAATACTATGTAGCATCTGCTTTAAATTAAATAAAATAATAGGTTTTAATGTAGAATCACATATTATTAAACATATAGAAAAATTACATCTTTGTAGGCTAATTAACATATTCTATCAAAACTTTAAGAGTAAGCTGAGTGTGTGCAGTGGCTCACACCTGAAATACCAGCACTTCAGGAGGCCAACATGGGTGGATCACTTGAGGTCAGGATTTTAAGACCAGCCTGACCAACGTGGCAAAATCTGGACCCTACTAAATACAAAAATTAGCTGGGCATGGCGGTGCATGCCTGTGGTCCCAGCTACTTGGGAGACTGAGGCACAAAAATCTCTTGAACCCTGGAAGTGGAGGTTGCAGTGAGCTGAGATTGCACCCCTGTACTCCAGCCTGAGCCACAGAGTGAGGCGCTTTCCCCACCCCACCAAACAAAATAAGAACTTTAAGGGTATTTTCCCTACATATATATGATCCAGTAACTTTGCTTTATGGAATCTTCAAGAGAAACAACAAACAATAAAGCACATAATGACAGTGATAATAATAATCATGATACATTTGAGGCAAACTAAATAAAGCAGTGACTAAATCATCTGTCATACTATGGAATACAATGTAATTGCAAAAAATAGACCAAAATTATTAATTTTCTATATGTATGTATGTGTGTGTGTAACAATGTGAATGTATTTCCAAAGCAAGTTGTACAGTATTGACAAAGTTCTAATAATAATATGTGTAGTATCAATGTTTACAAAATGAAATTAAATCTAAGTAATATTCTGTGTTGTTATGGATACACTTATGTTTGTGGATGCATAAAAATTGTCTGAAAGATACACTTTAAAATAATAATTGTTTCCTCTAGTGAGATTGTGAGGTCACAGTCAATGTTGAAGTTTGGGCTATCTTGAAGGAAAAACCTTATTAAAAAGAATAATCCATTTACTGCCTGCACAATTAAAATTGAATTTAATGAAGAGGGAAAACTAATTATTCAGAGATCATGTTTTATTGAATTTGAGCAAAAGGTGATGTTACTATTTTGAATGCAAGCCAACACATACACACTTTATCTCTTTAAATAAATCTGATCTAAAACTAAGTGTCAACAGTCTCTATATCTGTAATGGGTACTCTGCATTTAATAGAAAACTAATTAATGCACAACTTAAAATTGCAATCAAAAGGAAAACAATTAGTTGAATTGAAGTTTATAGAAAATAATGATAATTTAGTGAAAAATACTTTATAGCAAGTGTAGTCAGCCTTGATTAACAGAATTTCTATTTATATAATTTCACTAAACTTAAACATTATAAAACAACAACAAAAAACACATCCTACCATCCTACAGGTTTTATAAAAGTCAGTATTCAGTTATGGACCAATATTTTGTTTTCTGTTTGTGGAAGAAAAAGTCACATAATTATTTCAGTTTATTTTGTTTTCTGTATTAGAAAAACTTTCTTTAAGAAGACTATTCTTGACTTCAAGTGAAATTATTTACAGTAACTATCACCCTGTAATACTCCCAAGAAAGAGTGCCAATGGTGTATATTTCAGCCTACTTGATAGATTTTGGGCATATCTTGCATGCATAATTTTGTCATTTAACCATTGCTTCAGATATTGTGTTCAGTGGGTTCTAGATAATTGTTAATTTTTGTTGTCTTCCCAAGACTTTAAAAATTGTGTTATTTAAATACTTTCATTCTACATAGTTATTTAAATATTGTTATTAAAAGTTCCTAAAATGCAATCTCAGAGAACTACAGTTGAGTACCTCGCGAGTAGTCATAGACTTGGTGTACAAGGAGTTGCTTCTCACTTGACTGCTCTATAGAGCTATAGTTCTCGAAGTGTTGTTCACAGATGCTTGTGAAACTCTAAGACTCATTCAGGTAGCTCGTGTGCTAAAATTATTTTCAAAATCATGCTAAGACTTATTTTTGGTCTTTTTTATTGTGTTGATATTTGGACTGATGGTACAAAAGCAATTGTAGGTGAAACTACTAGTGCCTTACTATGGCTCACAGTGCCGACACTGTCTTTGCATTTGCAGGAAAGATTTAAAAAGGAGAGGAGGATGGGTAGGAGGAGAAAGAAGCAGCCACCAGTTTCAATTAGGCATTTGTTTTAGCAGAAACAGCAACAACAATAAAACCAGCAAAACCCTTAACTTTTGGATAGATACATTTTTAATACATTGAGTGATGAAATAAAATGTATTCATAAAGCATTTTGCTGCATACCAAAGTACAATTGTCTCTCAAAGAGAAAATGCTTCTGAGATTTTTTTGGACTACAAACTAAAATAGCCACTTTTAAAAAATGGAACACTATTTTCATTTGAAAGAATGACAGATAAACTATGTTTAATTGGATTTCTGCATTTGGTGATAGTTTCTTGAAAGTAGATGAAGTGAACCTGTCACCTGTAGGAAAACAAGGGTTTGCAGTCCATGATAAAATATGAGCTTTCAAGTTAAAAAATCAGAATTTTACAAAACTCTTATTTGCTACTATGTGGCTGACAACTTTCAAACTTGAAGGATTTGCTCAAGTCAGTGGAGAGAACAATTTTGAATTTAGAAATACTATTTAATAAAATACATCAACATTTGGAAAACTTGTATAGCTCAGTGAATGAATACTTTCCAAATAACCAAGAACCCGATGATAAAAAATTATGCACAGATTGAAGATCTGTTAAAAATGCAAGACAGAATAACATTTTTAAAATTACTGCCTAAAAAGTTTGTTTACATGTTTTCAGATTCCACAATGCAATTAATCTTTAATAAATTAATGCTTGTTGAATGTCATAGTGTCAAAATTGAGTATCTATATTTATCTGATGAGACTTGAGCACCATATATTGTTAGACCACGACAAGATTTGAGGCAAATTAAAGATTTGATCCAGACAGTCATTTTCTAACCACTACGTATAAATATCAGGTTTAGTATCAGTTATTTCACTGTCAGTGCAACCTGAGAATTAAAGTTCTTATTTCCTCAGGCCAGGAATGTTCAGCCTGAAGTGCATGAGTTTTGTGGGGCTACTTCTATGGCTCACACAACATCTTCCTTTGTTTCCATCTTTTAGAGACTAATTTTATTATGGAAACATATACCAGTGAAGACTTCACTTTTTTTTTTTTCCGAGACGGAGTCTCGCTCTGTCGCCCAGGCTGGAGTGCAGTGGCGCGATCTCGGCTCATTGCAAGCTCCGCCTCCCGGGTTTACGCCATTCTCCTGCCTCAGCCTCCCTAGCAACTGGGACTACAGGCGCCCGCAACCTCGCTCGGCTCATTTTTTTGTATTTTTAGTAGAGACGGGGTTTCACTGTGTTAGCCAGGATGATCTCGATCTCCTGACCTTGTATGCACCCGCCTCGGACTTCACATTTTAATGCTGCATACATGCTGATCAGTACTCTGATAAAAAATAAAGCATGATGAAAAAAATAGTGATTGATAAGGGATGCCGGTTTTGTTTTTGTTTTTTTTTTGACGGAGTTTCGCTTTTGTTGCCCAGGCTGGAATGCAGTGGCTCCATCTCGGCTCACAGCAACCTCCACCTCCCAGGTTCAAGTGATTCTCCTGCCTCAGTCTCCCGAGTAGCTGGGATTACAGGCATGCACCACCACATCCAGCTAATTTTGTATTTTTAGTAGACTAGGTGGACAAATAGTTTCTCTGAAGAGGTGACCAGCAAGTAAATAAGCTCTGAAAATACTTGGGTAAGAACTTACCAGGAATTGGGAGGTAAGTACCTGTTGGTCATGTTTGATAGAGAGAAATAGTCTCAGTTGTATCAACCAAAGTTAATTAAGCAGGGAATGACAAGAGATAGGGTGGGAGAAGTTATCAGGTGAGAGATCATAGAAGTCCCTAGGGGCATAAACAAAAATGTACATAGAAGGGTGATATATTTTGAATATCTGTTTCCTCTAAATCTCATGTTGAAATGTGCCCCCTTCCCGCCATTTTGAGGTAGGGCCTAGTGGGAAGCTTTTGGGTCCTGGGTGCGGACCCTTCATAAATGGCTTGGTGCTGTATTTGTGGTAGTGAGTAAGTTCTCTATTAGTTCACATGAGAGCTGGTTGTTTAGAAGACATGTAACACAGCTTACTGTGCTTTGCCTCCTTCCATAACTGTAGGTTTCTTGAAGCTCTCACCAAATGCAGATGCTGGCACTATGCTTCTTTTCCATCTGCAGAATCATGAGTCAAAATAAACCGCTTTTCTTTACAAATTATCCAGCCTCAGATATTCCTTTATAGTAACAGAAGTTTAATTACCCTTTGTGTTAACAAAGGGTAATTAAAAGTTAACATGGAAGTCAAATTTATTTGGCTCAATTCTAGCTCTATCCTGTATTACCAGTGTCAGGCTGTTTAACCAACAGTGCTTCTATTTTTTTCTTGTGTGCTCCTGAGAGTAACCATCATATTTGGAGAAAGAGTATTTGTAAGTATTTATACCTACTTAAAACTCTGCATGACACATGGTAAACATTACAGACACCTTAGCTGTCATTGGTAGTAATATTAAATGTAATGAGGATTATTAGCTATTATTACTATTAATGATTGTGATTTAAGAACTATCAGAGAGTGTTAAATGGGAAAATGTCATAACCTGATTCAAAATTTAAAATACATCACTCTGGCCTGCACGGAGAGAAATGGCACAGTGAAGGTAAGAGAGGAAGTTGGTAGAACACCCAACAGGCTAATGGAATAATCCATGTGTACAATGACGGCAGTTCAACAGATAGCAGCAGTAAAAGGGGCATTGGTTAGATTCAGGAAATACATTTGAAGATAGCCTATAATTGGAAAAAAAGTACCATTTTATATGCTTATTTGTTTGTTTCTGGCTTTTTCTCTTTAGCTTGCTACATTGCATATCTAGTTAACTAGCCTATTATTTTACTTGAATAGTTGACTTCAAATGCAATATTTATTTTTCAGAATGTGTTAAATCTAAAAATAAAATATCACATTAGTTATACTCAATTTTTATAATTTCTAAATCTTTGTTTCAAAATATTTAGTCCCCAAGTAATTAAGAGTTCTCTAAATCTCATGTGCCTCTTACTATTGTCATGTGTATGCTTCTGTCCCCTGAAATAAATTAACCTCCTGGTCCACATATGCTCTCTAAGCTTTATATTAAAAGTCTTGCATTTCCTGCACACAACTACTCATTCTCTCTGGGGCAACACATCTGGTTCATCCTCTTAATCTGAGCTTTCAAACTTTTATGTTTCAAACCTGGGGATCTTGTTCAATTGTATATCCTGATTCAGTAGTCCTGGACAGTTGCCTGACAGTTTACATTTCAAACAAGCTGCCAGGTCCTGTCAATGCTGCTTGTCTGTGGAAGACACTGTGTAGTGATGCTCTGAATGTCCCCTACATTTTTAATGACCTTCTATAATATCAGAGGCTGGTTTCATTTACGTAGGTTTTCATCTATGGGCTGAAAGTTAGCCAATTAATACACAAATCTTTGGTATACACACAGAAGCCAAGGGCAGCAAAGTTCTGTTCAAGCATATGCTTCCACTGAATTTGTGTTTCTTAAGGACAATTTTAATGTCAATATACATTGTTTATAAATAATTCTTGGCATACAAATTTCAGTATTCGTATGAAAAGGACAGGTTTTGTAAACAGAGTATACTAATGTTTATTTTTTCTTTTCCTAATATTGTGGGTAATGCCTAAGATTGATAGTGAAGGGCAGGCCGAGGGACTGTTATCGACTGTTATCCTCAGAAAAGAGGGTCTTACAGTGCAAGGACCATGAAGTTAAAGTGGCACAATTGATGAGGTCAAAGCCCTGATTTATGCTCACTTGGTCATTCCACTTAATTTGAAGTTATGTTTTATAAACTTAAAGTCGTGTTTGTTTATAACACATTCAGTATACACATTGCTTTGTTCATTCCTGGGCACTGAAATATTTAATAGCAGAAGAAAATTGTCAAGGGCCATGTGCTTTGAGGTTGGTAAGAGGTGTTTACAGTTTGAAATTGTTTTCAAAAGCTTCTATCAGTGCCTTGGAGGAATGCTTGTCACAAAACAATGGTTTAATTTGCTCCCAATGAAAAAGATGAAGAGGAAGGCAAGTGAAGAAAGGATATGAAACTAAATGAAGTAAAACACTGAATATCTCAACTGATTTTTATTATTGATGTCCCCCCTTTCATTGTTGTAGAAACATTATTTCCAAAGATGGTTTGATCTTTGTAACATCTCATTGGGTCTCCTGAGAGTCAGACAGAAATATATCAATATAATAAGAAATCATTATGAGGCTAGGCGAGGTGGCTCACATCTGTAATCCCAGCACTTTGGGAAGCCAACATGGGTGGATCACCTGAGGTCAGGACCAACATGGTGAAAGACCATCTCTACTAAAAATACAAAAATTAGCCAGGTGTGGTGGCTTGCACCTGTAGTCCCTACTAATCAGGAGGCTGAGAAAGGATAATTGCTTGAACCTGGGAGGCGGAGGTTGCAGGGAGCCGAGATCACCCGACGGCACTCCAGCCTGTGTAACAGAGTGAGACTGCGTCTCAAATGAAAAAAAAAAAAATCATTCTGAGTCCTTTGAAAATACTTGAAGCAGTAAGCATCACATTTATAGAACATAATATAGGATGCATTAACAACCTTCAGATTTGTTTTCCTCTGATTTTGAAATATTTTTTAAATGTTAGTAACACATGCATACTCACACACATACACACACCAGAAAGCATCGTGTCCACAATTATATGGAATCAAATTAATAAGGGAAACTGAAATAGATTTTGAAACTAAATAGTGAGTTTTTAATTTATTCACACCAGCAAAATTTATTAAGAAGAAATACGGTAATCGTTTTTGAGTTTCAGTACATGTATATTTGTGTCTTTATATCTCCACAAAAAGCTGTGCCTTTCCAAGCATCCTTTCTCTCATTATTATTTTTAAAATTTTTTTTTCTAAGTTTTCATTTTTGGGGGAACATAGTATGTGTATACATTTGTGGGTTACATGAGGTGTTTTGATACAGGCATGCCTTGTGTGATAATCATATCATGGTAAACTGGTATCTATCACCTCAATATTTATCATTTGTGTTATAATACAATTATACTCTTTTAGTTGTTTTAAAATGTACAATATTCATTTTTTACTATAATCACCCTGTTGTGCTAGCAAATACCAGGTCTTATTCATTCTTTCCAATATTTTTTATACCTATTAGCCATCTCCACTTCCCCGCCACCTACTACTACCCTTCCCAGCCTCTGGCAACCATCTTTCTACTCTCTGTCTCCATGGGTTCCATTGTTTTAATTTTTAGCTCCCACAAATAAGTGAGAACATATGAAGTTTGCCTTTTTGTGCCTGGCTTAATTTACTTAACATAATGACCTTCTGTTTCATTCATGTTGTTGCAAATGACAAGATCTCATTCTTTTTTATGGCTGAATGGTTCTCCATTGCATATATGTACCACTTTTCTTTATCCATTCATCTGTTTATGGACACTTAGGTTGCTTCCAAAGCTTGGCTATTGTGAATAGCGGTGCAATAAACATGCAGTGCAGGTATCTCTTCCATATGCTGTTTTCTATTTTTTTTTTTTTTGGTATATATCTAAAAGCAGGATTGCAAGATTGTATGGTAGCTCTACTCTTAGTGTTCTGAAGGACCTTCAAACTGTTCTCCGTAGTGGTTGTACTAATTTACATTCCCACCCACAGTGTATGAGGATTCCCTTTTCTCCACATCTTCATCAGCATTTGTTATTGTCTGTATTTGGGTAAAACCAATTTTAACTGGGGTGAAATTATAACTCATTGTAGTTTTGATTTGCAATTCCTCTGATGATTAATGATGTTGAGCACCTTTTTATATAACTATTTGCCATTTGCATGTATTCTTTTGAGACATGTCTATTCAGATATTTTTGCCCATTTTTAATCAGATTATTAGATTTTTTCCCACAGAGTTGTTTAAGCACCTTATATATTCTGAGTATTAATCCCTCATCAGACAGACAGTTTGCAAATTTTTTTGTCCATTCTGTGGGTTTTCTCTTCACTTTGTTGTTTCTTTTGTTGTACAGACGGTTTGTAACTTGAAATGATCCTATTTGTCCATTTTCGCTTTTATTGCTTGTGCTTGTGGGATATTGGTCAAGAAATCTTTGCCCACTTCGATGTCCAGGAGAGTTTCCCCATGTATTATTTCAGTAATTTCATACTTTGAGGTCTTAGATTTAAGTCTTTAATTCATTTTTATTTGATTTTTGTATACAGAGAGAGGTAGAGTTCTAGTAGTTTCATTCTTCTGTATATGGATATCTAGTTTTTCCAGCATCATTTATTAAAGGGACTGTCCTTTCCCCAATGTACATTCTTGGCAACTTTGTCAAAAATGAGTTCATTGTAGATGTATGGATTTATTTTGGGGTTCTCTGTTCTGTTCCACTGGTCTATATGTCTGTTTGTATCTTAGTATCATATTGTTTTGGTCATTATAGATCTGTATTATAATTTGAATCAGTTAATTTGATTCCTCCAATTTAGTTCTTTTTGCTTGGGATAACTTTGGCTATTCTGGGTCTTTTGTGGTTCCATATAAATTTTGGGATTGTTTTTTCTATTTCTGTGAAGAATGTCATTGGCATTTTGATGGGGATCACATTGGTTCCATAGATTGCTTTGGGTAATGTGGACATTTTAATACTGATTCTTCCAATCCATGATAACAAAATATTCTTTCATTATTTTGTGTCTTCAATTTTTTTCATCAATGTTTTATAGTTTCCATTGTGGAGAACTTTCACTTTTTTAATAAGTTGATTCCTGGGTATTTTACTTTATCTGTAGCTGTTATCAATGGGATTATTTTCTTGATTCCTTTTTCAGATTATTCATTGTTGGTATACAAAAATGCTACTGATTTTTGTATGTTGATATTGTATCTTCCAACTTTACCAAATTTGCTTATTGGTTATAATAGGTATTTTTTTGGTGGAATCTTTTGTTTTTTTTGAAATATATAATCATATCATCTCCAAATAAGGATAATTTAACTTTTTTCTTTCCAATTTGGATGCCCTTTATTTCTTTTTCTTGTCTGAATGCTCTAGCTAAGACTTCCAGTACTGTATTGAATAACGGTGGTGAGAATGGGCTTCCTTGTTGTGTTCCAGATCTTAGAGGAAAGGCTTTCAGTTTTCCCCCATTCATATGATATTAGCTATGGACCTGTAATATAAGGCTTTTATTATGTTGAGATATGTTCCTTCTATACCCAGTTTTCTCATGGTTTTCACCAGAAAGAGATGTTGAATTTTATTACATGTTTTTTCAGCATCATTAAAATAATCATATGGATTTTGTCCTTCATTCTGTTGAAATGATGTGTCACATTGATTGATATGCATATGTTGAACCATCCTTGCATTTCTAATATAAAGCCCCCTTGGTCATTGATATGGTTAGGCTTTTTGTCTCCACCCAAATCTCATATCGAATTGTAATTCTCATAATCTCTGTATGTCAAGGGAGAGGCCAGGTGAAGGTAATTGAATCATGGTGATGCCCCATGCTCTTCTCATGATAGTGAGTGAGTTCTCATGATATCTGATTGTTGTATAAGGGACCCTTCCCCCCTTCACACAGCACTTCTCCTTCCTGCCACCTTGTGAAGAAGGTGACTTCCCCTTTGTCTTCCACCATGATTGTAAATTTCCTGAAGCCTCCCCAGCTATACTAGATTGTGAGTCAATTAAACCTCTTTCCCTTATAAGTTACCCAGTCTTAAGAAGTTCTTTATAGCTGTACGAAAATGAAGTAATACAGTCATGATGAATAATCTTTTTAATGTGTTGAATTTGGATTGCTAGTATTTTTTGAGAATGTTTGCATCAATATTGATCAGTGACATTAGCCTGTAGTTTTTGTTTGTTTGTTTGTTTTGATTTGTTTTTTTGATGTGTCTTCATCTGGTTTTGCTGTCAGGGTAATACTGGCCTTGTAGAATACATTGGTAGTTATTCTCTTCTTTACTTTTTGGAAAAGCGTAAGACTGGTATTAGTTTTTCTTTAAGTGTTTGGTAGAATTCAGCAGTAAAGCATCTGGTTCTAACATTTTCTTTGCTGGGAGAATTCTTACTGTGGCTTTGATCTCATTACTTGTTATTGGTCTGTTCAGGTTTTGTATTTTTTATGATTCAATCTTGGTAGGTTGTATGTGTCTAGGAATTTGTCCATTTCTTCTAGATTTTCTAATTTATTGGCATATAGTTGCTCATACTAGCTACTAAATATACTTTGAACTTCTGCTGTATCAGTGGTAATATCTCCCTTTTCATCTTTAATTTTATTTATGTGGGTCTTTTCTCTTTTTCTCTCAGTCTAGCTAAAGGCATATCAATTTTGTTTATCTTTTCAGAAAAACAATTTTTGTTTTATTAATCTTTTGGATTATTTTCTTTGTTTCAATTTTATTTATCTGAGCTCTGATCTTCATTATTTCTTTTCTTCTCCTAATTCTGGGTGTGGTTTGCTCTTCCTTTTTAGTTATTTAAGATGTATTGTAAGATTGTTTATTTGAAGTTTTTCTTCTTTTTTGATGTAGGCACTTATATCTATAAACTGCCTTCTTAGTACTGCTTTTGCTGTATCCTTAGGTTTTGGTATGTTGTGTTTCCAGTATCTTTGTTTTTTTCAAGAACACTTTCAATTTGCTTCTTAATTTGATCTTGATACATTGTCATTCAGGAGCATATATTGTTTAATTTCCGTGTGTTTGTATAGTTTAGAAAATTATTCCTTATTAATTTCTAGTTTTATTCCATTGTATCCTGAGAAGATGCTTAATATTATTTCATTTTTTAAAATGTTTTAAGACTTGTTTTGTGACCTAATATATGGTCTATTCTTGAGAATGATTTATATGCTGAGAAAAAGAATGTGTATTCTGCAGCCATTGGATGGAATGTTCTGAAAACATCTATTAGGATCAATTTTTTCTATAGTGCAGATTAAATCTAATGTTTCTTTGTTGATTTTCTGTCTGGAAAAATCTGTCCGATGCTGAGAGTGGGATGTTGAGGTCTCCAGTTATTATTAAATTGAGGTCTATCTCTCTTTTTAGCTCTAATAATATTTGCTATATATATCCAGGTGCTCCAGTTTTGTGTGCACATGTATTTATAATTGTTGTATCCCATTGCTAATTTGACCCCTTTATCATTATACAATGACTTCTTGTTCCCTTCCTACAGTTTTTGTCTTGAAATCTATTGTGTTTGATATAAGTAAAGCTAGTCCTATTCTTTTTTGGTTTCCATTGGCATGGAATATCTTTTTTCAGCCCTTTATTTTCTCTTTATAGGAGAAGTATGTTCTTACAGGCAACGGATCAATGGGTCTTATATTTTTTATCCATTCAGCCAGTCTATATCTTTTTGTTGGATACTTTAGTCCATTTACATTCAGTATTTCATTAATAAGTAAGAACTTACTCCTGTCATTTTATTTGTTTTATGGTTTGTGTGTGTGTGTGTGTGTGGTCTTCTCTTCCTTCTTTTCTTCTTTCCTGTCTTCCATTTAGTGAAGGTGATTTTCTTTGGCAGTGTGATTTAATTTCTTGCTTTGTGTGTGTGTGTGTGTGTGTGTGTGTGTCTATGTATGTGTGTCTCTTGTATGTTTTTTGATTTGAGAATACCATAAGGCTTGCAGATAATATCTTATAACCCGTTATTTTAAGCTGATAACAACACTGCTTGCATAAATAAACAACCAGGAAAGAAAAAAAAATAGTAAAAGCTCTACATTTTAATATCATCCCCTTCCATTTCTTAACTTTTTGTTCTATTTTGTACTATCTATTCCTTGAGAAGCTGTTCTGGTTATTATTTTTGGTTGCTTCATCTTGTAGTCTTTCTTAAGATAATAATAGTTTACACACCACAGTTTAATGTTATAATGTACAGTGTTTTTCTGTGTACTTACTATTACCAATGAGTTTTGTACCTTCAGATGATGTCTTAGTGCTCATTAATGTCCTTTACTTTCTGATTGAAGTACTTTCTTTAGCAATAGTACAGGTCTAGAGTTGATAAAAAACAAAAACAAAAAAACCCTCAGCTTTTGTTTGTCTGGAAAAGTCTTTATTTCCCCTTCCTGATTGACAGATATTTTTTCCAGACATAATGCTCTAGTGTAATTTTATTTTTCTTTCAACATTTTAAATATATTATGCCACTCTCTTCTGACCTGTAAGAATTCCACTGAGATGTCTGCTGCCAGATGTACTGGAGTTCCATCGTATGTTATTGGTTTCTTTTCTGTTGCTGATTTTAGGATCTTTTTAAAGTCCTTGACCTTTGGGAATTTGAGTATTAAATGCTATTAGGTAGTCTTCCTTGAGGTAAATCTCTTTGGCATTCTGTAACCTTCTTGTACTTGCATATTGATATATTTCTCTAGGTTTGGGAAGATCTCTGTTATTGTTTCTTTGAATAAACTGTTTACCCCGAACTCTTTCTCTACTTCCTCTTTAAGGCCCTCTCAGATTTGCCATTTTAAGACTATTTCCTAAATTTTGTAGGCATATGTCATTTTTTAAATTCTTTTTTAATTTTGTTTCCTCGTGTATTTTCAAATACCCTGTCATCAAGCTTACTTTGTTTTTTCTTTCACTTGATCAATTCTGCTATTAAGAGACTAGTATGCATTATTCAATATGTCAATGGCATTTTTCAACTCCAGAATTTGTTTGATTTTTAAGTGTTATTTCCATCTTTTTGTTAAATTTGTCAAATAGAATTCTGAACTCCTTCTCTTTGTTATCTTGACTCTGTTTGAGTTTCTTCAATACAGCTATATTGAATTCTCTAAATGTCGCCCATCTTTGTTTCTCCAAGATTGGTCCTTGGTGCCTTATTTAGTTTGTTTGGTTAGAACATGTTTTCCTTAATGGTCTTGATGCCTGTTGATGTTTGTTGGTGTTCAGGCACTTATTATAGTCTTCTCTGTCTGGGCTTGTTTGTACTCATGCTTCTTGGGAATGCTTTCCAGATATTAGAAAGGACTTGGGTGTTGCAATCTAGACATGTATACAGTAACAGGGCACCCCAAAGGCAGTAATGCTGTGGTTCTTGAAAACCCTTAGAGGTACCACCTTGATATTCTTAGATAAGATCCAGAAAAAGTCGCCAGATTACCAGAAACATAATCTCATTGTCTTCACTTGCTTTCTCCCAAACAAACAGACTCTCTCTCTGTGATGAGCCACCTGCTGCTAGGGATTGGGTGACACAAGTACTCCTGTGGCCACCACCCTTAAAACTGCACTGGATCAGACTTGAAGCCAGCACAACACTGGATCTCCCCAAGGTTTGCTATAACCATTACCTGGCTACTGTCTATGTTTTCTGAAGGCTTTAGGGCTCTACTATCAGCAGGAAGCAAAGCCAGTCAGCCTTAAGTGCTTTTTATTTCAGAGCAGTGAGTTCCCTCTGATTTCACGCAGGTCCAGAGATGACTTCTAGGAGCTGGGAACTGGAGCCAACAACTTTAGAAATCTACCTGGTGTTTCATTCCACTGTGACTAAACTGGCCCTCAAACCATGAGACACAGTCCTTCCCACTCTTCCCTCCCCTTTCCACAGGCAAAAGAGCCTTACCACATGACCAACACCACCAGAGGCCAACAGGGAGTATTGCCAGGCTACCACTGATGTTCACTTAAAGCTGAAAGCCTCTTCAGTCAACTTTTGGTGATTGCTTCCAGGCCTGGGACTCACCCTTCAAGGCAGTAAGTTCTCTCTTCTGGCCCAGGGAAGGTCAAAAAATGCCATCTAATAGCCAAGACCTGGAATAAGGGAATTCAAGTGTCTGCTTGGTACCCTCGTCCACTGTGGCCAAGCTGGTATCTAAGGTGCAAGATGAAGTCCACTTTACTTTTCGCTTTGCTTTTCTTAAGAAGAAGGAGTCTCTTACCACAGCCATCACAACTGGGAATGTGCTGGGTCTCACCTGAAGCCGTCTCAGATTCTCACCCAAAGCCCATGTTGTACTATCTCAGTATCACTGCTGGTTATTCAGGTCCCAAGGGCTTTTTAGTCAGCAAGTGATGGTTTTTGCCAGGACTGGGTCCTTCCCTCCAAGGTAGTGGGTTTCCTTCTGGCCTACAGTGTGTCTAGAATTGTCATCCAGGAACTAGCACCTGGAATTGGGGCTTCACAACTTTGACTGATGCCCTATCCTACTGTGGCCGAACAGGTATCCAAGACGCAAGAACAAAGTCTTCTTTATTATTTCCTGTCATCTCCTCAAGAGGAAGAAAGGGGCCTCTTTTGGAGCCATGAGCTGCCTGGTGTTGGGGGAGAGGTGGTACAAACACTCCCTTAGCTGCCCTGACTGGTGTCTCAGTAGTTGGCATGCCCTCCAAGTCCACTGGCTCTGAGCCCAGTTCAGCTCTAGGAGTTGTGGACTAGATTGCCTTTCAGTTTATTTGCAGTCCTTGTGGGCTAGACTGACTTTCCAGTTTATTTACGTTCCCAGAGCACTTCAATTCACATTTGCAAGTCCTGCTGAAACTCAAGTTCTGACCACTGGAATGGGCAATTCCCCCCTGTCTAGGGCTGGTCTGAATTCTCTCTCTGTGGGCAGATATCAGCTGAGTGAAGCCCAGTTTTCCTTTCCATTGTGACAGGGCACCACTGAGTTCAATGCAAAGTCTTACAATTGCTGTACTCTCCCTCTCCCAAGTGCACAGATTTCTCTGCAGCATGAGGGCACTGTGGGATGATGGGGGAAGGGGTAGCATTGCCAGTTGAAGACTGTCTGTCCTTCCCTCTCCAGTGCCTCTTTTAAAAATATGAAGTCAAAACCAGGTACTGTGAGTGCTCACTTTATTATTCTTACGAAGATGTGTGTGTGTGTGTGTGCACGCGTGTGTGTGTGTGTGTGTGTAGCTACTTGTTGAACTTGGTGTTCCTGTGGAGGGCAGAATTGTTGGGGTTTTCTATTCCACCATCTTGCTCCACCTCTTCTCCAGTGTGTTTTCCATTATTTTCTCTTCATGGTGCTAAACAATCTCTAGCATGGCTGTTTTGGCAAGACAAAAGCTCATGCAGATATTTTATTGTGCTGCTGGTACTCTGGAATGTGTGCAGAATCACCGTGGGCATTATCATCATCACCACCATCACCAACATGATTAACAGAAAGAAAAATAAAACCAAGAAAACTGTAATATGAAAGGAGAATCTGAAGATATAAACTTTATATAATAGTTATGGAGTCAAACTGGCATAATTGCAGTGTTTTATTAGTTGTTACTAAGCCATTTACTTTGAGAAACACACATGCTAAATGACATAGAGGAAAAAACGTAAAGTGATTTATGTAGCTAATTTAAATTTTGCATCTGTTTTTCAGTTAAGATTAAGAATATGGAATTCAATTAAATGCAATTATATAATACTTTTAATTTCATGTATATGCAAGAGTTATGAGCTTGTCTGTTACGCTATCATAATTGCAAATATAAATAGAACTAGAAACTATAAATTCATAAATATTTCAAATACTATGAAACATTTGCTTTTAAAATGTCTAGTACCATAATTAATAAGGGTTAGGCAAATCATTATTTAAAAGATCAAAAATTATGTATTTTATTTAAAAAAGCTTTTGCTGATATAGTTAGACATTTTGGACTATGGCAATGCATCAATGCATGTTTGTTGTGTGGGTATGTATGGGGATATGCACATACCACAACATATTGAACATTTATATAGATTTTACCCTAAACTAAAAGTAACTATATAGTAGTAATTGAATAGAATTTAACTATCATTTCCATCATGACTGTGACATACTTTTTAAAAAGCATGAAGAGTGGAATAGAGACCTATTTGAAAGTGTTAACCGGCAGATGAGTCACAATAAAATTTTTTAAAAAATACATTGTTTGGTTAGAAAGTTAAAACATGATTAATGTTGAAAAATAACTAATAGAAATAGAGTGAGAAAGTTTAACTCAGACAATTGAGTAAATAATTTAAAACAGTTAAGAAATAGACACATTCACAATTAGAAATGGGGTCCTTAACACATCCTTGTCAGACACATAACTGTATGAACTATTGACCATAAATCAGTAGACTATTGATCTAATCAATATTATCAGCTAACAGGATATAATTGACATGTACAGAATATTTCAACAAAAAACAGAGGAATACACATTTTTCATGAGTTTATAGAACATTGAACAAGATAGACCACAACCTGAGTGATGAAACAAAACTCAACATTTCGAAGAATTAAAATCCTACAGAGATTTATATCTAACCATAACAAACTCAAACTAGAAATCAATAACAAAGAGATAACAAGAACTATCTAAACACTTGGAAATTAAACAGCACACTTATAAATAGTTCATGTGTCTAACACATGGGAAGCCTCAAAATAAATTTTTAAATGCATAAAACTTAATAAACATGGGGACAAACATTCATCAAAGTATGTGTGATGTGGCCAAGACAGTTCTGGGAGGAAAATGTATAGCACTAAATTTTACAGTAGAAAAGAAAGTTATCAAATAGATAATAGAACTTTATTTCTCAAGAAATACAAAGCAGTAGAGAAAAAATTAACTCAAAGGCAGCAGAAGGAAAATAATAAAGACAGCAGTAATAGCTGAAATTGAAAATATAAAAACAATAGAGAAAAATCAGTGAAATGAAGAGTTAGTACTTTGAAAGATTCATTAAAAGTGTTGAACTGCTAGCAAGACTGCCAAAAATAGAGAAGATAATAATTATTAATGTCAGGAATAAACTGGAGGTATTACTATAGATTCTGCTGTCATCAAATGGATAATAAGGTGATACAGTGACTAACTTTACACTCATTAATTTGCTCAATTAGAAAAAAATAATCAATTTCTTAAAACCACAAACCATTGAAGCCAGAATCAGGATGACATAGGTACTCTGAATAGTCCTGTCACCAATAAAGATACTGAATTTGTATTTAAGAAGCTCCTGAAACAAGATTTCTTCTGGCTTAGATAGTTTCAGTTGAGAATTATTTCAAATATTTAAGGAAGAATTAACACCAAGTTCATACAATCTCTTTCAGAAACTAGAATTGAAGGATTTCTCAAGGTTCATAATTTTATGAACCCAGTATTTCCCTGTCCCAAATCAAAATTAGCTAAAATAAGAAAAATCTAGACAAGTATCTTATGAACTCAGACACAAAAGCCATCAAAGAATATCTGCAAACTGAATTTAATAATGTATAAACATCATTATAAACTATGATCAACTTAGATTCATTTTTGTAATGCAAGTCCAGTTCAATATTTGAAAATTACTCAGTGTAATCTACCACATCAACAGACTAAAGGAAATTCCTATGATTATATAGATTGACTAAAAAAACCCTTTTGTCAAACTCCAACATACGTCAACAATTAGAAATAGAGAATTACCTAAATGTAATATAGAGTGCCTACCCAAAACAAAACAGAGCAAAACAGAAATCAAAAAAACTGCATCTAAAATTATTTGTAATGGCAAAACCCTGAATCCTCCCTATACCTCAAGTTTAGAAACAAGACAAATATGTCCATGTGTATGAACTTTATTTAATGAAGTACTGGTAGTTCTTTCTACCATTGTAAGGCAAGAGAAGGAAACAAAGAGCAAGTAGATTGAAAAGATGTTGTCTCTCTTTGTAGATGACATAGTTGTTTATGTAGAAAATCTTAAGTTACAAAAAATCAACTGTAACTACGTGATTACAACAAGGCCATAAGGCCCAAGGACACACAACAAAATATACAACCAACAAAAAAATGATCACATGTCTATATACTAACAATAAACATATTGAAATAAAAATTTTAAAAATAAATGTATACTTCCTCCAAAAAACATATACTTAAATATAAACTTAATAAAACATATACAGGAAATGTCAGTTGACAAATGCAAAATAATGATGAAGGAAATTTTCAAAGTGCTAAATAAATGAAGAGATATATTGAGTGAATAGATTGAGAGACTCAGCAGAGTAAAGACGTTAATTCTACCAAAGTGATCTATAGGTTTAGGCAGGTGCTACCAAAATCCCAGCAAGGGATTTTTTTTCTGTAGACAAAAGACAAAAATATTTTGAAATTTATGCAGAAAGTCACAGTCACTAGAATAGTCAAACCAATCCTGATAATGGAAAACAAAGTAGAAAAAATTACCCCACTCAATGTAAAGTACTATATAGCTATTAGTAATAATCTAGTCTAGTCTTGGTGGAGGTATAGATACATAGCTTAATTGAAGAGAAGAAAAAACCCAAATATATCTAAATCCACAAACATATCCCTAACTAATTTTTGACAAAGTTCCAAAGGCAATTCAATGCAGAAAAGATAACATTTTCAAATAATGGTTCTCAAGCAATTGAACACTTATAGACAAAAAAAAAAAAAAAAAAAAAAAAAAAGGCAAGTAAAAAATAAACAAGAACTCAGTCTTTAAACCGGTCTCACATTTTATACAAAATTTAACTCATAATAAGCCACAGATTAAATGTAAAATGTAAAAGTGTGAAACTTGTAGCTAAAAATATAGAACAAGTACTTGGAATCTAGGACTGAGAGAATCCTTATTGTTTACATCAAAAGCATGAACCATAAGGGAAAAAGGATAAATTGGACTTCATTGAAATCTGAATATTTCACTCTATAAAGAGTGAAAGAAAGCTACATATGGAAAGAAAATGTTTGCTAGCCATGTATTTGGCAAATGAACAGTATCTACAATATGTAAAGAATTCTCAAAAGAAAACAACCCAATTATGAGATGAGCAAAAAACAGCAAGATACATTTCATTGAGGAAGATGTCCCAGTGGCTAGTAAGCACATGCAAAGATGTTCAACATCATCAGACACTGGGGAAACCCAAAATGAACCATATGTATACACCCATCAAATGAACCATACATACACTAATCAAAATGAACCATGGATACACGACTATCCAAATGGCCAAACAATACAAAACAAAATCGACAAATACATAAAAAATCAATACCAATGTCAAATGTGAGTCAGGATGTAGAGGAACTGGACTCAGACATTTCTCATATAGGGCAAACTAGCCCCAAAGCGGAGGTTAGCCTGTGAGGGTTCTTGGCCTTGCCCAGGAAAGAATTCAAGGGCAAGCCAGATGTAGAAGAAAACAGTCTTATTGAAGAGGCAGTGTTACAGTCTGGCGGAGTTACAGCTCCACGACTGCTCCTGCAGAGCATGGCTACCCACTAGGCAGACAGCCGCAGCTCAGGGCAGCTTTGCAGTCATATTTATACCCACTTTTAATTGCATGCAGATTAAGGTGTGGTTTATGCAGAATTTTCTAAGAAAGGGGTAGTAACTCTTGGGTCACTGGGTCATGGCCATGTAAAGAGTCGGTAAAAGCTAGGTGTTGCCATTGGAATAATAAATTGACATGGCACATTGGTGGGAATGTCTGATTAGAAAGCTGCTTCTGACCAGGCCCTGTTTTAACTTGTCCTCAATCTGGTTCTGCATCTGAGCCCCACCTCCGGAGGTGAGACCTGCTTCCTACATCATCTCTATTGAGAATGTGAACTGGTACACCCACTCTGGAAAAAATGTTTAACAGTTCTACATTAAAACTAAGCATACAATCTAGCGAATTGACTCCTGGAGATTATTCCTAGAGAAATAAAACTTATGTTCAACAAAAGCCTACAGGTGAATGTTCATAACAGCTTTATTTGGAATAGCTCAAAACTGGAAAAAAAGCCTATATCAAAATATGGTACATCCATGCCACGGATTCTTACACAGCCAAAGGGGGTGAACTATAGATGCACAGTTTCAATGAATCTCCAGAGAATCACATGGAGTCAAAAAAGGCAATCCCAAAAGACTTTGTACTTTGTGATCCCACTTATGTAATATTCTCGTAATGATAAAATTGTAGAAATTAAGTACAGATATGTGATTGCCAGGTAGGAGGGACATAGTTGGGTTTGAGATTGACAGGGAGTTGAATACAATTTAAAAGAGCAATACAAAGATAATTGCAGAGATGGAACTGTCCTATATACATTGACTGAGGTGATGGATGCAATAAATTACATGTGACAAAATTTCACTGAGTTCAATATATACACAAATATAAAAACATGTAAAACAGGAAAAAAGTGTATCAATGTTCTTGTACTGGTTGTGATATGCCCTGTGGGTTTCAGGATGTTACCACGCAGGGAAACTGGGTAAAGCATAGGTGGAATCTCTGTGTTATTTTGTATACAGTAACTACCTGTGAATCTACAAATATATCAGAATAAATATTTACAATGCAAATTTTAAAAAGAAAAGAAAGCTATGTGCTATAAATTTCAAAGTGATATGTTAAAAATATAAAATAAAATAGTCAAGAAAACTAGCCAATCACAGTGGCTCATGCCTTTAATCCCAGCACTTTGGGAAGCTGAGACGGGCAGATTACTTGAGGTCAGGAGTTCGAAACCAGCCTGGCCAACATGGTAAAACCCCATCTCTACTAAAAATAAAAAAAATTAGCTGGGTGTTGTGGCACACACATGTAGTCCTACCTACTCAGGAGGCTGAGGCAGGAGAATCGCTTGAACCTCAGGAGGCAGAGGTTGCAGTGAGTCGAGATCAAGCCACTGAACTCCAACCTGAGTGACAGAGCGAGACTCCATCTCAAAAAAAAAAAAAAAAAAAGTCAAGAAAATTAACATACAGCCAAATATTCTTCACTAGTTGTGGTAAAAGATTAGCGTGTGGTATATGATAAAACCTCAAATGATTACCACAAACTAAGGTTCGGCATATGACAAACTTCTTCATTCAGGATTTTATATAGATTGGTAGATTTTGAAGCATGAAATTAAAAAAAAATACTCTATCTGAAATTGCTCACTTGATACTTATTACATATGATTTGATTATGTTTTAAAATATTGAGTTGAATATTCCACGTTTCACATATGCTGAGAGAAATTGGCAGCAATGACCGTATTCCATTGAATTACTTTTATAGTATTCACTGTCCCTGAAAACAAATGTTGAGTAATATGTATAAGAACTATAATGTTGTTCCAAGTATCAAGGATACTCTTTGCTATAAGGTACACTTCAGCCTACCAGGGAGCAGTTGTAAGATTGTTCTTAATATATTAACAAGAATGAACAATAGCCACTCATTGATAATAAAGGTATGGAAAGAGAGAAAACAGACATTAATATAACACCTGCATTCCAATATCCCCTTCTCTTCTGAAATTTCTTTTTTAACCTTAATTTCATCTTCCTTTTTCCTTCCATCTGTTTTTTAAATCACCATTCCTCATGTTATCATTGCCGTTATCTATCTCTATATCTGTCTTCTATCTCTCCATCTTTTCTCTACTGGGAAATTCATATGACTTTAAAAATGAAATTTAAGGTTTTACTTAGTTTTTGCAACATAATATTTTATGATAATACTTGGAATATTCATAAATAACAATTCTTTGTACAAAGTAACACAATGTGCTGAATAATTTAGTTTAGATTTTTTGAAGTCAATTCACAGTGATTAGGTTATGATTATACATTAATAGAAGAAAGTAAAAAGAGAGATTTTCATTTTTTTTTTTTGAGACAGAGTCTCGCTCTGTCACCCAGGCTGGAGTGCAGTGGGGTGATCTCGGCTCACTGCAAGCTCCGCCTCCCGGGTTCAGGCCATTCTCCTGCCTCAGCCTCCTGAGTAGCTGGGACTACAGGCGCCTGACACCACGCCCGGCTAATTTTTTGTATTTTTAGTAGAGACGGGGTTTCACCGTGGTCTCGATCTCCTGACCTTGTGATATGCCTGCCTCGGCCTCCCAAAGTGCTGGGATTACAGGCGTGAGCCACCGCACCCGACCGAGATTTTCATTTCTATGAAAGATATGTTCAGAAGTTTATATTATGCATACAATCATGCTCTTTCCTAGATGAAAAAAATAATTACAAACCATATGGTTAGCATAAAATAAGAAAAGAATACAATTAAGATTTATTTTTCAGTTTGAACAGTAATAAATTTATTCCTTATTTCCTTTACAATTTAATTTGTTCCAGATGGTTCCAATATGTCTATTTTTACTCTAACTCTCATTTTAATGGAACAATGTAGTTCTGCCACACAATTTTTCAACTTGCTTTTGTTTTCATGTTTTGAAACTAACTTATTTGATGTTTATCTATGGAAAACTCAGTATTTTTAAAGCAAAAATAAAATAACATATTTCTCATTAAAAAGAGTAATTTTAAAATTACTTTTAAGCCTGTGTCCATCCATGGAATAAATATTTCATAACCTTTCCTCAGATCAAAAGAGTACATATTAAAGAATTCTAGAAAATACTGGAAAATGTACATCATAATGCCAATAACTGCTGTATTTCCCTGGAGATATTACAGGTGAATATTTTTTATCCTCTACATTTCTACTTTTCCTTTGGCTTTCTACATGTTTTAGCTTTCTAAAATAATCATAATCAACCAATGATAATAAATGATTGTGCCAAATATCAAAGATGTCTATCAATGAGGAAAAACTTTCTTTTCAAAAATAAAAAATTACAAAAAAGTCCAAATGGCTCAATAGATAATTGGCAATAGAAATTGATAGTTAATTCCAGATAAAGAAATACAAATTTTTAAAATTGTAACATGAATAAACTTTACACATAAATACCATCTATACATATGTACACATGTGCATATATATATACTTATATGTGTATATATATATTTTTCATGATTAAGCTTTTATTTTAATTTTTAGCCATCTATACCAAAATGACTTATTTTACATTTAATGAAATCAATACATCTTGTATTCTTTTTATACGTCAGTTTCTGTATGTCCTATATATGTGATATATATAATTGTTTACATATAAACAAATTGAAAATACTTCAATAGTTGAGACAATGGCAATATGATGAAAATGAATTACTAATAAAAAAAATTGCCAAAAATTGGGTTAGCTAACTTCGTACCTACAAATGGAATCTATGACCTCAATAGAGGTTTGCAAAGATCTAGTGTTCAAGTGATTGCACATATTTTTCAAGTGCTAAAAATTAAAATAAAAGCTTAATCATGAAAAATATATATACACATATAAGTATATATATATGCACACGTGTACATATGTATATGGATATTATATAAATAACATTGGTTAAAAAGAGTCAGTTCATTTAAAAAGTGAATATTATGTTTAAATGAAGAAGGTAGAATACACAGACACCCTTTCTTTTTGGGTGAATACATATATCTAGAATATATTTAGTATTTGTTTTATGACTGGTGAGCTTGACTAATTTAAGATTAATAAGAATTGATTTATCTTTTTAATTTTGTCTAGCTATTACAAAGAAAGTGGTGTGAAATTTTTCTTAGTGCCATAAACAATTAGCAAACAGGACAAGATATACGAAGAAAAACTTACTAGAAATTAGGTGGAGCTGAACACTGATTCCTGAGATAATAGAAAGAAATAAAATTAGTGCAGTGGTTTGCTGGTAAAACAACTGGTTATATATACACACACACACTCTAAAACCAAAACCAAACAAACATCAAATGTGCCCTGGTCTTTAGCGTTTGCAATTTTTGTGTTACAAATAGTCACAACATGATTGAATATGTTTCCAATTCATGTTTCCGAAAAGCATGTGGTGCATACAATCAGATCTTGAGAAAGTTATGAGTAGTTTCCAGTACACAGCTGAATGAGCTTTATAGTTATTCTAGTTTTTGACCTGAAGACATTTTTCAGACCACAATGTAGGGTTGCTCAAAGCATAGGACAGAATTCTGACAGAGCCAAGGAAAAAGATAATATATTTTGCAGAAGCCAAGTTGGCTGGATTTTGCAGGACAGAGTCCCAGAAAGGAAGAAGTTGTCTAGAGAAAAAGCTCCAGAAGTTTGCATAAAGGTCTCCTCAAGTCTTTAACTGAATAACTGAGCTATATACCTAAGGGCAAAACACCGTAAAATGACCACTGGGGTCTGTAAGCTGAAAAATTGCCAGATGGGTCTAGGAGCCATTCAGATTTTGATGAGAGTAAAGAGCTCATGTCAAACATAATAGTGACCCGAGGAAAATTATTTCTTGAGAGTAGAGCCAACATAAATCTAGAGTAAAGGCTAGTCTAGACTAGTCCTTGGAAGGGTTATCAGCAGGTTTCAGGAAGATAAGGTTGATGTATAAATAGCTTAGAACCTGCCAAAACAAAATCTCGCATGTTCTGCAGGAATATAACACAACTTAGATATTGAATAATCTAATATTTGTAATCTGACATTTGATATAAAATTGCTAGACAAGTGGAAAAACAAAAAATATGTTACCTCTTACCAGAAAATAAAGTCAAGCAGGCCACAGAAACAGGCCAAAAAAATGTATATAATTATGGACAAGGATTTGAAAACCACCATTATATATATAATTAGGCATGTAAAGCAGATGTTGCGTATAATGGAAAGAGAAAAGGCAATTATTAAAAATAAAAACTTCTACAGTATCTGAAAATACAAAATACTAATGTAATATTTGAAATTTTAAAAATAATAATTACATGAGCTTAACAGTAAGTAGTACATTACTGACAAATGGTCTGTAAATCTGGTGACATAATAAAAAAAAATCTAAAGCACACTGAGGGAAAATAAAAATGTGGAAAAAAACTTAGTCCCAGTGACTGACAGGACAATATCAAGCAGAGTTTCATAGTGTAATTAAACTCCAAAGAATATAAGAAGCATTTAAAAAATATTTTCTAACTTACTTGAAATGGGTTGTAATGTAGCATTTTCATAAAAATGTTTCATCACTATTGTCACACTTGTTCGAGAAATATTGATATAGAATCCTTTTACATAATATTTTTACTTTTCAGCTCTTTGTGTTTCTCTACCCTTTTCCAGTTAAAGTTATTTATTTGAGTTTTTATTATTTCTATGTTACTCATCTTTATGAGTTTACATTTAATATTGGGCTTTTACAATTAATGAGGTTTCTGGACATTGGCCTTGGCAAAACATTTATGACTAAGTCCCAAAAAGCAATTGCAACAAAAACAAAAATTGGCAAGTGAAAACTAATTAAACTAAAGGACTTTTGAGCAACAAAAGAAACTACCACAGGGTAAATGGGCAACCCACACAAATGGGAGAAAGTATTTGCAAACTATGCATCCGAAAAAGGGCTAATATCCAGAATCTATAAGAAACTTAATTCAATGAGCAAAACTCAGATAACCCTATTAAAAACTGAGCAAAGCACATGAACAGACACTCCAAAAAAGAACACATATAGCTGGCCCAAAATCACGAACAAATCCTTAACATCACTAATCATCAGAGAAATGCAAATCAAAACCACAATGAGATACCATCTCACACCAATCAGAATGGTTATTATTAAAAAGACAAAAATAACAGATGCTGGTGGGAAAGGAGAACATTTATGCACTGTTGGTGGGAATGTAAACTAGTTCAGCTACTGTGGAAAGCAGTTAGGAAATTTCTCAAAAAATTAAAAACAGAACTACTATTTGACCCAGCAATCTCATTACAGAGTATGTATATCCAATGAAAACTAAACTGTTGTACAAAAAAGACACATGCACTCATATGTTGATCGCAGCACTATTCACTGTAGCAGAGACATGGAATCAACCTAGGTGACAATGAATGGTAGATTGGATAAAGAAAATGTGGCACATATAGACCACAAAATACTACACAGTTGTAAAAACGAATGAATTCATGTCCTTTACAGCAACATGGATGGAGCTGAAGGTCATCATCCTAAGCAACCCGATGAAGGAACAGAAACCCAAATGTCACATAGGCTCACTTATAAGTAGGAACTAAATATTTATTATTTATGAACATAAATATGGGAGTAAAGGACGCTGGAAACTACTAGAGTGAGTGGGGGCACAAGGGTTGAAAAAATGACCTATTGGGTACTGTGCTCACTATTTGGGTGACAAGATTATTTGTATCCCAAATCTCAGCATCACCCAATATACACGTGAAACAAACCTGAATGTATAACCCCTATATCTAAAATAAAAATTAAAATTATAAAAAAATTAAAAGTATGAGAATTAGGATTTCTTAATTTTGTGCCTGCTTATTTTTCTTTTTAAGTAACACATATTTTATGCATTAGAAATTCTATTTGGTTATTTTTTCAGGAAGTGTATTTTTTACACTATTTAATTCCTCAGTTAATTAATTTTCACATTTGGCTCTCTTCTTATACATTCAAGAAGAAATATATATATATTCCTCATAGTAAATCAGGCCTTGTATTTCCAAAGTCTTACTGTAAATTTTTCCTTGAATAATTATTATTTCTTCATGGTTTAATTTTTGCATATTTCTATGAAGAGCAGCCTTGGTTTTGGATGCCATGAAAGGTTCATTATATTGCACCTACTTTGTATTTTTAGTCATTCATATTGATTGATAATCTGTCCTTTGCAGAAATGAGGAGTTTTCAAAAAGTTTATGGAAATATGTATTATGAAAAAAACTGTGCCTAAATCTCAACTTTTTGCACAAAAATAAATGTATACTAGCTTGTTATAACGTGTCTAAAAAGGATCCAGTCGAAGGCACTGAGAAGAACGAGACATCAGTTTGAAAAGAGCCTCTATCAGAGCAACGTGAATTATGCTAAAATTGAAGTAAGAACAAACATCAGATTTATGGTGAAGCTTGGGTAGGAGAATGGTATAATTGTTGATGCTCTACAGGAAGTTATGGGGATAACGTCACAAAGAAATGAGCAGTTTATGGCCAGGTGCTGTGGCTCACACCTATAATCCAAGCACTTTGGGAGGCTGAGGTGGGCGGATCACGAGGTCAAGAGATCGAGACCTGCCTGGCCAACATAGTGAAACCCCATCTCTACTAAAAATACAAACAATTAGCTGGGCATGGTGGCGGACGCCTGTAATCCCAGCTACTCGGGAACCTGAGGCAGGAGAATCGCTTGAACCTGGAAGGTGGAGTTTTCAGTGAGCTGACATCACGCCACTGCACTCCAGCCCAGACTCCATCCCCCGCCACCCCCCAAAAATAGTAGTTTACAAATGAATAACTCATTTTAAGGAATGAGACAACATTGAAGATGAACCTTGCAGTGGTGGACCAGGTACATCAATTTTCAAGGAAAAAAATAATCATGTTTGGCCCTACTTCAAAAGTACATTATAATGATTAAGAGCAGAACCAATATCCAACATCATAAACATCTCAACTGGTTCAGCTTACGTCTTTCTGAATAAATAATTGAAGTTGAGCAAACTGTTCACTAGATAGGTGCCAAAATTATTGCACCCAGGTCAGCTACAAGTAAGAGCAGAGTTTTCAATGGAAATTTTAAACATGTAAGATCAAGATCCTGAAGCATTTCTTTGAAGAATTTTAGCAGATGAAACATGGCTTTACCAGGATGATCCTAAAGACAAAGCACTACCAAAGCAATGGCTAGTAAGAGATGAAAGTGGTCCAGTCATAAGCAAAAGTACGCTGGTGATGAGTAAAGTCCATGGCAACAGTTTTGGGGATGCTCAAGGAATTTTGCTTGTTGATTTTCTAAAGGACCAAAGAACGGTAACATCTGCTAACAATGGGAGTATTTTGAGAATGCTAAAGTTTCAGCAGAAAAACACCTGAAAAAGCTTCACTAGAGAGTCCTTCATCATGACAATGCTCCTGCTCATTCCTCTCATCAAACAAAAATAATTTTGAGAAAGTTTGAGTGGGAAATCATTAGGCATTCACCTTACAGTCTTGATTTGGCTTCTTATGGCTTCTTCTTGCTTTGTAATAGTAAAAAACCTGTAAGGGCACTCATTTTTGTTCAGTTAATGACATGAAAAAGACTACATTAACATGGTTAAATTCCCAGGAGTCTCAGTTCTTTAAAGATGGACTGATGGCTGGTATCCTTGCTTACAAAACTGCCTTGAACTTGACAGAACTTATATTGAGAAAGTTTTTATTTGAATTTTTTATCTTTGAATTCAATTTTCCCAGAAAATCTTCAAGTCCTCTCAAAAAGTAGTCATGTTTACTTTTAAACAGTTGCATTAAACTTTGTAAATAGCTGTCACATTCCCTTTTAAAAGTCAAAATCACATTTCTCTGGATGAAGAAAAACTGTTAAGAACTGGTTAACCTTTTCTACAAGAAAAAAAAAAAACATAGTGAATTTAATTTTAATTTTTTATTTTAATCCAGAAATACGGCTATGAAATGTGACCTGGGTTATTACTTAATGTGTAACAGAAAGTGCTAATAATTGTGGAAAGAACTGAAGTCCCTTGGGCACTATAGAGTTCTCTTTTCTTAAAAAATGCAAGGATGCCACTTGACCATTGGTAAATCAACTCCTAGCTATTTAGCTTGAAGTCATTCTGTGTTTTTCCTATCACCATGGCCTTTTCAAAACTACCTTAGTTAGCTAGAAATTATTTGTTTGCTTGTTTGGTTTTTGAAAGATTTTAGGACTTCCTTATTGTTTTTTGTGTCATAAAATTTCACCATAGCATGAACTAATGTAAGTTAATACTAAAGTGAACTTGTTAATAGGAAGAGTCATACTGCCCTACATTTCTGAACAATTTTATTCTATCTATCCATCTAATCTCTATTTCTTTCTTACATTTTCCCCATTTCAATCATTTTTTTCTCTTATTATTTAATTCCTGTTGCATACATATTAGAACTACAAGATCAACTTCATGTCTCAACATTTTCTCATCTTTAAAACTCCTTAAAATTTAGATCTGTATTTTGGAAATATTTATTCATCCACATACTCTAACTTGCTTTTATAGTTTGTTGTTTGTTTTCATTGATCCCCATTATTGTGTTTTAATTTTTATATTTCAGTCTTAAATTGTTAGGTATTACAGATATCTTTTATGTAATATCTATTAGTTTTAAACATCATTGTGAATATAATGTTAGTAATTTTCTACTTGCTTTGTTATTTGTTATCTTTCATTATTGGTCTCAGTTTTCCTAAAAAGTTTGCTGGTTTATGGTTAGTTTAACTATGAGTTCTTGCAACTAATAGTGAGGAGAAGATCAAATATGATGCTCAAAAGTACTCATTAGGGTGATAAAAAGAATAATGTGTCTAGAAAGTAGACTAAGAAGTGCAAGCAGACCATGAGAGAAAATATACAGAAACAGGATGTGTTAGAGAAGCTAACTGAATTGACAGTTTCTTAATTGGAGAATTAATAGTTCAAACTGTTGCTAAAACATCAAATATGATAAGTTAAAAAATAGATTTAGAAAAATAATTTATTTCCTTCAAAAAATATTAAATGATAAGACTGGGTGCCAGGATTAAATGGGTTGAGACAAATGGGGAAAAAATGTTTGAAGTAGAGTGTGGTGGCAAAGAGAGAGTTTGAGACTTTATATAGAGGTATTTGAAGAGTTGAGTGAAACAAAGATTCTGGCCTTTGTTTTAATGGGAAAAAAAAGTTATCAAGAAATATTTACCTGAGAAGGAGTGGTTGAATATCCAAGTGAAGAAAGGAAATGGCATAAACTGTAGTTGGTTCTTAATAAGGCAGAAAGAAAAGAAACTTAAAACACTGGTGGAAAAAATCAGACTATTTAAGAGTGAAAGGAGCTTCTATATTGTAATGGAAAGCCAAGATTGTAGGTTGATTTAAGATGTGGATGAGTGATCAGAAGATGAAGCATTTTTAAGTGAAGTTTATGTTTTCTAAATGAAAGTAATAGGACTGGCTAGAAGCTAAGATGAATGAATTTGGGATTTGGAGACATTGTGCATAATTATGCATACAATTGTGCTGAAATAAAGTGTTGCAGGAAGTCAGGGACCCCAAATGGAGGGACTGACTGAAGCTGTGGCAAAAGAACACAAATTGTGAAGATTTCATGGACATTTGTTAGTTCCTTCAAATTAATACTTTTGTAATTTCTTATGCCTGTCTTTCTGCAATCTCTAAACATAAATTGTGAAGATTTCATGGACATTTATCACTTCCCCAATCAATACTTTTATAATTTCCTATGCCTGTCTTTACTTTAATCTCTTAATCCCATCATCTTCATAAGTTGAGGATGTATGTCACCTCAGGGCCCTGTGATGATTGTGTTATCTGCACAAATCGTATGTAAAACGTGTGTTTGAAAGATATGAAATCTGGGCATCCTAAAAAAGAATAGGATAACAGCGATTTTCAGGGAACAAGGGAAATAACCATAAGGTCTGATTGCCTGTGGGGCTCGACAGAACAGTCATATTTCTCTTCTTGCAGAAAGTGAATAGGAGAAATATCACTGAGTTCTTTTCCCATCAAGGAATAACCCTGGGAATGCATGCCTAGGGGTGAGTCTATGGATGGTTGCTCTGGGACTGTCTGCCTTATGCGGTTGAAGATAAGGGATGAAATACGCCCAGGTCTTCTACAGTCTCCTCAGGCTTGCTAGGATTAGGGAATTCCAGCCTGGCAAATTCTAGTCAGACTGGTTGTCTGCTCTAGAAACCTGTTTCCTGTTAAGATGTTTATCAATGACAATGCATGCCCAGCAGGACATGGGACCTCATCAATAACTGTAGTTTTGCCCTGGCCTTGTGATCTTGCTCTGCCTCTCTGCCCCTGTGATCTTTTATTGCCCTTTGAAGCATGCGATCTTTGTGACTTACTCCCTGTTCATACCCCTCTTCCCCTTTTGAAATCCCTAATAAAAACTTGCTGGTTTTGAGGCTCAAGGGGCATCACGGAACCTACCAATAGGTGATGTCACCCCTGGAGGCCCAGCTGTAAAATTTCTCTCTTTTGTACTCTCTTTATTTCTCAGACTGGCCAACACTTAGGGAAAATAGAAAAGAACCTGCGTTGAAATATTGGGGGATGGTTCCCCAGATAACAAAGAGTGGATATATCAGAAAGGCACATTTCTGGTTAGATGGCATGAATGTACAGAATAATTAAATGATACTGTTGGGAAACTTGATCTTACAATTCTTGATCTACAAAGAATCTAGCTCTTTTGTGGTAGCTGTGGAGGGTGTGATGAGTTAGTTGCATTCGGGATTGGATTATTTTAATAAGTAAAGTGAAAAAAGAAAGGTGCAAATAATTTAGCAGACAAGTCCATTCAACATTAATTTGATTCATAAATAATAATTAAGCATGTAAAATGTGCCAGAAATACATCTAAGTGACATTGATATAACAGTGAAAATATACTTTTCTTCTTCTGGAACTCACATTCTGATGAACTGATAGGTCTATAAGTTTAGGTGGCAATAAATGCTCTAAAAATGTGGGACAGGAAATAATGTTTTGGGATAATATTTTATAGAGAATGTTCAGGAAAGTCCTGCAAAAGATGACATTTGAGCAGAAAAGTGATTTACATATAGGAATAATTATATGTGCAAGGGAAGGTGGGGGAAGAAGGTATGGAGAGCAAGTGCAAAGGTCTAGATGATAGACTTGTGATACATCAAAAAAAAAAAAAAAAGGGAGGAATAGTATAGTTAAAAGGGAAATGAGCCAGAGAAAGGGAGGAATGACATAACATCAAACAGTTAATTGAGAAGCAGGTTGTTTATGAACTAATAGGAATTTGAAAAAAGCTTGGATTTTAATGATATTGAGATGCAAAGACCTTGGAGAGTTTTTGCCAGAGAAATGACATAGGACATACACATTTGGTATCTCATGATCAGATTCTTTATGAAAAATATGTTATATAGTCAAGAATGTATATGGGAAGACAAGTTAGGAAGCCATTGTCCTGGTTAAGTCAAGGCTAAGTAGGCAATATTGAAATGATGGTCAGAATTCTTTATTCAGTGTGTTCAGAATTGTCTTTCTGAAAGAAAATCAAAATATGTTCTTGTCATGGTTTTGCTTAAACTTCGTCACTGACTTTTCATCCAACAAATATTTCAGGGACATTTATTACCTGCTCTGTGTTTGCCCCTTGTCATGTCTTTAGGATGCCAGTAACAGACTTAAATTAATTTCATGTATCAAAAGACATTTTTTCTGGACTTTCCCAGATGATTTTTATCCTATCTAGCAAATATTCATCCTGTTCATTCCATCTCTGTCATCAATTTACTTGCAACATGTCCTCAGGTCTTATCTTAAATGTAACTTCCTCTGGAAAGTCTTTCATCAGCTCATCTACCATATTACAAACTGCTCTGTGGTTTTCATAGTACCTTGCATTCTGCTTTCTGACATGGATTAGACTTTATTTTTATTTCCTTTTTGACTTCACTCCCTTAATGGCTGATATTTTTTCTCTCTTTCACCAGAATTTTATTCCTTAGCTTTTGAACAGTTGCAGGCACTTAGTAGAAAAAGTAATTGTTGAATAAGTAAATATGTATCCCCATATTTGGTTTCCAATAAATTTCCATCAAACTAGATTTTTATTCTATACAGACTAATGATTCCACTATTTGTCTTAGGTTGAGCTGCTATAACAAAATACCATAAACTGGGTTACTTAAATAACAAATATTTCTCACTGTTTTGGAGGCTGAGAAGTTCAAGATGAAGGTACCAGTAGATTTTTTACCAGGTGAGGGTCTTCTTTCTGGTTTGAAAATGGCCTTCTCATTATATCCTCATATGGCCTAACAAAAACATCTCTCTCATGTTTCTTCTTATTAGGGCATAAATTCCATCCATCTTCGTGACCTAATCACTTCCCCAAACCATCACATTGGGAGTATTTTAATATATGAATTTTGGGAGGACACAGACATTCAGTCCATAACACTATTTATATTAACATGTGAGATGCTTTGTTTTTTACATCCACAATTAATTGATCAAGACACGAATCATCAGCTTTTAAATGCTCTGTTATCCTGTTCTCCTTTATTACAGTTATTTGTTCTCTAGCTACAGAAGACTACTATGTAATATAACTTTAAAACATTCACTTTCTCAGATATGCCTTATGGCATTTATGCTCTATATGAATACATTTTATTTAATTAGAGTCTTACTGAAATGTTGGCCAAGTAATGCCATAAGATATTTTATATTAATATCTTGGGTTGGCCGAGCATGGTGGCTCATGCCTGTAATCCTAGCACTTTGGGAGGCCAAGGCAGGCAGATCACGAGGTCAGGAGATTGAGACTATCCTGGCTAATACAGTGAAACCCCATGTCTACTAAAAATACAAAAAAAAAAAAAAAAAATTAGCCAGGCATGGTGGCGGGTGCCTGTAGTCCCAGCTACTCAGGAGGCTGAGGTAGGAGAATGGCATGAACTCGGGAGGTGGAGCTTGCAGTGAGCCAAGATTGCACCACTGCACTCCAACGTGGGTGACAGAGTGAGACTCCATCTCAAAACAAAACAAAAAAAACCCTTGGGTTGAAGAAATATAAGACAGAATTTTTGGCCTAGGTAAGCACTGAATACAAGGCTTTATTTAACAAAAGACAAAAAAAAAGATCCTAATATTAAAAGAGAAGATGATTTAAAAATAATTTTCCTTAGTCTGTCTTGTATTTTGAAAAGAATTGAGGGGAAAAAATAGTGAATCTATAAATCCGTTTTTTCCTGCTAGATGTATCACACTGAGAGGTGACAATGTGCTAGCAGCCCTTGCTCTTAGCACCTCCTCGGCCTCAGTGTCCACACCATTGGCACTGGAGGAGCCCTTCAGCCCACCACTGCACTCTGGGAGCCCCTCTCTGGGCTAGCCGAGGCCGGAGCCTGCTCCCTCTGCTTGCCAGGAGGTGTGGAGGGAGAGGTGCAGGTGGGAACCAGGGCTGTGCCTGGCACTCATGGGTCAGTGCGGGCTCCCGGCAAGCACAGGCTTGGTGGGCCCTGCACTCGGAGCAGCCAGCCCCTGCCAACGGCTCCGGGCAGTGAGGGGCTTAGCCCTGGGCCAACAGCTGTGGAGGGTGTGCCTGGTCCCCCAGCACTGCCAGCCCACCTGCACCATGCTGGAATTCTCACTAGGCCTTAGCCGCCCACGGCGCAGGGCTCGGGATCTGCAGCCCACTATGTCCGGGCCCCCCATGGTAGGTCCTGCAAGGCCTGAGCCTCCCTGATGGGCACCGCCCCCTGCTGCACAGAGCCAGGTTCCATTGACTGTCTGAGGGCTAAGGAGTGCAGTTGCGCCAGGCGGGACTGGCAGGCAGCACAGTCGGCAGCCTTGTGGCCCTGGTGCAGGATCCACTAGGGGAAGCCAGCTGGGCTCCTGAGTGGGATGGGGACTTGGAGAACTTTTATGTCTAGCCAGAGGATTGTATATGCACCAATCAGCACTCTGTGTCTAGCTCGGGATTTGTGGATGCACCAATCAGCACTCTGTGTCTAGCTCAAGGTTTGTAAATGCACCAATCAGTGCTCTGTGTCTAGCTAATCTGGTGGGGACTTGGAGAACCTTTATGTCCAGCTAAAGGATTGTGAATACACCAATCAGCACCCTGTGTCTAGCTCAAAGTTTGTAAACACACCAATCAGCACCCTGTGTCTAGCTCAAGGTTTGTAAATACACTAATCAGTGCTCTGTGTCTAGCTAATCTAGTGGGGACTTGGAGAACCTTTATGTTTAGCTAGAGAATTGTCAAGGCACCCATCAGCACCCTGTCAAAATGGACCAATCAGCAGGATGTGGGTGGGGCCAAATAAGGGAATAAAAGCAGGTTTCTCGAGCCTGCAGGGCCAAGCTGGGGTACTCTTCCACCCAGTTCTGTGCTGTGGATGCTTTGTTCTTTCACTCTTTGCAATAAATTTTGCTGCTGTTCACTCTTTGGGTCCAACTGATGGCTTTATGAGCTGTAACACTCACCACGAAGGCCTGCAGCTTCACTCCTGAGGCCAGCAAGACCACCAACCTACCGGGAGGAATGAACAACTCCAGACAGGCCGCTTTAAGAGCTGTAACACTCACCAGGAAGGTCTGCAGCTTCACTGCTGAAGCCTGCGAGACCACGAACCCACCAGAAGGAAGAAAATCCAAACACGTCCAGACATCAGAAGGAACAAATTCTGGACACACCATCTTTAAGAACTGTAACACTGATCATGAGGGTCCGCAGCTTAAATCTTGAAGTCAGTAAGACCAAGAACCCACCAATTCTGGACACAACACCACAAGATGTATGTGTGCTAAACCACAGCTATTATTGATTAGGAATTATTTTGATCACTCTGAGAATTCTCACAGATGTTTGACTCCGTTTACTGATTGTTTGTGTGTTTGTTTTATTCCTACTCCCTTTGAGAAGCAAGCAGAGTCTCCTGAGATACCATGTATCTAAGGTGATTTGAAGAACAGCCTAGTTTTATCAGCTCTACCATTATTGCTTTAAAGAAAACTGTAACCCTGAGAATCTTTTGCTTAAAATTTCTTGAGTTTAGAACAAAAGAAAGAATGAGGAAAATAGGACTACATCATGTTTCCTATTTTAACTGTAGTTTTCTTATTTATGAGCCCCGATTTGAAAGCTTGCAAATTTAAATGTGCACCAAAAAGTCAATTCTACATATGCTGGGAAAGTTGGGAGCTATAATTCTTCATTCAGCAATTCAAATCAAGCCAGAAGCCATTCTAGAAAGGAAGCCACATTTTAAATTCTTCTATTTAAAATTTCTCTGTTTGTATACAGATGTAGCCCTGATTGAATGGCACTCAGTTTTGAATGAGAGTATACCATAAGTTACTATTTTACCTTTGTTCTGTGCCAATGATATGGAGCCACTGACTAGTTTGGCAATTGCAAATATAGACAAATATACTCTAAAATTATATCATTTAAAGTAAAAAAAAAAAAAAATACACATACTTCAGCTCTCAATATTCTGTTTCAAGACTGCTATGTTAGAAAACCAGTCCTGCTTTGTCCCCATTTATAAATTGTGTGAATGCATATGACATCACACACTCCCTTTAATTAGTTTCAATTTTTGACTCACTGAATAATCTGTTACTTTTTATTATTATAAATGTCCAAATAAACTTATTTTATTTTTCTGTAAATTCTTAAGTTGCAAATAACATCTACATATGTAGTTTTAGATAAATTTCTAGTAGTGACCATTTAGGTTTATTCAGAATGTAAGAATATTTAATAATAGCTTATCTACAATTATCCTAGTAGGTTGAATTAGAGAACATATCTTTCTTTCAGATTTCATTAGGGACTTTGAAACTTTTCTGTTTCTAAGCTATCTGCTATAGTGATATGGAGAAACATTTGGTTACCTGAAATTTGTTAAGGGGATCATTGCCAAAAACCAGTCATGAGAGTCCATTTTAAGTGAATGAATATATTCGCCAATATTGTAGTTTTGTATCATAGCAATATTATAGTTTACTTTTAAAAGGTGAATACAACTTTCTGTATTAATAATTATAATTTCATTGAAATTTATTCACTATAAATTCACCCACTTTAAGTGTACAATTTATTTTTATAAATTCCTAAAAAATATATATTATTTTGTAAATTTATAGAATTCTCCAATCATCCCCACAAACCAGTTTCAGAACATTTCCACAACCACAAAAAGTTCTGTCATCCCGGTTTGCAGTTACTCCGTGCTCTAGGCAAGTATTAATCTACTTTCTCTAAAAATTTGCTTTTTCTGAACATTTCACGTAAGTAAAATTATATAACATGTAGTCTTCTGTGTCTGTTTTTGTTCATTGTGCATAACATTTTTGAGTTCTTCCACATTATCGGGTGTACTTTGTTCATTTTTAATGTTGACTAATACAGTATTGTACTGTAGGGATATTACAATATCTTGTTTATGGACTTACAAGCTGATGGATGCATGGATTATCTTCAGTTTGGGGCTATTAGGAAGAATAGTGTTATAAACATTTACATACATATCTTTTGGTGAATGTATGTTTTTATTTCTCATGAGTAGAATTCTAGAAGTAGAATTGTTGGTATAGGGTAAGTTTGTATTTAAGTTTTAGGGATATACTAATTTTCCAGATTGGTTGTGTCATTTTTCATACTCACCAGTGATATTTGGTGAAAATATAAAGAAATTGAAATACTCAAATGCTGCTTGTGAATATGAAAAACAACTTTATTTCACCTTCCTTTTTGAAGAAAAATTTATCTCGATATTGATTATTGGTTAACAGATTGTATTGAATATGTCATTTACTCCACTACACTGTCTCTGGTCATGCTGCTTCACATAAAAAGTCAGCTGTTAAACATGATGCTCCCTTCCTTCAGCCTCCTCCCCTAGCATGTAATCAGCAGTTATTGTCTTTCTGCTTTCAGTGTTTTCTCTTTGACTTTGACTCTCAATAACTTGACTATAATGGGTTTAGTTATGAATCTCTTTCTGTTTCCCTACTTGAGGTTTCAATTTGTTTTTGAACGTGTAGATGAGTAGTTTTCATCAAATTTGGCAAAGGTTTGATGGTTACTTCTTCCAGTAACTTTTCTTCCCTCTCTATCTCTCCTTTCTCCTAGGATCATCATTAAACATATGTAGTTATGGTCGAAATGGTCTCATAGATCTGTGAGACTCAGTTAATTTTTCACCAAGTTTTTTGTCTTTATTCTTCAAATTGGGTAACTTATTTTGATCGGTCTTTAAATTGAAGAATTTTTCAGTCTTGTACCTTGAATCTACTGTTGTGCACGAATAGTAAACTTTTAATTTTAATTTTTTTCAACTTTGGAATTTCTATTTAATTCTTTTCATAGTTTTTCTCTCCCTATTAAGAATTCCTCTGTGTAAATATATCGTTGTCAAACTTTAATTATTTAAGCATGGCTTCTCTAGCTTTTTAATATATTCACAGTAGTGTCTTCACAGTCTTTAGCTCCTAAATCCAACACTTGTGGAAACTCAGAGACAATCCTATTTAATGTGATATTTTCCTGAATATGAGTAGCACTTTATTTTTTCTTTGTATATTTCAAAACTTTTAGCTGAACACTGGATATTTCTAATATTCTGTTGTAGAAATTCTGGATTCTGGTAATTTTTTCTCCCTGAAAATTGTTGCATTCTCTTTGTTTAACAACTTGCCTTGGCTAAATCTATGAAACCTATTTCTCATGTAGTATGCGGTCAGTGCTGCATGCTGGCTGAATTATTTGACTATATTTGCCTTTATTCTTATACATGACTGTTGGGCTTACTCTTATATCTTTATAGTTGAGTATTCAGCCAATGATGGAATACAGTGGACCCAAATGTCTTCAAATTTTTAGAAGTCTAATATATTAGTACTCACCTCATTGTTGTTTAGATTGATACTGGAAATTCTTAACAAAATTATTATTGTTGCTATAATATGAATTTACAGTAACATAAAATGAAAAGAAAACTTTTCTCCAAACACGTTGCAGGTTCAATAATGTTTTACTTTTAGGTTTCCATTTTTTGAATGATTACAAAATATTTCTATTTCTTCTGGTCATTTTTATCACTTTATATCAAACTACATGACCTTGAATATGTAGAAGAATAGAAAAGATCTAATTTATGTCAAACACAAATAGTACATGCCAATAACTTCCCAATAAGTGCATTTCTGTAGTAGTAATTTTCAAATATCTGTAACTAGTAATTAAAATCTTTCAGAAAGGGGAAATATTAGTAACTGATGATCATATATTTCAGAGTAGTTTCTCAGAAAGGGAAAATGATTAGAGACCTTGTGTAGAGAGAAAGAGAAAGGGGGGGTCAACTGGCAGTCAGAACCAACATTCTTGACATGGGATTAATATTTTAGACTGCTAGTCCCAGAAAAGTCTCAATCAAATAAATACAGGGCCATGAATAAGCTCAGGTCAGTCCAGCTTTAGAACAACTACACTAAACAGCTTAACTTGCAAACTGATAAGCAAATACTGAATTTTTGTTGTTGTTTTAAGGAATTAAATTTAAGATAAGTTTTTATGCAGTATTAGATGACTAATCCAGTTTGTCTCTTAAATAGAAATTGCCACTTATGAAGAAACCCAATTGGAATGTTTAAGTTGTGCTTTAAAGATGAAAACTTAATATATATAGAAAGCCAACTCCATTTTTATGCATAACAAATACATTAATTACAACTACAATTGATTGAGTTATCTCCATTTAACCTTTAAAGTGGAGTTACATAATACATATACTCATGACCATCTTGAAATATTTGGAAAGTCACAGAAGAGCACACACTGAACATGTCATAAAAATCCTACTAGTACAATTTAAGTTACTTAATTGTAGTATAAGGCCGTGAAAGTCATCTGTTGAGTTCCATGTACAAGAACATGAAAGAAAGTGAAGGAGATCTTATCAGGGTTCCAGCAGAAGTATGAACACTCAAGATGGGTAATTTGTGGTGAGTTAACACATTGGCTGTGGACAGGTACATGGGTAGAAAATTGAGAAGTGATGACATAGTCCCCTTACTTTCGTAAGAATGGAAAGCCTTAGCTACTTCTAAATAAGGTGAGGAAGTTGCATTAAAAAAACTGTGTAAGTGACCTGGCAGGAAGTGATACAGGTTATTTAATTCCCTTGAATTATTCCTCCTTTCTCTCATCTTTTGCTAGTGCTGCCTGATGTGATTTGTGTTTCCACCCAAAATCCCATCTTGACTTGTAATCCTTGCAATCTCCATGTGTCAAGTGAGACACCAAGTGGAGGAAATTGAATCAGGGGGTGGTTCTCTCATGCTGTTCTCATGATAGTGAGTGTGAGATCTCACAAGATCTGATGGTTTTATCAGAGCCTCTTCCCCATTTGCTCAGCACTTCTCCTTCCTGCTGCTTTGTGAAGAAGGAGCCTTTGCTTCCCCTTTGACTTTTGCCATGATTATATGTTTCCTGAGGCCTCCCTAGCCATGCTGGACTATGAGCCAATTAAACCTCTTTCCTTTATAAATTAACCAGTCTTGGATCGTTTCTTTACAGCAGTGTGGTAGTAGGCTAATACACTGCCCCTTAACCAAATCCAACATGAAACTTAAAAGAAGATAACTATTTAATGTAGTCCATTCATAGTACTCAGGGCAAAGGTATAAATTTGATCTGAGGGGAAAATGAAAGATGTATAGCACTGAGGTCTACTCAGCTTTTTATTATATTTTTTAGCACAAACAAAAATTGCTATCCTAGTTTGTATTTCAAAGATGTCACTTTATGTAACTATGCAATTATACTCTAAGGATAAGCAATGTTCAATTTCATAATTTCTATATAGCTTTATTGCTGTCTACATCCCAGACTACTCATGTTACCAATTTACTTTTCTTCTTTAAATACCTCTTTAGATATGTATGTGAATCAGATATTTTGTCACTGGGTGGTTACAGGTTATCATAATAAAAGCAGCAAGTAAATGACATAATTAAGAAGTTATTTTTAAAGCAAGATAAGTCCAATTATTCCGAACAATAGTAGCTGTTGAAAGATAAACATTAATGAAAGACTTCTAAAATATGCAATACATTGATCTAGAAGAGTAAAAGTGTTTCTCCATAGTAAATTTTAATACAATAAAGTAATTATTTGAAAAATATTACACATATCTTAGGTTCTTATACTTAAATACCTGTTTAGATGTTTTGCTTTCATAATGTGTTCAAGAATTGTTACATGTGAAATATAGTTGGCTAACATTTCAAACTTCATTTCTCTTTATATGCTTTTATTCAATATTTAATTGGCTCATTTATTCATTTACTCATTAGTATTTTTCTATAAATATTTATCAAGTGCCTTCTAGGTGTCAGGGAATTTTCAGGTGCTTACAAAATCAAAGCCTACCTTCAGGGAATCCATTTCTTTTCAAGTTTTTCAAAAGCAACTGAGTTTCTACTATCAGTTTTGGAAAGCTTTCTGTCATATTATTATATATTTTATTGTATCAATGATAGCACATGTTAAACTTTCATTGTGTTTTTGTATTTCTCTGCTTGGTTCTTACATGTGGGTTGCAAGGCCCCAGAAAATGGTTCATTGGGGACTTCTTTCTAAAATGTTACAGTTGTCAACAGACTGTGTGTGTGTGTGTGTGTGTGTGTGTGTGTGTGTATGTGTGTGTGTGTGTCAGAGACAGAGAAAGGGCAAGAGAGAAAAACAGAGAATCTATGGGTGGAGAGGTATCTTAGAGTATTGTACCTAATTATTTTCATATAGGTTTTGGGCAATTTTATCAATATGTATTTTGAAATGTTGATTTGTAAGTATTTAAATTATGTTATCTTTATTGCCTGTAGACTCCTTCCCCTTTCTCATTTATATAGCCCTAGAAACATCTTTAAAATTAATTTATATTCACTAAATAGATTACTTGTAGGGATTTATGATAAAAATGACTAAAGTTTCCCATTTAAAATGTCATATCCAAAGATTTGTCATAAAATCTTAGAAAATCGTTCTCTAAAAGTGATTTAATTGATAATTTATTAAAGATGGCAAACTCCTTAGTTATTTCTAACATAATTTGATCAGTACCTCTTTTAGTGTAGCACACTCTTTCAATAATTGTAAACATATAATTAAGTTATACATAAATGAGTGATTTAAGAACAAAATATTAAGGTAATTTAATTATAAACTATAAAGTCAGGATTTGTAAAACTAAAACATGCGTTTAGAACCTTCTACTCATTTAGAGCTGTAGAAAGTCGATGCTGATTCTAGATAGCACACTGCTTACTAATGCATTTCCTCAGCTCTCTGATGGAACATCACTACTGTGATGTTGCATATGTTCACAAGTGAAGTTGGAAGAGTTGAGGATTAGGTGACATTAGGAAACGACCAGAAGGAAAACGAACAAATGAGTCTGAGAAACTTTGTCTAAAAGCAACGCTATGCTAACTTTCTCCATGAATTTCTCTTTGATTCTAGTTAACAGTATTTTGTCAACACAGTAGCCCATTCTAATTAAAAATAAAAACCTTCAGGGTAGATTTCTACCTCAGACCACTGCAGAAGTTAGAGAGTAAAATTTAATACAATAGTAAAATTCACATGTAACAATTCTTGCATACATTATGAAAGCAAAACATCTAAAAAGGTATTTGAATATAAGAACCTAAGATATGCGTAATATTTTCCAATAGTTACTTTATCATATTAAATTTTACTTTGTTATGCAAAGAAGATATCTGCTTAGGAGATATCTGCTTAGGATATCTGCTTAGAAGATATCTGCTTCTCTTTCTGCTTTGAGATTGAGATTTGAAATTTGAAACAGTAGATACTTTTGTCTAAGCCCACAAGTCTACAGGCAAGATATAAATAATTGTACAAAAATTATATTCCCCAAAGGGGTCATCATACATAAAGCATGGATTATCTATCATAGAGGAACAAATCTTGAAACCAATATATTGTATATATATGTAAGGAGGCTTTAGATAAGTTTCAGTTTTTGTTTGCTTTGTTTTGTTTTTGTTTGTGTCTTCCAGGACTGCAGTACCATTGTTCCCTACCAGTTCCTTCCTCGTGTAGTCCATCACTGAGGAAAAGCAGCACTGGATATCAAACTAACTTGGTACCATTTACTAGGAATAGTATACTATCTTTACTGTGTTTCAGTATATGACTTTACAGCATTGTTTTCTTCGTGTACTCTATTCTGTGCCATTGTTCAATATATAACTGCAAGATCATACTGTAATAGTAATCTAGCTTTACAATAGGTCAATTAGTATTATAAATCCTCCAGATTTGTGCTTTAATCATCTTGGATATATTTGAGTCCTTATGCTTATAATAATTACAGAATAAAATGGTTAACTCTCAATGAAATTTTGCTCGATATATCAATTTTGTAGATGAATTTATTTAAAATGGAAATGTTTACAATAGTCAATTCATGATTAAGGCATATCCCTCCACTGATTTTAGTCTTTATCTTCTTCAATAACATAATTGCATTTTAAAGGTAGAGTTCTAATTATTCTTGTTTGCAGTGTCTTCTTAATGCTATTGTAAATATATATATATATATTTTTACATTTCATTTCTATTTGTTTTCTACTGGCAGATAATAATAAAACTGATTTTGTCTATTTACCTTGAGTACAGAGATTTTGTTAAAACAGATTAATCCAAACAGAATGGTAGGTACATTATTATTTTATTTGCAAATGATCCTTATACCTTTGTATTTTCACACTTGCCTTGTGTCTAATTATAGGCTGAAACTGCCAATAGTTCAGCTTAGAGAATGACGTTTGTGATAGTTGCATTTATGTATTTATTTACTTCTTTATTCATTTATTCATTCATTTAATGTTTATAGGAGATATATTTTGCTAAATATAATTTTTAATTATATGATTAAAAAATTCAATGCTCTTTTCCAATACATATTAAAGTGATCATATAGTTTTTTTCTGTACATATTTAGATTAAGATGCATTCAGGATAAAAGTCCTCTGTGTAATATTTGTATTTTGAATATCTACTCCAGTCATACGACCTGCTTAAATTTATGGTGGCCTCATTATTACTAAAGGTAGTAATTATTTTGATTTTTTAAAACACTAATGGAATAAAACTTTAATTAAAAAATAACAAAATAAATACCACTTGGCTATGATATATTGGCCTTTGCATATGTATCAATGTTCTATTTATTTATATTTTGCATACTTTTTAGTACTGCTTCTTGAGAAAGATTGGTCTACAATTTTGCTCTGTTGAATGCGCTTATAAGGTTTTTAAATTAAGGCTATCATGGCCTCAAAAAGAAGGCAATAGCTTTTTTATTTATTTACCAAAGATGTCATCTGTGCCTTGATTTTTTTTTTTTTGCTAGAAGCATTTTAATACTGAATTTAATTAATAAATACTAGATAGATACTAGATGATTTTTCTATCAGTTGGATATGTCATAATTTTTTGAGAAATATGTCTCTTTTATAATTTTAGTAGCACATTTTATTGTTTCCCTTTCCTCAGCCTTGGAGAGCTGTGTCCAGATTTGCTCTGAAGGCTTTTCTTAGCATTCGCTCACTGCCCTCAGCGCTCTTCATGCCTGTGCACCTGTGCGGTAGTGTGGCTTTCCTTCAGATCTACTTCTGCTCCAGCCTTAGGTACTCTCTTCAGGTTTCTCCTGGTTTTGCCGTCCCGAATTAGTCCTCAGCAGGATATGCAGGCCCAAGCCTCAGCAGCCTTTTATCTGTTTGTTAAAACTGGTCTCAGTTTGGCCACAAACTTCCATTACACTAGGCAGCTGAAGGTCAAGAATTGGCAAGTTGTGCACATTTTATTTACGTCTGTGGATCCTTAGGATTCTACAGCTTCATGTCAGAACACAGTTGGTCATTAAAAATGCATAGGGAGTTGGGCTGGTTCCTTCTTATCTCCTTTAACATCTGCCTCCTCCCTGAGCTGCTCAGCCAAGGATGAAAGCAAACGTGTGCCTTTTCTTTTGCTGTCTCTCCTTACTCTTAAAATTTATATTATTTAGTATTCTTTGCAACCTCAGGCCCATTATGGGGTTTAAAATGGTAAGTTTTATAGGTTATTCTCATTATTCAGAGCCAAGGTTTTTTATTTCTTTCTACATCCTAAGTTGAAACAAAAGTTCTCATACTACTTTTAAGCTTTTCTTTCTCCTTTTTTCCTTTGGCAGTCAGCAGTTTTGCTTGGTTTGGTTTCCTGCCCATAGGTATGGCTCTATTTGTTTATTTTGGTTGGTGTTTCTCTGCTATATTCATATGTTGAATTTCTTAGGTTTGTGGATTGTTGTCTTTCCTTATTTATGTAGAATTCTCAATCATTATTCTTTTAAATTTTATTTTTGCTCCACATAATCTCTAATTTCTGAAATTCCATGTATATGTATGCTAGAACTTCTCAACACATCTTGCATGCTTCCCACTCTGTTCTTCTCTTTTCTTTTCCTTTGTGCTTTCCTATGGGTATTTTCTATTACCCTATCTTTAAGTTCCAATGTTTTGTGTTCCGGGGTATCTGGAATGTTGAACTCACCCGTCTTGTTCATAATTTCAGATATTTTATGTTTCAGTCCTGTATTCATTTTTCAATATTGCATTTCTCTGTTGAAACTCTTAGTCATTTTTTCTGTAAAGTCCATTTTTAATATTTTCTGGAGCACAATGAACAATTTTTTATTTAATTCCTTGGGTCATAATTCTAATATCTGTATTTTCTATGAACTATTATCTAGCGTTTCTCTTCATGTTGGTCATATATTTTTCCTCTTTGTACATATAATTTTTTAATGTATGCCAGACACTATGTATAAAAGAATGACAAATGCCTCCTCATGATGTTATGTTCTACCAGAAGTATTTCCCATTGTTTTGCCAAGTAAATAGAAAGGACTGATGATTTCTTTCCAAACAGATATTGATCCTTAATAGTTGTCCTGAATCTATTCTAAAGTGTATTTCTTATGTTCTAGTGAAGAGCTTGTTGCCTCTGTATCATTTTAGTCCTTTAAACAGTCAGTTTAGTTGGGCACATTAGAAGTTCCAGCCAAACTTTTTAGCCCAATGTTTCAGATGGCTTCCAAAGTTTGTAGCTATGTCATTCAGGAGAATGGAAGCATGCTCAAGGCAGTAGTTATTTACTAAGAACTCTGAGACTGTGGGGGATTTTACCTGATTTTAGACCAAGCTTTTACTCTAGTTCCCCAGGCTCCTGTGCAGTACTAGAATAAAACAAATATCCTGTACATAAAGCCAGCCATGCATTGAGTTCCTTTTATTTTTAAGATTTGCCATGTCATATTTTAAGAAGATGATTGACAACTTTGTCTAGTCATGATGTTACGGAAAAGACATCTCAATCCAGACCCCAAGCAAGGGTTCTTGTGTCTTGTGCAAGAAAGAATTCAGGATGAATCTGTAAAGTAAAAGCAAGTTTATCAGGAAAGTAAAGGAATAAAGAACAGCTACTCCATAAACAAAGCAGCCCTAAGGGCTGCTGGTTGCCCATTGTTACGGTTATATCTTGATTATATGCTAATCAAGGGGTGGATTATTCATGTCTCTCCTTTTTAGATCTTAGAGGGTAACTTCCAGATGTTGCCATGGCATTTTTAAACTGTCATGGTGCTTGTGGGAGTATAGCAATGAGGACGACCAAAGGTCAGTCTTGTCATCATCTTGGTTTTGGTGGGTTTTAGCCAACTTATTTACTGCAATCTGTTTTATCAGCAATGTCTTTATGACCTAGATCTTGTGCCAATCTCCTATTTCATCCTGTGACTTAGAATGCTTTAACCATCCAGAAATGCAGTCCAGTAGATCTCAGCCTCATTTTTCCCCATCGCCTATTCAAGATGGAGTCGCTTTGGCTCACATGCCTCTGACAATGACAGGTTATCAGTCATGCTTAGAAGCAGCAGCAGAACACAGAACAGTGGAATAAATTTTATTTTGAAATTATTTAATCTTTTTTGGAATTTTAGTTTTTCCTAGACTGTGCTTCCACTTGTGACTAAAAACATTAGATTTTTATATACACATACATTTACATATGACTTTATTTACTTGTTCTAATATCTGTATTAACCTTGTTATAGATATATTTGTAAACTCAGCTTCCATTTCTATACAATGTGAATAATGGTCATATTGCTGTAATTAGAAAGTGAGATAATTTACATAAGATAATGAGACACATATCTTTCAGGTGGGAATTTTTCAATAAGAAATACCAACTGTTGATTTATAGTACATTTAAAATTTCAAATTTACATTATACATTAAGTAGCTAACTGTCCTGAAAATTTTCCAATATCCTAGAGAGTTATAAACATTAAGTAGTTAAATGTTCTGACAATTTTCCAATATTCTAGAGAGTTATAACACACATTTAAACTTACACATTTAAAACACATTTTGGAAAAACAAACACACATTTAAAACTTACACACATTTAAAAACTTACATTTTGGGAAAACAAAATTATCATTTTATGTTTTATGAAAAAACGATCTCTGTTCTTAGGGGAAAACCTTAAGTTAATGATAAAGATGAGAGAAAGTTCCAGCATAAAACAAAGAAACAAACATCCTCAATCTTTAGCCAAACTGTAGGCAAAATCACAGGTAGCAAAGGCCTTATTTTACAGATCTCTTCTTTTTTATTATAAAAGAAATATTTGAGAACAGAGAGAAGCCCTGCTGGGAAATAATAGCTTTCAATTCAGAATGTATAAAAACATTTAATTCCTGGGACTTGCAGATCAAAGGTTACTCTTTGTAGTGAAACAAGAAGTGAAATAAAGTTATTTAGTCTCATATCTATTGTTTCCCAAAATGTTTTCTCCAACTGAATTCATTTCTTTTTATTTTTTTTCAAGCGATTTCCCTAGAGCATATCCACTTGATGTTTCTCTGATGTGAATTTTTTATTCATTTTCTCTAGGAATGAATGTCTTTCAGTTTATTACTTTTCTTTTTTAGAGATACTAAAATTTTCACACTTGCTGAGATCTTTCTCTCCTCAGTTATTTTTGTTTGTAAGGGCATTTTTTTCCCTCTAATTTCTCTTGGGAGCTCTCTTTACCAGTATGAATAGAAAATTGTTTGAAGGAATAGAATTCTATGGTTGTTCAATGTCGCAAACTTGAAAGGGATATTCCAAATATATTCATGAAGTCCTCAAATTTTAGATGAAGCAGAGAATCAAATCCAAGGTAGTCTTATATCTTGGTTCTCTCAGGTGGGACATTTATTGTTCTTATTATTCAGTGAAAGCTGAAATGCAGTTATGAGTGTCAGGTTCAGATATGTGGCTTAAAAAATCTACTTTTTGCTTTTATTCAAATATAATTAATAGTTCCTGTGAAAATAACTATTAAAAGCAAGTCCTAGATTTTTTCCCCTAATTTTTTCTGTACCTGTTGAACTTAAGACAATGCAAGTAGATTTAGTAAACAAATGTTTTGCACATACAGTAAATGCATCATAAAAATATTGTTGGAATAGATCAGTCTTCCATATTTCAAGTAGCTGTTCTTTATTCCTTTAATTTCCAAATAAAATTGCTTTCACTTTACAGACTCGTCCTGAATTCTTTCTTGCATAAGATACAAGAACCCTTGCTTGGGGTCTGGACTGGGACATCTTTCTGGTAACATCACGACTAGACAAAGTTGTCAATGTTCTCAAAATTTGACATGGCAAATCTTAAATATAAAAGGAACTCAATGCACTGCTGGCTTTATATATAGTATATTTGTCTTATTCTAGTACTGCACAGGAGCCTGGGGAACTAGAGTAAAAGCTTGGTCTAAGATTAGGCAAAATTCCCCACAGTCTCAGAGTTCTTAGTAAATAACTACTGCCTTGAGCATGCTTCCATTCTCCTGAATGACATAGCTACAAAATTTGGAAGCCATCTGAAATGCATTTTAAAAATACTGGCCATCAGAGAAATGCAAATCAAAACCACAATGAGATACCATCTCACACCAGTTAGAATGGCAATCATTAAAAAATCAGGAAACAATAGGTGTTGGAGAGGATGTGGAGAAATAGGAACACTTTTACACTGTTGGTGGGATTGTAAACTAGTTCAACCATTATGGAAAACAGTATGGCGATTCCTCAAGGATCTAGAACTAGATGTACCATATGACCCAGCCATCCCACTACTGGGTATATACCCAAAGGATTATAAATTATGCTACTACAAAGACACATGCACATGTATGTTCATTGCGGCACTATTCACAATAGCAAAGACTTGGAATCAACCCAAATGTCCATCAGTGACAGACTGGATTAAGAAAATGTGGCACATATACACCATGGAATACTATGCAGCCATAAAAAAGGATGAGTTTGCGTCCTTTGTAGAGACATGGATGCAGCTGGAAACCATCATTCTTAGCAAATTATCACAAGAAGAGAAAACCAAACACCGCATGTTCTCACTCATAGGTGGGAACTGAACAATGAGCTCACTTGGACTCGGGAAGGGGAACATCACACACTGGGGCCTATCATGGGGAGGGGGGAGGGGGGAGGGATTGCATTGGGGAGTTATACCTGATATAAATGATGAATTGATGGGTGCTGACGAGTTGATGGGTGCAGCACACCAACATGGCACATGTATACATATGTAACCTGCACGTTATGCACATGTACCCTAGAACTTAAAGTATAAAAAAAAAAAAATATTGTTTGAATAGATCAGTCTTCCATATTTCATATTCAGATTTGGAGTACAATTGTATTAATAGGGCAAAATAAAAAGCCTCGTGAAATGCATTATAAAAATATTGTTTGAATAGATCAGGCTTCCATATTTTATATTCAGATTTGGAGTACAATTGTATTAAAGCTGTCTGAATATTTTCAATAGTGACACATTTAATAAAAAGCTATTTAGCCGGCCATGGTGGCAGGTGCCTGTAGTACCAGCTACTGGGGAGGCTGAGGCTGGAGAATAGCCTGAACTCAGGAGGCTGAGCTTGCAGTGAACCAAGATCGCGCCATTGCACTCCAGCCTGGGCAACAGCGTGAGACTCTATCTCAAAAAAAAAAAAAAAAAAAAAAAAAAAAAAAA
>NC_045437.1:18311017-18415317 GCF_002776525.5 Piliocolobus tephrosceles
GGAATACTATGCAGCCATAAAAAAGGATGAGTTTGCGTCCTTTGTAGAGACATGGATGCAGCTGGAAACCATCATTCTTAGCAAATTATCACAAGAAGAGAAAACCAAACACCGCATGTTCTCACTCATAGGTGGGAACTGAACAATGAGCTCACTTGGACTCGGGAAGGGGAACATCACACACTGGGGCCTATCAAGGGGAGGGGGGAGGGGGGAGGGATTGCATTGGGGAGTTATACCTGATATAAATGATGAATTGATGGGTGCTGACGAGTTGATGGGTGCAGCACACCAACATGGCACATGTATACATATGTAACCTGCACGTTATGCACATGTACCCTAGAACTTAAAGTATAAAAAAAAAAAAATATTGTTTGAATAGATCAGTCTTCCATATTTCATATTCAGATTTGGAGTACAATTGTATTAATAGGGCAAAATAAAAAGCCTCGTGAAATGCATTATAAAAATATTGTTTGAATAGATCAGGCTTCCATATTTTATATTCAGATTTGGAGTACAATTGTATTAAAGCTGTCTGAATATTTTCAATAGTGACACATTTAATAAAAAGCTATTTAGCCGGCCATGGTGGCAGGTGCCTGTAGTACCAGCTACTGGGGAGGCTGAGGCTGGAGAATAGCCTGAACTCAGGAGGCTGAGCTTGCAGTGAACCAAGATCGCGCCATTGCACTCCAGCCTGGGCAACAGCGTGAGACTCTATCTCAAAAAAAAAAAAAAAGAAAAGAAAAAGAAAGAAAGAAAAAGAAAAAACAGCTATGACACCATAAATCAGTAATGGTTCTGGTAAACTGTTATACAGCTTGAATATCATAATGCTACTAGTTTTAAATACATGGACACATGTACCATTATAACAGGTAAGGTCTTCTCATCCGCTTATATTAGTTTGCCAACAGTTATATTTTCTTCGTTGTATTAGTCTTGACTGTCATTTTATATTTCCTTTTGTTTGTGAGCTGTAAAGTTTTTTTTAATTTAAAATCTTTTATCTATTTTTCTAGTGATCCACCAGCAAAATGTGAGCTGTAAATTTTTTAATAAAAAAGTTGAAAGTTCAAACAACAATAGATATAAACATGTATCCTTTCAGAAACTTTTAATCATTTATATTCTAAAGGCATTCTGTAATATTATTTTTTTTTCCAGAGAGCATCTTAACAAATCAAGCATTTCAATTGAGTGTGGAAAGAAATATTAGAGCATACCAGGATTTCATTTTTATCATCAAGAATCTACTACTTGTGACCAATATATATTTTTTAAAATATATTTTATAATATTTTTAAGGATTGAAAGAAGAGGCATCTAAATTCAAAAAGGATGATGAGCTAGATAAAAATTGCTTTTTTTCTTCAATATGAGAAGATATAAATCTTTGGTTTGGCTTCCAATAAACTTGTTATTGCTTCCAAACAAAATATTTCTCATAAGATTTAAAACTTGATAGGGCAAAATAAAAATTAAATGACATGGAACATAGACACTTTGATTTTATATATATTTCTGTAATATATATAACGTTGTAAAAATCATGCTAAAGATAGTGCATGTGAAATGCACATAGAGCATGTATTCTTTCTTATTTCTGACCCATATTTTCTATGAAAAGTTTAAATGTAATTTTAAGTATGCTCATTTATTTTCAAATTATGACAAATTAATCATTCAGTCTTCTGAACTATTCACCTATAAAATCAAAAATATTTATATGGTGTAATATCCCATTCTTGATTCTTCATATATTTTTCTCATATCTTTCTACATATACTAAAGTCTCTGAAGATATGAGCTCTATATTAATACTTATTTATATTTGTTCACTATTATTATTCAGAGCAAGACATGACCCAGGGTAAGTAGTTGGTAAAACGTATCAGCTTTTATAAATCTTATGTAAAGTATATTATAACCAATCAAACTCTTCCATGATTATTTTACTCTAAATACATTTTCCAAATAAGTGTCATTTCTGTTTTTACAGTTGATTTTAGTACGTAAAAATAATTTAATGACTAAATGACGATTTAGAAAAAAATCACAATATATTTTCAAAATGGTTTAGTAATCTACATTCCATTTTAGTGTTTTTGATCTTTAGATTATTTTGTTTAACACAAATTAGAAGAATATAGAAAACCCCTTGATACCTGGATTGCCTTTGATAGCCTCTTGTATGAAATATTAAAATCCTAAGATGGCCTCTATATGTTCCCCATGGATTATACATGCAATTGCCTTTCTAAAGCATGCTACTACCTTTACCATTTCCCATTATCTTTTTACTTTTTCATATATAATTGAATTAAATACAAATTTTAGTTTGTTGCTGCCCTTAAGTTTGAATTGCCTCACTGAGAAATTTCTTTATTCTAGTACGTTATTCTATATTGTGATAGCATAAAATCACAACAATCATGTTTTCAACCCTAGAGATACAGTTTAACTGACATATTTTGCTGTTATTAGGAAGTCAAAATAGTGAAATGAGAGTGAGAAAACCTTAGTTTGAATGTTTATATGATCAATATCTAATCATAGAAACTTAGGCAACAGCCGACCTTTGTTTTCTATATTCATCACTTGATGATAGTAATTCCTGAGACAAATAGCATAAGGTATAGGAATGTTATGTTAAGTATAAACTGCTAATTATATGCAGTTAATTTAAATTTTTTTATAAGCACAGGTTCTTTTTTTTTTTTAAACCTTCCTCTCATCTCATTCAGATTTTATTTCAAAATTCTTAAGCAAACCTCCAGGATCAAGGTCTGGCAACGAGGGTTGCCCAAGTTATATTTGTGAATATATTGAATCATCTCAGTATTCTCAAAATGGAATCTGTTTTTAAAAGTAAGCCAAGAAATCAGTGGATACTCATTTGTGCAGCATGTTGGGATCACACTATAGCTATGCATTTGTCTTCCACAATTCATTCACTTGGCCTACCATGAAGCACCTGTGAGAAAGCTGTGGCTGAGCAGAAAAATTTGAAAGTCACAATTAGAACACACTTGGATTCATTAGATAGGCACTGGGTACATGACAATATGCCAATGAGGTAGCAATTTTATTTGAAAGAGTATTTAGTGATTTTATAATCAAAATGATATAGCCTCATTGCAAGTCTTTGAAAACCATAAGAAAAAAATCAAAATATGTAGTGTTGAGTGTGCAAATGATTGTGCAGAAAAGCATGTATTTATGATTTGACACAAAGTAATATATACTATAGGATTCTATTTGTATAAAATTCAACAACTAGCAAGATAAACTTATGGTGTTAGGTAAATGATAGTGATTATTCTGATGATGGGAGAATGGGAGGACCTCTTCTTGGTTATTCTTACTTATATTTATTCAGATTCTGGTTACATTGAGGTGTACAGTTTGTGAAAATATTTATCTTTATTCTAATTCACTCATTTTAACAGCATTTTATAATTTATGAAAATTAATTTAAACATTAAGCAAACCATTTTATTTTTAGAGTAGGGAACACTTTCTGAGTGAGATAAAAAAAATGAAAGTAAAGGAAAAAATTGATTACTAATTATATCAAAATTCAACATTCCAGTATAAAAATATACAATAAAGAAAGAAAATAAACAAAAAAAGAACCTCCTACAAGCTTATATTATCTGGAAAATATGTTTTTCAGAATATATAAAATAGAATCAATGGCTATAATGTAAACATATTGTAAAACCAATAAAGAAAAAGAAATATACACAGGTAAATATGCAACTTCTATGAACAAGCAATTCACAGAAGTAAGCACCCAAATGCAAAAAGTACATAAAAAAGAGAAAAATCTAAGTAACAACCAAAAAATAAAACTCTAAAACAGTAAGTTATGAAATTCTTTTTGGTGATGACATGGGTATAACTAAAATAACTATATATTTTTTTCTTTTTTACATTTGATATATTTTGCAACAAATTACTAAAATAGATATGGCTCAAATAATTTCATATGCATTTGAGTATATCCTAGATGAAAGTGATGATGCAAAAGGAATTTCACTTCTCCCATGATTTTCTTTTAAATTTGAATCTTTCTGACACTTCAAAGCCGTTTAGCCAAGAGAAGACTTGACCCTTTCAAGAGTTTTCCTGATTAGATCAGTCCCATTGAGGATTATCTGTGTATCTTATGATCAACTGACTTAGAACCTTGATTGTATCTTCAAAAAGTCCTTCATAGCTATACCTGGATTAATTTTTGAAAGCATAAGTCCATATTTATAAATCAGGGACAGGAAACTTGATCATCTTAAAATTCTGTATACCACCAGCTAACTCCAATAACTGGAGCATCTATAGATCTTTTTATAATCTAGAATTTTATGCCCCTTTCCTTCATTTTTGGGCATATTGTACATTTTCAGACCTGCCTAGTCATGTTTGATTGCATACTGGTCAATGTAGACATTTATTTGAAAAGACAGTAGCACAGGGGCAACAGATCATGATGTTATATCAGATAGTGCTAATGATTTTTCTGTTGATCATTTTAATATAATCAGTTATATGGATTGAATTGTGTCCCCATCTCCCAAATTTATATGGTTAAGCCCTAACTGCACAATGACATGGTATTTGGAGATGGGAAATTTAAGAGAAAACTAGGTTTAGATAGGATTATGAGGGTGGAGTCCTCAGTATAGGGTTATAAGAACAGATGTAAGAGAGCTTTTTCTATCTCTCTTCCTCAACTATATAAGGACACAGAGAAGGCTGTCATCATCAAGCCAGGAAAAAATATCTCACAAGAAACCGACTATGCTGGTATGGTGATCTTAGACTTCTAGCTACAGAAATGTGAGAAAATTAATTTCTGTTGTTTAAGCCCCCCAGTATATGGTATTTAGTTATGGCAGCCAGACCCAAGAGCTAAGAGCTACAACAAATACATCTGATTATAATGTTTTCAACAAAATGCATTATTTTACATTCACTTTTAGGTTTCATATAGGCCCACTTGTTGCAATGAACATAGATTTATCATTGTCTTTTAATGTCATCATGTAACTCATTGATCTGTGTCCTTTGATTCAACTGTGGAGGTCCTGGCTTTTACCTGAAGGTGATTCTTCTTGAATATGAGACAATATTGAACTTTCAGGCCCTAGTTTAATTTGATCACGTTCTAAGAACCTAACTGATTCTATTCTACTTTTGCATCATTATTAGATTTTTTACTGATGCATTTTGAATATCAGAGATACAGATTTTCATGGCATAATAGAATAAATAGTAGGAGTAAGTTTTCCATAATTTCTACCTGAAATAAAATTAGCTACATAGCTCACATCTTGTCATTAATTGAGGATATCATTCCCTACTAGTACATTTTAGCTAATATTTAAATATTTCAGCTCAGTAATATTTAAGAAAACATTATTTGGGTATATAATTAAAATAAATGTGTTCACAATCAGTATGAATTACACATAAAATTATTCAATAGAAAGAAAAGCAGAGGAAACTCTTCACTGAGATTCCAGTAACAATATAAGTGTAATGGACAATACTTGGTTTAAATTTTTTACCAAAAGTAATTTTAAGAAATGAATAAGAAATATTACTATAGAAAAAGGAAAAATGTGCTTGCCACAAAGAAATGAATACATACTTTAAAAATGAATTACCAGAGTTTTATTAGTACAAATGTATTTAATATTAGATTTCTGTCTTTTCTTCACTGGTAAAAAATAAAAGTTAACTTGTATACCACATCCTGTGAAATTGCATGAATATATTGTGAGCCAACAAAACTGACGTTGAGACATTCATATTAACAGAAAACTATAGTGAATATCAGATTTTCATTGACAAATAATTTTAACATTCTTTGTTTCCTCACTATGGTCCTAACATCTTTATTGGAAAATGGATTTTGTTCTTTACATAACTTTTTTTTTCTTTAAAAAAGATCTTTATTTTTTGCTTTGATAAATGAATTTTTAAATTATTTAACGAAAGCAGTGGATTGACACATTTATCCTGTAGTATGTAATTTATGGAAGAATTAACACACAACCAAATAAATTAGATAAGGATCTGATTTTAGTTTTACAACAAGATACTTTCAACAGAGAAGATCCTAATACTTACCTTATACTATACCTTATGGGCTGAAGTATACTAGAAAATGAATGAAAACAGAAATATAACCTGACTATTGGCATTCATTAGTATGGAGTTAGTTGTGAAGTCTAACAAAGTGGTGAGACAATAAGAAAATTTTTATAATTTTTTTCTTAAACTGATTGCATGGACATCATTTATGTTTATATCATTTCTTTTATAAATGTTCCAAAGAGGAAAACAAAGTTTTTTATAATGTCTATCTTTACATAATGCATTACTTGCTAGATTTCACAGACTGTGCTTTAGTTTTTCATTTCAGGTAGTAAAAAGTCAAATGATTTGCCATTTACGAATATGTTCCACTCTTTGATTCCCTTAGGATATCTTAACATCTCTAGAGTCCTAGGCCACAGGGTGTGAGGAAGTTGCTAAAAGAAAGGGTGAGTGGGGGAAAAGTTACTTAAGGGATTTCATGTGGGTAATAACCATCCAAATCTGCTTAAAGTCATTTCATTTCAGCTGCTACAGCCCACTAGGATTACTATTACATTAGGGCTTTGTCCTGCTCCTATAACATTACCATTTAGATACTTTAAACAGGTCATTTATTATTATTAATCTTAGGGGACTCATTTGTAAAACTGAAATAATTTCAACTCTGTCTCCTAGAAGACATCCAAACATTTGATGTATTTTTAAATGATTTATAAAACTATGTTAAAAATGGATGAAATATATAATAGTGTATTATTTGCCAATTATACCCAATACTCTTCATAAGTATGCTCCACACTACAAGAACTTATTTTTCTCACTCTACAAAATCTTAGGAAAACATTGATGACCATTAAAAATCTGAAAATAATGGTCATTTGGCATTATCTTTGTCTAAAATGATTAAATCCTTGAAATACACAGCCTTAAGAGGGACTACTTGTTCTTCTTCAAAGGTATATTATTCCATGCCTCCTTTCTTTTTTTTTTTTTTTTTTTTTTTTTTTTTTTTGAGACGGAGTCTCGCTCTGTAGCCAGGCTAGAGTGCAATGGTACTATCTCAGCTCACTGCAACCTCTGCCTCCTAGGTTCAAACGATTCTCTTGCCTCAGCCTCCCTAGTAGCTAGGATTACAGGCACATGCCACCACACCCGGCTAATTTTTGTATTTTTAGTAGAGACAGGGTTTCACTATGTTGGTCAGGATGATCTCAACCTCCTGACCTCAAGATCCACCCACCTCAGCCTCCCAAAGTGCTGGGATTACAGGCATGAGCCACCGCGACCAGTCTGCAATTTTTTTTTTTTTTTGAGACAGAGTCTTGCTCTGTCGCTGGGGCTGGAGTGCAGTGGCCGGATCTCAGCTAACTGCAAGCTCCGCCTCCCGGGTTTACGCCATTCTCCTGCCTCAGCCTCCCGAGGAGCTGGGACTACAGGCGCCAGCCACCTCGCCCGGCTAGATTTTTGTATTTTTCAGTAGAGACGGGGTTTCACCGTGTTAGCCAGGATGATCTCGAACTCCTGACCTCGTGATCCGCCCGTCTCGGCCTCCCAAAGTGCTGGGATTACAGGCTTGAGCCACCGCGCCCGGCCTAGTCTGCAATTTTTAAAAATACCAATTTGTATTTACCCACAGCCTAGAACCATGATTAACCCCTTTTGGATATTTAGGAAACTTGTTGAACTAAACTGAACCCTACTAAAGTATAGCACTTCCTCATTAACGTAGTGTATTAGTCTGTTCTCATGCTGCTGATAAAGACATACTCAAGCCTGGGTAATTAATAAAGAAAAAGAGGTTTAATGAACTCACAGTTCCACGTGGCTGGGGAGGCCTCACAATCATGGTGGAAGGTGAAATACATGCATTACGTGGTGGCAGACAAGAGAGCATTACAACCAAGCGAAAGCGTTTTCTCCTTATAAAACCTTCAGGTCTCGTGAGACTTACTCACTCCCGCGAGAACAGTATGGGGGAAATTGCCCCCATGATTCAATTATCTCTCACCAGGTTCCTCTCACAACACATGGGAATTACGGGAGCTACAATTCATGATGAGATTTGCGTGGAGACACGGCCACACCATATCATGTGGGCCAGCCCTACAGGGTCCGTAGGTTTTTCTCTTTGTATGAAGAGACCATAGATCGTAGAAATAAAGATGCAAGACAAAGAGACAGAAGAAAAAACAACTGGGCCTGGGGGATCACTACCACCAAGACGCGGAGACCAGTAGTGGCCCCAAATGCCTGGCTGCGCTGTTATTTACCGGATACAAGGTAAAAGGGGCAGGGTAAGGAGTGTGAGTCATCTCCAATGATTGATAAAGTCACGTGAGTCGCGTGTCCACCGGACAGGGGGCCCTTCCCTGTTTGGTAGCGGAGGCACAGAGAGAGGACAGCTTATGCCGTTATTTCTTCCATGCACTTCAAAGGCTTTTAGTACTTTCACTAATTCTGTTACTGCTATCTAGAAGGCAGAACCAGGTGTACAGGGTGGAACCTGAAAGTGAAACAGGAGCGTGACCACTGAAGCACAGCACCACAGGGAGACGGTTAGGCCTCCGGATGACTGTGGGCGGACCTGACTCATGTGAGGCCTTCCACAGGAGGTGGTGGAGCAGAGTCTTCTCTAACTCCCCCCGGGAGCGGGAGACTCCCTTTCCCGGTCTGCTCAGTAACGGGTGCCTTCCCAGGTACTGGCGTTACCGCTAGGCCAAGGAGCCCTCTAGTGGCCCTGTCCTGGCGTGACAGAGGGCTCACACTCCTGGCCACTTCTCACTGTGCCCCTTCAGCTCCTATCTGTGTATGGCCTGGTTTTTCCTAGGTTATAACTGTAGAGCAAAGATTATTATAATATTGGAATAAAGAGAAATGCTACAACCTGATGATTAATAATATTCATATATCATCATCTCTGTAATCTATTTCTAGTATAGCTGTTCTTATTTTATATATTTTCTTTTTTATACTGGAACAACTTGTGCCTTCGGTCTCTTGCCTTGGCACCTGAGTGACTTGCCGCCCACACATTTCAAGGTCAATGGTACACAGAATAGATGACATTTTAACAATGGTGATTTTTTGTTTTCAGCTTTCCTGTCTTGAATTATGTGTGTGTATGTGTGGGTGTGCGTGTGTGTGTGTAGACCTGAGTAGGAAGTATTTCTGAGGTGTTTTGAAGACATACTTAAGATTTGAATTAGAGGTTATATTACTGAAGTTTTTACCACCTTCTCATTCTCATTATCTAGCAGTTGAGTTTTGTGTAAATAGGTCACTTAGGTTTAGAATCTCATTAAAAATCTTTCACATTGGGAGAAAAAGAATCATTGATCTGCTTTGCGTTTTAAATATAACTTTTAAATTTTACAGAATTTTTTAAAACTTTGTCTACAGAGGCACAGCTCTGGTAATTATCTGCTTACGTTTCATAGATTATCTGAAGGATGTAAAATGTATTTATTGACATTTAAAAAGTTACTCTTTTGGCATCATTATTTGCTAATGAGCTTGTTTTGGAATGTTTGCAAGCTTATGTGACAGGATGGCATTTTATTATAAGAATAAGGTCAGCTGTGTTACTCAGTCTGTGAGAGAAAAAAGTCATCTTGAAAGGTGAAGCTATTAACTACATTTGACCTAAAACCTGCTTTATAATCAAGAAATGGCATCTTAAATTTATGTAGCTCCTGTAACCTATGAGGTGGAGTTTGAGCAATTATCAGGCAATGTCAGGAGGTAGGTTGTGGATGGGGATCACACATCACCCATGTTAAAGGTTGTGTTCAAGCTAATTTTTGAATGGCACCATCGCTATAATTTTAGAGGCAAACGGACTTAAAAGAGGGAATTCAAAGGCCACTCTGTTTCCCTGTGGTTCTCGTGCCTTCATCATCTGTCATCATTAAAGATTTCTGGATTGCTATGAGCAAGGGCTCTATGGAATAATCACACGCTATTTTTAGGCACTTCAGATGCCAAATTGGGCCTGGAATTTGGGTCATTAAGGAAAAAGGAGGTTTTGGAAATGTTTGAATAAATCTCTGAAATGACAAAATTTGTCTTTGATTACTCTTCGTCTTTCGACTGTAGAATAAATTGGAATGGAATAAGTGTATTTAAAAGGAAGCGTCAGGGAAATAAATATTTTAAAGTCATTGTATGTAAACATATTCCTTTCTGCCAAATGCATTAGTTTTATTACAATAATTAGCAAATTTATTTTGCTGATTATTAAGATACCATATAAACGGTATCATAATTAGTATAACACTATTGGGTGAATGAGAAGAAAGAATGTAGCATTTTTCACAGGTGATTCTAAGAAAGGATTATGATTTTAGCATAATAAAACAGTATCCTGTAAGAGATGAGAAATATTTTGGGAAGTAGAGATGTGAAGTGTTATAATTTATCTCCCAGTAATTAGAAGAGCCCAATTGCATTTTTCCATTTCTCTCTTACATGCTTTAAGAAGACAAAGATAAAACGTGGTCTATATAGAAGATAGACACAAGGAAATTCAGCCTCTATAAATGTCTTAGTCCATTTGTGTTGCTATAACAACATACCACAGACTGAGTAATTTATAAAGAACGAGGATTTATTTCTCACAGTTCTGGAAACCAAGCAGTGTAGGATCAATGTGCCAGCAGATTTGTTGTCTGCTTAGAAAATGGTGCCTTGAACACTAAATCCTGTAGAGAGGAGGAGCACTGTGTCCTCGTAGGACTGAAGTTGGAAAGGAAAAAGGGAGGAATTCCCTCTGCCAAGCCCTTTGATGAGGGACTCAATCACCTTCATGAGGTAGGGAAGGAGCCCTCATGGACTCTGAAAGGCCCCACGTCTTAATACCATCATATTGATAGCACCTGAATTGTGGAGGCACCGCCTCAAACTATAGCAACCGGTATGACTAATTACCTCTGACCAGCTTCCCTTTTCTTGTCAGTGATGCACGTGAATTACAACTTGGCTCAGCTGACATAAGAATCGGGTCTAGGCTAAGAGAGAGAAAAAAATAAAGAGACGGTGATAGTCCATGGTAATGCGGCCTATTTGAGTGCGCATGAAACACTACTGGGAGCAATGTTGCAGATTATAGATTATCAGACTGCAGACTTCCCAAACTCGGTCATCTAATTCTTTGCTCTTGTTTTCCTCACAGAAGGGTCCATTTGGCAGGTAAAGAATTGTAACACACGGCCAGGCGCGGTGGCTCATGCCTGTAATCCCAGCACTTTGGGAGGCCGAGGCGGGCGGATCACGAGGTTAGGAGTTCAAGAGCAACCTGGCCAACACGGTGAAACCCCGTCTCTAATAAAAATACAAAAATTAGTAGGGTGTGGTGGCGGGCGCCTGTAATCCCAGCTACTCAGGAGGCTGAGGCAGGAGAATTGCTTGAAACCGGAGGCAGAGGTTGCAGTGAGCCAAGATTGCTCCACTGCACTCCAGCCTGGGCAACAAGAGTGAAACTTTGTCTCAAAAAAAAAAAAAAAAGAAAAAAAAAGAATTGTAACACACTAGTATGTACAAGTAGAGATGAAAGGAAAGGAGCCTGGAAGAAAGTGATGGTGTTTAAATAGCTTCACAAACAGATTACCAGTGTCCCAAGTGACTATTAGAATGCTTGCTTCCTGCAAGTAACTCAAGCCAGCCCAGCAATGACCAAGGGGACTCAATGGGGAAGAAAAGATAAGGGCCTTGCAGCAGCATCCAGGTGAAGTGGCAATATTGTGAGGTAAAAGTCAGAGCCAACTGAAAGAGCCTTCAAGTCCTTCGTTAGTACTGTAGGAAAATGTCCTTCTTTCTGCAAAATATGACCCAATGTTGGAGAATTTTCTCTGACACATGAATAGGGAAGAGTAAATGAAGAGAATGAATTTGCTATCTTCATTTTGGTAATATTTTAATATTCATATTTATTCTAATTGACATCTGTGTTGTAAAGTCACACAGTTTGGGAAGTATATAATGTGTTTCAGTACAAATATCCCATTTTAATACTAGCCTCACATTTTAAAGGTGTGTGTGTGTTGGGGGTAGAGATTGCAATACATTGCTATAAACACAAGTATTAATGAAGGCCAACAAGTTTGAGTTGGGATATTTCAGTGAGAAAAAACTATAAGTAAATAAAACACACAAAAAAGTACAAAACACTCTGATGCCCATGTCTCTGCTTTCTCAGATGTAAGATGAAATCCAAAACACATACCTCATTAAACATGAAACAGATTCTGCTGGGGATGAGGATCATTATTTAAGTGATTTTTTAGTACTGTAGCTCACATTAAATCTTTAAGATTTTGCAGAATTAGAGCTGGTGTTACATGTTCAGTGCATGTAAGGTAATTGAAAATAGTGTTATAAAATAATATCTTCTATTTGATTTTCAGTTTCTGTTGCTAATTTTAATCTAGCAAGAATAAGATGGCACCTGCATATTTAGACAGCATCTACTAAAGTTAAAAAGTGTCTTACCTATATATTAAATTTTAATTCTCACAATAGCCTTAATTATAGTAGTGCTATTGACTTTCTTTTTATAATTTACAAATGGCTATACCGGGACTCAGAGCTATTAAGAACACAGTAGATGTTCTTAGGTAACACAGTAGATGATGGAGCTATTTTACCTCCATAACACAGTAGATGATGGAGCTATTTTACCTCCATAACACAGTAGATGATGGAGCTATTTTAACATTCAAACCAACTTCAGAGACCATTGAAACCACCATTATACATTGTGTGTTTATGATGTGCTTACTAATTTGGAAGATTTCAGCATGATAGCATATAAATTCCGGCATAAAACTGATCCTCAACTATTTTATACTTCAAAGAGAGACTATACTATGATTAACAGAGTGGAATAAAGACAGTAATATCAGAAATAAGAATACTTTGTAGATTCAGAAAGTGTCCTCTTTCTCATCTCCTTTTAAAAATATAACTAACTGAATAGCTGTCCATAATTTAAAATGATACAGTGACATCTCTGTATAAAATTTATTTATACACATCCTAAAACCTGTACAAGTACAGGAAGTTAGGTTAGGCACTTAAAAGTTATAAATAGCATCAAGAAAGACAAAACAGGGGGAGAGAGAACAGAAAGTGAGAGAGGATTTTAAGGAAGTAACTCTCATAAATTATCTAATTTTAAAATATCAGTTAAGTTGTACAACAGCACATAGCTTCTTTTTTAGCTATGAAAGTGGATTTGGTTTGGTAACCATATCGTTGGTTATTATTTCACGTATCAAAATTGCTCTAAGTAGATTAGAAATCTTGAGACATGAGCTTGTAGTAATCTTGGTTTGCAGTGAATATTAATTGTTTAAACTCAATGCTTTTCTTTTAAATAAAAATATTTGGTTAGTTTAAGGGTCATGATAAAATCAAGTATATCTTATTTTGCATTACTATTAATATCATCCTTTGGCTTGTATGTTGCCATAGATTCGTTAAAATGTCTTCTATTGCATACAAACGAAGAGGTGTTCAAACTCTTTACAGTGTTTGAGCTAAATGTGTCTTATGTGCATAATATTTTAAAATGTGGTTTCCTATATTCCAACAATATAAAGTAAAATTTTTAATTAAACAGTAATTTTTAAAAATAGATATTACTCTTACACTTTTAATATTTGAAGGGAAATTTGAAGCATTTTATGTAGGGAAAATTAAAAGGTTATATTCAAATAAATTGGTTATTAATAACTTTTTTTTTTTTTTTTTGAGACGGAGTCTAGCTCTGTCGCCCAGGCTGGAGTGCAGTGGCCAGATCTCAGCTCACTGCAAGCTCCACCTCCCGGGTTTACGCCATTCTCCTGCCTCAGCCTCCGGAGTAGCTGGGACTACAGGCGCCCGCCACCTCGCCCGGCTAGTTTTTTGTAATTTTTAGTAGAGACGGGGTTTCACCGTGTTAGCCAGGATGGTCTCGATCTCCTGACCTCGTGATCCGCCCGTCTCGGCCTCCCAAAGTGCTGGGATTACAGGCTTGAGCCACCGCGCCTGGCCGGTTATTAATAACTTGATGGAATCCCAGGCTTAAAACATTTGCAAGAAATGTCAACTCGGATTTTTTTGTAATTATCTATTTTAATGTCATAAATGAAATGGATCTTATAAACCTCTTAAAGCAGTGGCACGTGATAACAATGAATGTTTTTAAAAAATATTATTTCTAAGACAAATTTGGAATGTCTACTTTCTCTCCTTATTAAGGAGAATGTCAAAAACAATTTTGTATTTTAAATGTAGGCACTAATTTGATGCCTTATTTACAAGCATATTTACTCATGTTCTTATGGGCACGCTAATAAGGATTGTATACACATACTATAAATAAATACATATTTTCCACTATAAACTCAAAAGTGTTCTCAGTGATAAACTGGCTATGTATATCTGATCTTGTCATTTTAGTTGTCTTAGCCATAGTTTTACTTTTTAACATCATCCTCCTGAACCAAATAATATCTATGATCCTTTTTTTTTTTTTTTTTGGAGCTGGCTCACTGCAGTCTCCGCATCCCAGGTTCAAACAATTCTCCTGTCTCAGCCTCTCCACTATCTGGGACTACAAGCATGCACCACTACCCTGGGCTAATTTTTGTATTTTTTAGCAGAGTTGGGGTTTTGCCATGTTGGCCAGGCTGGTCTTCAACTCCTGGCCTCAAGTAATCCACAACCAGGGTCTCCCAAAGTGCTGGGATTACAGGCGTGAGCCACTGTCTCTGGCCTCTACTGCCTTTTCAAATCTACAAAAAAATGCTGAAGACAAGATGGTAGTTGCTTGTTGTCATGTGTGAAGTTTACATTGTTTGGTGATAAATATTTTATCTTAGTGAAGAGTCACATATCCTGAAGTAAGAGAAACAACAAATGAATATAAAATAAGCAAACCACAATTAAGAAAAGGATTATTTTTGAGGCTAACAGGAATCTAATTTATTATTTGACTTATTCGCTTTCCTGTCTACATAGCTTAGCGTGATAGCAAGTATATAACAGGAGTTTTGTGCTTGTTATTGAATAAAAAAATTTACATTATTTAAAATATTAACTAGTGGCCTCTCTAAAATACTTTTTATTTCTAACATTTATTCTGAACACAGCAGCATTTCTTAATTTTTAATCAAACAGATAAATGTACATAATATCAAATAATAAATGGCATTCAAAGGCTATATATAAAAGTAACCATGTCAAAATTGACCACATTCCACTTCCCAGCTCTGGTTCTTTGGGAATCACTCTTCCCTTCTTTTATTTTCTTTTGGTGTTCACTTCATTTTTCTAAATGCTTGCTTTATTATTATTTCTTTTCTCTTCTTTCTCTCTCTCTCTCTCCTTCCTTCCTTCCTTCCTTCCTTCCTTCCTTCCTTCCTTCCTTCCTTCCTTCCTTCCTTCCTTCCTTCCTTCTTTTTTTTTTGTTGACAGTCTTGTTCTGTCACCCAGGCCTGACTGCAGTACTGCAGTCTTGGCTCACTGCAACCTCCACCTCCTGGGTTCAAGTGATTCTCCTGCCTCAGCCTGCCAAGTAGCTGGGATTACAAGTGCATGCCACTACTCCTGGCCAATTTTTTGTATTTTTAGTAGAGATGGGTTTCACCATGTTGGCCAGGCTGGTTTCGAACTCCTGACCTCAAATGATCCACCTGCATCAGCCTTCCAAAGTGCTAGGATTACAGTCATGAGCCGCTGTCCCCGGCAATTATTATTTCATCATAATAACAATTTGCATTATTTATTACTTACTATAATATTAATAGTAAATGAAGAGTTACTTGTTTAATATTTTCCCTCCACTTTCTCTCCTTATTCTACTGATATTATTCTATTACTATTTTGTATTAAACCAGCAATTAACATTACATGTTATGAATATGTATATATTTTGAACAGCTGGTCCAGGAAGTTTTCTTTCTTATTTAACTCTAAATTTTTCTCCCGGAGTTTATAATATCCTCCTTTTGTAGTTATCTTATTATGTTCCTGTTTTTAAGTTCCTGTAACTACTGCAACAGATATATAAAAGACTTACTTAGATGTTTTCTAAGAATGTAAAAGACCTGGATATACATTAACTCCATTTATTTTCATAAAGATTTAATTCCTGGACTAGTCCCTCCACAAGCTTGTTGTAAAATGGCCATATGAAGACTCTCATTGCTTCTATTTTCAAAGTTCTTTTTTTTTTTTTTCCTGAGCCCCTTGTCTTTTTTTGTTATTGTTTCTTCCAAGAGATTTTTTTATAGGATGAGGAAGCAAGATTTTTGAAAGTCAGTATTTCACAAAGTAACTTTTTCGAAACTCATATTGGATGGATAGTTTAGATATAGAATTCTAGATAATAAATCTCTTTTTCTCAGATGTTTGAAGGGATTTCTTATTTTTTTCTGACTTTCTACTTTGCTATTTATAGTCTGATGCCATTCTGATTCTTGATTTGTTATAAATGATCCTTCATTTTCCCCCCACGTAAGAAGATCATAGGACCTGTATTTTTATTGTTTAGAAATGTTAATGATGCTTTGAACTAACTATCCTTTCATTTCTTGCATATGGTAAATAGTGTGAACTTTAAGTCTAAAATCTTGCTTTTCAATACTGAATTTGTTCTTATATTTTTTCTTTGAAAATATTCTCTCCATTGTCTTCTCTGCTTTCCAAACGTGCAATTTCCATTATTTGGATATTGAACATTCTGGAATATACCTCATTAAAATATTTTTCGAATATTTTCTATTTTTATTTTTACTTCCTGAAACATTTTCTCAGTTTCATCTTTCATATTATAAGAACATTTAAATACATATTTTAAAAATATCTTTCTTATTTTCCTTTATATATTTTTTCTAGTTGTTTAGTTATATTTCTCTTAACTTGCTAAGAACATTGCTTGCTTTCTCTTTTAAAATTTTCTTTAATTCCTAAATTGTCTGTTACCTCCAATTCGCCAGACTCTCTTAGGCCTTTTCATGTATTTGTTTTGGTCTCTCTAATATTAAAGCCTTTCTTCAAATATCTGACATTTCTGTCTTTAACTCCTAAATTCAAGCAATAAAAAGTCAACTGACAACATTGTATGTGTGTGTGAGTGCGTGTGTGTGTGTGTGTGTGTGTGGTTTTCTGAATGCTGGACTTCAGTGAATGGTGACCAGGTGGATGAAATGCCAGGACTTTTTTTTTTTTTTTTTTTTTTCAAGAAATCCAGTAGCTGGAATGCATTTTTCTGAGACATCTCAGATCCCATACAAAAACTTTTATAGTCACCTGCTTCATAAAGGTGGGTGGGTATTTAGAAGCAGCGAGAGCTGGCAAACTTAATTTTCAGTATACTGACACCTAAATACAAAGATTGAGTTTGGAGATTAAACTAATTCCTATGCAAACTTTGCCTCAGACATGAGTCTCATTCTTATGATCCATTCTACCTAGGATTTTTGAGTATTCAATCTGCATAATTCTTCAGATTTACTTTTGGCTCATGTACTATTGGATCTTTTAAAAAGATTTGGTTAACAGATAAGATTGTATTATAAGTTTATCACTAGATTCTCTCTCTTTCTAGAAAATAGAACCCTTTCTTATTTTTGTGAGACTTTCTAGGAGTTCAATGTTCTGTTCCAGTTAGAATTCCTCTATAAAACAAATAGCACACTTAAAATGGGTAACAGGAGGAGAGTTGGAAAGAAGATCTCTCCACAATGGTGTGGGAAGGCACAATGTAAAGTAACCACAAGAGATCATGTAGTATTCCAATGGTTTGTGTATTAGGTCATTCTTATATTGCTATCAAAAAATACCTGAGAGTGGATAATTGATAAAGAAGAAGTTCAGTTGGCCCACATGAGAAACAAACACACTTGTCCAGACCCAAAGAATGAACTCAGAGACCCAGAAAATAGCAAAAGTGAAACTTTTAAGGACAGTCTTGCAAGGTTGGGAGTCTGATAAGCAGGGACACCCAGTACTTTTTTTTTTTTTTTTTAATTTTGGTTTGTTTTTATTATACTTTAAGTTCTGGGGTACATGTGCAGAATGTGCAGGGTTGTTACATAGGTATACATGTGCCATGGTGGTTTGCTGTACCCATCAACCTGCCATCTACATTAGGTATTTCTCCTAATGCTATCTCTCCTATAGCCCCTCACACCACAACAAGCCCTGGTGTGTGATGTTCCCTTCCCTGAGTCCATGTGTCCTCATGGCTCCACTCCCACTTATGAGTGAGAACATGTGGTGGTTGGTTTTCTGTTCTTGTGTTAGTTTGCTGAGAATGATGTTTTCTGGTATCATCCATGTCCCTGCAAAGGACATGAACTCATCCTTTTTTATGGCTGCATAGTAGTCTATGGTGTATATTGGCCATATTTTCTTTATCCAGTCTATCACTGATGGGCATTTGGGTTGGTTCCAAGTCTTTGCTATTGTGAATAATGCCACAATAAACATACGGGTGCATGTGTCTTTATAGTAGAATGATTTATAGTCCTTTGGGTACATACCCAGTAATGGGATTGCTTTATCCAATGGTGTTTTTAGTTCTAGATACTTGAGGAATCACCACACTGTCTTCCACAATGGTTGAACTAATTTACACTCCCACCAACAGCGTTCCTGTTTCTTCACATCCTCTCCAGCATCTGATTTTTTCTGACTTTTTAATGATCACCGTTCTAATTGGTGTGAGATGGTATCTCATTGTGGTTTTGATTTGCATTTCTCTAATGACCAGTGATGATGAGCTTTTTTTAAATATGTTTGTTGGCTGCATCAAGGTCTTCTTTTGAGAAGTGTCTGTTCATATCCTTCACCCACTTTTTGATGGGGTTGTTTGTTTTTCATTCACAATTGCTATAAAAAGAATAAAATACCTAGGAATACAACTTACAAGAAATGTTAAGGACCTCTTCAAGGAGAACTATAAACCACTGCTCAAGGAAATGAGAGAGGACATAAACAAATGGAAAACATTCCATGCTCATGGATTGGAAGAATCAATATCATCAAAGTGGCCATACTGCCCAAAGTAATTTATAGATGCAGTGCTATCCTGATTAAGCTACCACTGACTTTCTTCAAATAATTGGAAAAAAAAAAAAAACTACTTTAAATTTCATATGGAACCAAAAGAGAGCCCAAATAGCCAAGACAATCCTAAGCAAAAAGATCAAAGCCAGAGACATCATGCTACCTGACTTCAAATATATTACAAGGCTACAATAACAAAAATAGCATGTTACTGGTACATAAACAGATGTATAGACCAATGGAATAGAACAGAAGCCTCAGAAATAATGACACATATCTACAACCATCTGATCTCTGACAAACCTGAGAAAAACAAGTAATGGGGAAAGGATTCCCTATTTAATAAATGATGTTGGGAAAACTGGGTAGCCATATGCAGAAAGCTGAAACTGGATCCCTTCCTTTCACCTTATACAAACGTTAACTCAAGATGGATTAAAGACTTAAACATAAGACCTAAAATCACAAAAACACTAGAAGAAAACCTAGGCAATACCATCCAGGACATAGGCATGGGCAATGACTTCATGACTAAGACACCAAAAGCAATGACAACAAAAGCCAAAATAGACAAATGGGATCTGATTAAACTAAAGAGCTACTACACAGCAAAAGAAGCTATCACCAGAGTGAAGAGGCAACCTACAGAGTGGCAGAAAACTTTTGCAATCTATCATCTGACAAAGGACTAATACACAGAATCTACAAAGAACCCAGTACAGTTTTTAACAAGCATTTTATCTGCTAGTGTGCAAGTCCCTCTCCAGGCTCCTCAAAGCCTGTATGCTAGGGGGTCACAATCTTCCTGTACGTCACCTATTGGTTGTTGGGTAGGGGCTTTAGGTGTTCTTTTTAGGGTTATCTTGCTGCATTTTGTTGCAGCCCACAATGCATTGCAATCCTAATTACCTCAGGGATTTTTTAAATATACTTATGACCTAAGTACCTGGGCAGGCTTATAAGAATGGACAAAACAAGCTATTTTGCAGGCTAGTACACTTTTACCTTAGACAACATTTTTGGTTCAGGTGAGGCCAACTAAAGGTGGGGTGGGGGTTAGTGAGGCCGACAAGCAGGCATTGGCTATCCACGCAAGGGTCTGGTACATTCTATTTCTTTGCAGTTTGCTGACCTAAGCTGATTTAAGGCACTTTGTCTTAGAAATGGACCACTGTATACATTATTTCCTTCAGCCATGGTTCTGCAAGCTGTACAGGAGGCATAGTGACATCTGCTTCTGAGAGGCTCTGGAAGCTTATAATCATGGTGGGAGGCCAAAAGCGAGCTTTCACATCACATGGTGAAAGCAATAGCAAGAGAGCAAGCGGGGAGGTGCCACATACTTTTAAACAAACAGATCTCTCGAGGACTTACTATCACGAGGGCATCACCAAGGGGATGCTGCTAAGCCATTAATGAGAAACCACCCCCATGATCCAATCACCTCCCACCAGACCCCACCTCCAACACTGGGGATTACATTCTAACAGAGACACACATGCAAACTATGTCAGTTGATAATATAGAAAAATATTTATAAGCATGGAACTGTTAATGTTATTAAGAATGACATTGGAAAGTTACATTTTCAAAGTATCTTTATAACTAAAAAACTGTTTTTCCAGATTGTTACCTCCATGAATGTGGGGGACTAAGTCTCTATTTCATTTAGATATGGTCCATTCTAAGAATAAACAGTAAGTCCTGGAGCATTTAAATGTATCATATGGTTTTCATGGGAAACAAATATTTGGAGCCTGATCTTCATGTTTCCATGTTAGAACTAAAAGTATTTAAACGCACAATCTAAGGAACTACTTTGGTGACTTTTCCAAGGCCAAATACTAATGTCAAGGTATCTATTTCAGCTACATTTTTTCAATGGCTGTTGGGATAGGCAAAATTTCAAACTGGTCCTGTGAAATTTTTATTCCTGGTGTGTATTCTCTGTATAGTATCCTCCCTTTGAGTACAGAAAAACCTGTGAATATAAGGGAATACCACTCCTCTACTCAAGTCACTAAACAGTTGACTTTAATTTTATCAAAATGGACATTATCCAGGTGAGTCTGACATAATCAGGTAAGTCTTTAAAGGGTATGGGCACCTCCCTGAAGTCAGTTTGCGGCTGATTATGAAGACACACCCTCCAGGGATTCCACAGCTACACGCAAGGAAGTAAATCTGTCAGGAGCCACAGGAGCTTGGGAAAGAACACTGGGCCCAAAATGAAATTACACCCCAGCCTGACACATCAATTTCAACCTGGTGAGGCCTCGAGGGAAAAACTAAGCTAACCCACATCTGGGCTCCTTATTATTGGAAACTATGCTAATAAACTTGTATTACTTCAAACTTTTAAGTCTCTAGCAATTTGTTGAGTAGCCAAAGAAAACTGATGCACTAAGCACAAAACACAAAGCTGAAGGCATCGTCACATTACATGACTTCAAACTATACTACAAGACTACAGTAAAACTCTGGAAGATAACCTGGGACATACTATTCTGGCCATAGGACCTGGCAAAGATTTCATGATGAAGATGCCAAAAGCCATTACAACAAGAACAAGAATTGAAAAATGGGACCCAATTAAACGTAAGAGATTCCATACACCAAAATAAACCATTGACTGAGTAAACAGAAAACCTACGGAGTGGGAAAAATATTTGCAAACTATGCATCTGACAAAGGTATAATATCTAGCATCTGTAAAGAACTTAAACAAATTTACAAGAAAATACCAAACAACCCCATTAAAAACTGGGCAAAGGACACGAAGAGACATTTTCAAAAGAAAACATACATGCAGCTAACAAGCGTATGAAAAAATGCTCAATATGCTAATCATTAGAGAAATGCAATCCATACTGCAATGAGACACCATCTCACACCATTCAGAAAGGCCACTATTAAAATGTCAAAAAAAAATAACGGATTCTGTATTGTGGGGAAAAAAGAATGCTTATACACTGTCGATGGGAATGTAAATCAGTTCAGCCACTGTGGAAAGCAGTTTGGTGATTTTTCAAAGAACTTAAAATAGAATTACCATTCATCTCAACAATCCCATTATTAAATATATACCCAAAGGAAAATAAACTGTTCTACCATAAAGACACATGCATGTGTATGTTCATTGCAGCACTAATCACAATAGCGAAGACGTGGAATCAATCTTGATGCCCATCAACAGTAGACTGAATAAAAACATGTGGTACATATACATAATAGAATACTATGCAGCTATAAAAAAGAATTAGATCATGTTCTTTGTGACAGTATGGATAGAGCTGGAAGCCGTTATCTTAAGCAAACTAAAACAGGAACAGAAAACCGAATACTGCATATTCTCACTCATGAGTGGGGGTTAAACTCTGAATACATGTGGACACAAAGAGAAGGGAACAATAGTCCCTGGAGTCTACTTAAGAGTGGAGGCTGGGAGAAGGGTGAAGATAGAGTAACTGCCTATCAGGTGTAGTGCTTATTACCTGGGTGACAAAATGATATGTACACCAAACCCCCACGACACTCAAATTACATATATTAAAAAACCTGCACATATACCCCTGAATGTAAAATGAAAGTTTAAAAAAGAAAATGATGCGCAAGTCTAGATAGCTCTCATTCTATGATAATTCAGTGTTTTCTATATGTCATTTTTTGTAAATATTCAATTCTTCTGACATAAATCTAGATAGATTTGTATACAATAATGTAAAATAATTTTCTATAACTAATCAGTTTCTATTTATTCAGATTGCAAGTAACACCTCTGAACACAAAATGTCAAATAACTCTTTTTTTTTAAGTTTATCTTATTTTTAATTGGTACATAATATCTGTACACAGCTATGGGGTACAATGTGCCGTTTTGATAGATGTATACATTGTATAATCATCAAATCATGGTGGTCAGCAAATCCATCAGCTCAGCCATTTAACATTTCTTTGTGGTGAGAACATTCAAAGTCCTTTTTTCTAGCTGTTCTGAAATACGCAATACACTATTACTAACTAAGAAGTCACCCTAATGTTCAAGGGAACACTAGAGCTTGTTCTTCCTATCTAACTGTAACTCTGTAATCACTGACCAACCTCTTCCTGTCCTCCTTTTTCCTTCTCCTTCCAGCCTCTGCTAAGCACCATTCTACTCTATAATTCTATAAATCAGTTTTTAATATTTTACATTTGAGGGAGATCATGAGGTATTTGTCTGTTTCTGGCTTATTTCACTTAACATGTTCTCTAGATTCATCCATTGTGTCACAAATGACAGGATTTCATTCTGTTTAATGGAGAAATAGCATTCAGTTGTGTATATATACCACATTTTCTTTATGTACTTGTTGCTGGATACTTAGGTTGATGTCATATCTTGGTTTGAGGGAATAATGCTATAATAAACATGGGAGTGTAGATATCTCTTCAGCACACTGATTTCATTTTCTTTGAATATATACCCAGTAGTAGGATTGCCGGATTATATAGTAGTTCTATTTTTAACTTTTTGAGGAAACTCCACACAGGAGCTGTACTACTTGACATTCTGCTAACAATGTGTAAGGGCTCTCCACATGATTGCAACGCTTGTTATCTTTTGTCATTTTAATAGCCATTCTCACTGGAATAAAATGACATCTTATTGTGGTTTCGATTTGCATTTCCCTGATGATTAGTGATGTTTAGCATCTGTTCATAAACCTATTGGCCAATGTCAAGAAGACTTTCCCGTGTGTTTTCTCCTACTAGTATCACAGTTTCATATCTTACATTTAAGTCTTTATTCCATTTTTAGTCAATTTTTGCATAACTTACTGATTTTAGAAATGCTCTGTATGGCACTATTGCCTAAGGTATGGAAGCCCAAACAGCCAGCCAGCTTCCTACCTTTTATATGGAAAGCATTCGCTTTCCATATAAAAGTGCAAGATGACAAATATAGACCTAGAAAAACAATTTGTATTTTATTCCCCTGAAAGGTATGCTCTGTGGCATGCTTTTATTTGTACATACCTACACATTAGTATTCATTCTCTGAATATAGTAATGTATAAAATAAGTTTACATAAGCACAGTGTTTTGAGGCTTTATTCTCTGGCTTGACTTCTAACTAAACACCCCCCACGATGAAAACTATTAAAGTATGATGAAAAGCTAATATTCAACTGAAGTAAAGATAACTAAAAGTATACCATTTTATAGCCTTATTGACGTCAATGAAAGACTGAAAACGTTTTCTGCCAAGTATGAATTTTAAAACACATTTACATGTACCTATAAATCAAGTTGCTGTAGTTTTTCTGAAAAAAAGAAAAAAAAACTGAATTTTAATTTACATGAATATGACAGAATTGATGGGGGGAAAATATTTCACCAAGTGAGAAAAATGCTTAAGGCAAATAATGAGGGAGGAAAAATCAAGGGTAAGCAAAATGTTAAGATAATTTTAAAAATGGATCCATACACACAGTTTTATAAAATATCACGACAACTTAAAAGGACAACATTCAATGATTGTGGTTTTCTTGTTGTTATCGTTCTCTATTGACTCCATCCTGACACTGTTTGTGCTTTTCAAGTTAACCTGAACAAAGTGTCTGAAGCATATTTACTATTAAATAGTGAGATGTAATGAAGTGCCTTATATAGATTTTTAATTTCAATTTGTAGCAAAGTTTAAAGATACAGAAAATTTGAAAGAATTATACAATATATTCTGGTACATTCTCTCTCTCTCTCTTTTTCTCTTTTTCTTTGCATGTTTAAAAATTAAAGTTGCAGTCATCAAGACTCCTTGTCCCCAAATACTTCAGCATACATCTCCTAAGAACAGTGGTAATATACCATTACTATATCCCAGATATTTATTACCGATATGGTATTATAATATTACCTAATGTATAGGTACATAATCAAGTTTTCCCAACTGTACCCAAAATGTCCTTCATAGCTTTTTTTCAAATCTAGAGACCAATTAAAAATCATATGGTACTGAGGTTTTATGCTTCTTTAGTCTCCTTAATCAGAGCATCCTGTCTGAGTTTATGTTTTAGATTATTGACATATTTGAGTAATCTGGGTGAATTGTTTACTAGTATTTTCCACTATTAGTATTGTCTAATAATTGTTTTGATTCAACTCAATGTTTCGTTTTGTTTTTGCAAGAATGCTGTAGAACTTGTGTTTTTAATATCCATTCCATGCCTAAATAGGTAAATATTGTCATTTTCCCGAAATGAATTACTTGCTTGATTCAGGTGGTTTCTGTGAAAACACTCCTTTACCAACGTACGCCTTTCCCTTGATTAAAAAGAGGCCTTAGTTACTACTTGGGTGATGCAAGCTTCAACAACATGTAATTTATCCAGGTAACAAACCTGCACATGTATACCCTGAAACTAAAATAAAGGTGGAAAAAACAAATAAATAAAATAAATGCTCTTCAGCTGTTCAGGGAGGATTAAAAAGCACTGGTCTAAAATGAAAATATAGGTGTGTTGGTGGGGACAGGTAATTGTTGGTATGAATCTCTGGACCTCTAGACCTCCTTTCCCCACCAACTTTCCTTCCCCACAATTATTTTTGCATGGACTGAGGATCCTTGTCAAAGTTGATTATTTCACTGAGAATTTAAAATGGTTATTTTCTGTTTTATAATTTTTTTCATATTTATTGGGAAGTTCAGTTAAATGATCCTTACATTAATTCTCTTTCTCTCTCATTTAAAAATCCATTAATGTAATTCACCATATTAATTGATATAAAAAGAGATAAATATTATGATCACCCCTATAGCTGCTAAAAGACCTTCCTTTAACAAAGTTTAATACCTATTACCTAATAAGATAAAAATTAATGAATGCTTTCTTAATATGATAACATATATTAAATTAGAAAGAACTTAGAATATTACACTTAGAAGATCTGGTTTCAGTGTCAGAAGGCTCTGAATCGGCTCCAGTTCCAAAATATACTCTCTCTGTGACTTTGGGAAATAAACTTCTGCACCTCGATTACTTCATCCATGAGTTGAGTTAATGCAGTTTGTCCCATTGCATGGCGCATAAATAATATTCCAGAAATACTAACCAACATAGTTCCTGTAGGTATAATTATTATTTTTATGTTTTTCTTCAGTAATTACTTAAAAGAAAGCATAATAATAAAGTGCTCAATCAAATTAATCATCTTCATTTTCACATAAGAATATTGGAGACAAAGATAATTATACTTTTTGAAATATAACAGTAAACAATGCGTTGGGAGATTTTAAACCCCATCTCAAACCCTCCTTGAGCAGGGAATACCCGGCTTTCCTTTGAAAAATAGGAATTGAGAAAGGAATAGAAATAGGAATTGGCTCAAATCTGAAACCTGGACACAGACTGGAGTTGCTGCAGCTGGGTTTCCATCTACACTGCCAGGGTGTGGCTTAAGACTTGATTATACACCTCCTGCTTCACTAAGATGGTAAATAGGGAAAAGCAGTGCAAACATGGTAATGGAGAAGAAATGGACATTCTGGTGCCCTGTGGAATTCACACATAATGATGGAGGGAAATGTTCTAGGAGCCATTAGAATCTTCTGTTTTGTGGCCAGGAGTGACTTTATGAGAAGATTGCTGTTGGGACTGGGGACATTTTTATCTTTTTCTTCCTGGTCATCTATGCAGAAAAGTGGTCTCTTTTCTTCCATAGGTGCTTTATGCTACAATATGAAAATAACATAACTTTATTTTAAAATGAAAAATTTAAATAGTTAATAGTAAAAGACAAACATAAAGAAATGTTTAAATTGTATAATGAGAGCTATACACTTACTACTTACATTAAAGTAATGCTATCACTTAGTAGTTTTTAGAAGTAGATTTAAAATTAACATGCTACATTTAGTTGTTTTATCACGTTTTCCAAATTGTTTTTATTTGCAAGTAATGTGAAAATAATAAAATATAGATTTAAGTGTCTAGTTTGATGGGTTTTGGCAAATGCATATCCTCATGTAATCTAAGCCCTAAAAATAAAGGATATTTAAATTACCCCAGCCAGGTCCTTGGTTTCCACCACTATAGCTGAACTTTATTAAACTTTATACAGAGAACTCACTACATGCGTTTATTAAATGACCAGTTTGTTTTCAATTTTTTATTCACACATTAATTTCATCTGAGACTAGAAGACAGTTTAATTTTTTCTTCAAAAAATTTAACCTATTATTTTCTATCATACCAGCTAGGAACTTGTATAATATTTATACACGTTGAGTGGTTGTGCTTATCTTAATAATGACATCACAGAGAAAGCATCCAATATTCACTATTGAATAGTAGTTGTTTAATTTTGTAGATAATCTTATAAACACAATAGCTTTTACTTATGTTTTACTGACATTCATTATCCATAGCTACTTCTTGTATTTGATAACATATTCAATTACTTTATCAAAATTAAAAACTTTATCCCACAAGATGATAATGGTCATTTTTTTCCATTTTCTTGTTAATGTGACTAATGATAGTGATATTCAATAGAAAATTTTGCCTTATAAAATAAATCACATTAATTATTTGATTGATATGTAACCAAATCTTATTTGCTCTTTTGTGTAGAATGTTTATGTCTATTTTCATGATAGTGATTGGCCTGTACTTGTCTTTCTTGTATTATCCTTTGTAGATGTTAGTATCAAGCTTATCTTTACCTCATACAATGAATAAAAAAGTGTGCCCTCTTTCTCTACATTCTGAAAGGATCTGTAAGATTCATAACTTCATTCCTAAGTATTTTGAAAACTTGCCAGTTAGCCCATTTCTTCCTGGAATTTTCTTTGTGGGATGATCTGAATTTTTAAAAAATTCTATTAGCAGATAAAAACTATTCAGATAGTCTTATGTCAGGATTGATAAATTATGTTTCAACAAGTGTTCCATTCATGTAGGTTTTAAAAATAATTGACATAAAGTTGTACATATATATAGTTACTATTTAATTAATTCTATTGTTAGTTGCAGGATCTATAATAAAGCCCTCTTTTAATTCATAAAATTATTTCTTCTTTGTCAACTGTTCAGCAGAATTCCAAAAACTAAAAAGGGGAATGATGGCATAGAGCTACTAAGTCAGGCCAGAGATCCTGCCGATGAACTTTATTTCATGGTAGGGCCCAGGGAACATTCTGTTTACCAAAAGGTGTGTGATGAGCTGGTGAGAAGGGTAGCAGCATCTTTAATTCTCTAATCCCAGCATTATGGTAGGAAATCACATCAGTATTAATGATTTAAAAGATCCAATAGTGGTTCATGACCCCACTTAATTTACTAGTCAAATTTCTAAAAAACAGCAGGATTAACAGTAGACTATTAAAAATTACTAATAAGTGGCCCCACTGTAGTTATGATTCAGATATTATATTTTTGCTAGACCAGGTTAATATGACTTTGTATAATCTTTCTTCACAAAGTCCTAACATTTCAGAAACATTAACATATTTATGAAGCATTGTCTCCTGACACGAGTATCACAGTACAAGACAGAGGATTCAAAATCTAAGTAGTTGAGGGTTTTTATAGAGTCATTCACTAAATTATTAATTAAGATGTATATCTATATCTATATATATATGGTTTCCACACTCTTGAATATATGGAAAATTTTACTATTAAAGCATTAAAATATTCAAAAAATAAATAAAATATCAAATCCAATGACTAACAATTGGTAAGCAATAAATGTTTCTTTAGTGTTTACTACTTTTATCTCCTCTTTAATAAATGTATTTACATATAGATAAATACAGTAAATGCTTATATGTTATATATATGTGTGTGTGCAACTGACTAAACTGTCATTAAAATGAAATTTTTAGAAATAACTTATTTGAGCTTTATGAAGAATTACTTTTTTTGTAGCCAATACTATCTAGTTCTAAACAGAAAAATAATTACTATGATACATACAATCTAAATTTTCTTAGAGATCATAATTTACATATGTAACCCTTGTTTTAATCCTTTCCATAAGACATACCATGAGTTATCATCATAATTAAGCAAGATACAAAGATTATAATTAACTTTGTGGCACCCTTGTGCAATATAGAGAAAATGAGGTAATTTTTAAATCGGTGAGCTATAAATGGATAGGGACTTGTGAAATGTTTATTACTGAAAGTACATTATTCACATCCACAAATAATGTTTCTGTGGGATGTTATACAAGAATGGAAAATAACCTTGTTATGAGGTGTCACATACCTCAATGGCCTTTTTAAGAATAGGATTTTGTCTGTAATTTAATGAAAGGTCACTTGTGACCTGAGTGTGCAATCTCAGCTCTTCACATGATGAACCTCTTTCTGAAGCTACGTCTGTTCAGTTGATGATAGAACAATTCTTATGGAAGTCCAAAAATAACACTCAGCTGAATGCACATGGCCTGGATGAACTATATGGGATATAACTGGCGGAGATTCAGAAGAATCAATTGCTCTGATTTAACCACTTAGTAAATGGACCGAAGCTGATGGTCTAAATTGAAAGTAATAGTTGGAGTGTTCTATGATGACTCTGCTTCAGAGCATGTAAGACAACTTCACTGAACACTTTGAGCACCAGATGATTACATCTCAAAATTCAGTTAATATCTTTCTGAGCAATCTATGCAATTTCTATATCACATTTCCCTACACAAATGCATTTTCACACTTTTTATAGCTAATTGAACCATTGTCACTAGTGCTTTGTCAAAAACACCATCATGATGAGAAAAAACGCTTCTAGCAAAAACAATTACTACACTAATTATAGCCTAGCATAATAATAACCTCTTCTGTTTTACATCTCCATGCTTAGACTCCAAATTGTCATATATGTTTATCATTCTGATGTTAGCTGATCTATACTAACAGATGAGAAAGTAGCAGGGACACTTTCTAGTATACTTTCATTTTTATTCATACTTAGTGATATATTTAAGGTAAATATGAATTTTTAGTTGGGTAATTTGATACATAGAAGTTAAATGACATGTGATTTATCTTTGTTAACCATTTCTTTTTCAATTTACATGTAAAAAAATTTTATGAACTTGTTCACATACTTAATCATGTTGAGATTATTTTTACTATAATATATATAAATATGCACTTCCTCAAATATAAAAGAAAGTTATATTTTTTCACTTCAGTGTTTGAAAAAAAGATGTATTTTTCGAACATTTTACAGGCAAACCTCAAAGATATTGCAAGTTTGGTTCCAGAAAACCACAGTAAGCAAATATTGCAATAAAAAGCAAGTGACATGAATGTTTTTCATTTCCAAGTTTATATAAAAGCTGTGTTTACGCTATACTATTATCTATATAGTGTTGTCAGGAAACAGAAAATCTGAAAGAAAAATGTTTAAAGTGACCTGAGATGGTTGCAGTTTGGACATATGGGTAATAGAAACGAGGCCTGTGAACTAAAGCTGAACTCTCACCTGTATGACTGGAATCTGTCAAATATTTCACTGACATGTACTGATTACAACCTTGCCTATCAGACAAAGCACAGTCAGGATAGAATCAATCATCCTTCTCCAGACCCTAAGACACCTGCATGCTTGTTTACCCTGTATACATTCACCACATATTTGCTTATCTTATGTACTTGCCTCACTGAGCACCAATCAAAACTGTAAGAATATCACCTTTGTTTTACTACCTGCTTCTCCCAGCTTCTATGTAATGTAACCTATAAATACTGTGTCTTGTGTGGTCCACTGTGGGCACTCTCTTGGTTTGCACTGGGTCTATGTTCTCAAGACTATTAGTCCCCAAACTTCACTCAGAATAAAATTAACCTGAAATTTTCTTTAAGTTTTTAATGTTAGTTATCCTTACCATCAACAGTGTGCAATAACATTACGTCTAAAAAAGCAATGTACATATCTTAATTTAAAATAACTCTCACCTGAGCCTTCAGTGAGTCATACATTTTTTGCTGGCGGAAAGTCTTGACTTCATACTGATGTCTGCTGACTGATAAGGGTAGTGGTTATTGAAGGTTGAGATGGCAGTGGCAATTTCTTAAAACAAGATGATGAGGTTTGCCTCTTTGTCTCTTCCTTTTGAGAAAAATTTCTCTATTGCTTTCAATGCTGTTTGATAGCACTTACTTTTGAAATTGTAGTCAATCCTCTCAAATCATGCTGCTGCTTAATCAACTAATTTGTATTATTCTAAATCCTTTGTTGTCATTACAAGAACGTTCACAGTATCTTCACCAGGAGTAAGTTCCAACTCAACACATTGCTTCATACATTGCTTTTTTTTTTTTTTTTTTTTTTTTTGCTCATGTGTAAGGCAACTTCTCACTCTAATAAGTTTTATCATGAGACTGCAAAAAATTTAGTTTTATCTTCAGGCTCCACTTCTACTTCTCTTGCTATTTCCATAATATCTGCAGCTAGTTCCTCTACTAAAGTTTTGAATTCCTCAAAATTATCCATGGGGTTTGAAATCAACTTCTTATAAACTCCTATTAATGTTGATATTTTAGCCTTCTCCCACAAATCATGAATATTCTGAATGGGATCTAGAATGATGACTCTATTACAGAGATGTTTTTAATTTACTTTACCCAGATACACCAGAAGAATCATTGTCTATGGAAACTATAGCCTTACAAAGTATATTTTGGAAAATCATAAGACTTGAAAGCCAAAATTAATCCTTGATCTAGGGACTGCAGAATGGATATTGTTTTAGCAGGCATTAAAACATTAATCATGTACATTTCCATCAGAGCTCTTGGGTGACAGGTGCATTGTTTTAATGAGCAGTAATATTTTGCAAAGAATATTTTGTTCTGAGCAGTGTCTCAATAGTGGGCATAAAATACTCAGTAACTCATGCTGTAAACAGATATCATCCAGGATTTGTTGTTTTATTTATAGAGCACAGGCAAAGTAGATTTAGCATAATTCTTAAGGGCCCTAGGATTCTTGGAATGGGAAATGAGCATTGGCTTCAACTTAAAATCACCAACCAGCTGCATTAGTCTTTAACAATAAAGTCAGACTGTCTTTGAAGCTTTGAAGCCAGGCATGACTTTTCCTCTCTAAGTATGTGATATGGTCTGGTTCTGTGTCCCCACCCAAACCTCATCTTAAATTTTAATCTGAATTGTAATCCCCACGTGTTGAGCGAAGGACCTCGTGGTTGGTGATTAGATCATGGGTGTGATTCCCCATGCTGTTCTTAGGATAGTGAGTGAGTTCTCACAAGAACTCATGGTCTTATAAGGGGCTTTTCCCTCTTCACTCTGCTCTTCTTCTTCCTGCCACCTTGTTAAAAAGTGCCTTGCTTCCCCTTTCTCTTCTGCCATAATTGTAAGTTTGGGCTTCCCGAGCTATGCACAACTGTGAGTCAATTAAAACTCTTTCCCTCATGAATTACTCAGCCTTGGGCATTTCTTCACAGCAGCGTGAGAATGGACTAATACAGTATGAATATCCAAATGGCATGTTCTTCCAGTATAAATCTGTTTCATCTACACTGAAAATCCAGTGTTTATTGTAGCTGCCTTCATACATTAGCTGGATTTCCTATATAGCTTCCTGCAGCTGCTACATCAACCCTTGCTGCTTCATGTTACATTTTATGTCATTAAGATGGCTTCTTTCCTTAAACCTTGTGAACCAACCTCTGCTAGCTTCAAAATTTTTTTCTGCAGCTTCCTCACCTCCGTCAGCCTTCAAATAATTGAGAAAATTTAGGGCTTTGTTCTATATTAGGTTTTGGCTTCAGGAAATGTTGTAGCTCATTTGATATTCTGCTCAGACCACAAAAAAAAAAAAAAAAAAAATCTATATCAGCAATAAGACTGATTTAATTTATTACCATTTGTATTTCCATTGGAGTAACAATTTTAATTTCCTCCAAGAACTTTTCCTTTGTATTTACAACTTGGCTCACTTATGTGAAAGGCCTAGCTTTCATACTCTCCTGGCTTTCAATATACCTTGGTCTTCAATCATTTCTAGTTTTTGATTTGATTTGTGAGATATGTGACTCTTCTTTTCACTTGAACATTTAGAGAATTATTAATTGTTATTGTTGTGTCTCAGGGAATAAGGAGGCCTAAGGAGAGAGAGCAAGCCAGAAGAATGGCCAATGGGTAGGGCAGTCAGAACACACACAGTATTTATTGATTAAGTTCGTCATTTTATATGGCTGTGGTTTGTGGCACCCTAAAAACAAAAACAATTGCAATAGTAACACCAAAGATCACTAATCCAAATAATCATAACATATATATTAATAATTAAAATGTTAGAAGTGTTGTGAGAATTAGAAAAATATGCCACAAATACATACAGTGAGTTCATACTGTTGGAAAAATGATGCTGATACCTTGGTGGAACCAGGATTGCCACAAATCTTCAATTTGTAAGAAATGTACTATCTGCAAAGTGCAATAAAGCAAAGCACAAATGAGATACGCCTGTATATATAAATAATTATTAAGTTTATTAAGTGCATCAAATTTCATAACAGTGCTTTAGAATCAAGAGAACATGATATGCTTAACTGAGTGCAAAAAATTTCCATGCGACAGGCATCATATTTTTTCTGGGTCTTTGCTGTGTATCTGTTCAATATGTAGCAGATACCCAATAGGTATTTGTTAAATGCTAAATAGATAAAGAAGGAAGGAGAAAATAATAACTGTGATATTTCAGAGTCAGTAAATGTAGTAGTTGGAAGTTCCAGAGGGCAGAACTAGCCTGATTTATTTATTCAGTGTGGTCTTTGATTACCTAATAGGTAGTTGACTCTGCTTAGAAGTGAAGCTGCAAAGGTGAATTTAACAAGTCCCTGAACTAAGGTATCTTCAATTAAATGGTCAGGTTAAGCATCCATAAGGAATGATTATGGTGTAACACATTAATTTATGAAAAGGTAAAGATAAAAATAAATAATAGGTTGTGGAAGAGTTTAGAGAGGGTTAACTGGAATAGTAAGAGAGGGTGAATCTTTTAGATCAAGGATATGACATATGTAAAATCACTGAAAAGTGAAAAAGCATAGCCAAAATGAGTCACAATAATTATCTTGGAATGTCTGAAACACATAGACGGAATTGACTAACCAAAAGTGATAAGAGGGAAATTATAAAACACATATGTGCAAACAAGGGACATAGAATGTATTCTCACTCCTTTTTGATATCCTTTTTGGTTAATTTAGATATGTAGCTGATGACTAGTTGGTAAATTTTAGAACAATAAAATAATGTTCTAGGAAATGAATTTGACCAAAGATAGAATGGACAACTACCAAGGGAGGTTAAAACTTTCCACCAGCTTACAATATTTCATCTATAGTCAACAAACACTCCTACAAGTATATTATGTTTGAATAAGACAATACCTAAATTCCCTTTCACTTTAATATCTTAAATTTTTATCATCCCTCAAGTTTCTAAGATATATTTTGAAAATGTTTGCAACAATGTCTTATGCTAAATTTTCTAGTGAAAGTTCATAACCATATGAGTAGGCACTATTATATGAAATAAAGAAAATTACAATATTTATGAACTTTCTAAGGTGTGCAATGTTGTAAAAAACTTCCTTTCTTTTTTAGTTAAAATATTATCTTACAGCATTTTACATTTAACAAAAGGTTCTGAAATAATGTGAAAAGCACATAAGGTTGTAAGCGTGGATCTGTCGTCTTCTCGATGGAAATGAACCTTTAATTATTTCATAAAGACTTTTTCCTTTTAAGAAGTTTGCTTTGGCTATGATGAAAGGTGGATTGCAAACTGTGAGAGATATTTTTTCATTTCTTTTAATCTCTAAAGATAGTAGTTCTGTGTAGAATTGTATAGATGTATCAAAGTTATTAAATAGCTTGGCTGAGTTATCTCTTTAGTTTTATAAACATATGTGAGAAGTTTTTTGTTTGTTTTAAATTTTGGTAAAATACATATAACATAAAATTTACCATTCGAACAATTTTTAGGTATACAGTCAAGTAGTATTAAATACATTCAGACCATTGTACAACCATCAACATCATCTTCCTAACTCTTTTTATCTTGAAAGATTGAAGCTCTATACTCATTAAGTAATAACTCTCCAATCCTCCCTTCCCTCAGCACCTGGTCACCATTTTACTTTATGTGTCTATGAATTGGACAACTCTAGGTGCCCCCTATAAGTGGAATTATACAATATGTGTCTTTTTGTGACTATCTTAGTTTACTTAGCATAATGCACATAAAGTTCATCTATGTTGTAGCATGTATCAGAATTTCCTCGCTTTTTGGGAAAAAAAGATCCTATTGTATGTTTATAACACATTTTGTTTTCCATTTGTCCACAGATGGACACATGGCTCCTTCCACCATCTTGCATTATGAAAAATGCTGCTATGAACATGGGTGTATAATGTTGTATTCTCAAACATGTAAGTTACTAACTGAGTAATTTTAATATGATTTTTAAAGCTCTTTAGAATATAATTTGCTTGTCGTTGGTTTGTTTTGTCCCATTTTTACCTAAAATAAGAACTTCAGGGAGATTCAATAAGTTTTCAGGTCAAAAGGAAATAAATATGACCTAATATAGTACTTACCTCACATATGCTTTGCTTATAAAACTAATAACTCTGTAATCTTTACTCCATCCTTCCTAAAAAATGCTTATTATTGCTGTCATTAAAAAATTGCAAAACTGAATACTTAACTAAGGGAAGCAAAAATATTGCAATCTTTTCCGTAAGGATTATAGATTAAATTTTAAAGATACAGCAATGACCTCTATTGTAGATGCACCAATTATCTTCAGTTAAACAAAGAGAAAGATAAAATTGGTCAAATTTAATTCTGTCATGTTAGCAAAATATATTTTCTATCACTTTAAATATTTAGCATAAAAGACGTACTGGAGTATATTAGATGGAAACTATCTGATATGGTCAGTTAATTCCGTGTAATAAAATTATGCAACCACAAAAATAACATATTTCACTGTCTAAAAATTGAAATAGTTTCCAAATACTTATTTCAGAATTAAAACAATATGATTTATTATTGGTAATAACTTTAAGAAAAGACAAAAAAATCATGTTTTAAGCATTTCAAGATCAATAGAGTTACATTTATACTTATAAGGTAAACAAACTATTAAATCACATTGTTTATTAAAATGAATTTATATAATCTCCATGACTTATTAAAATGATTAATGTGGCCTATGAATGAAAACTTCAACTGAGATATGATTTAAATCATATAATAACTATCACATAAGTACATTACTAAAACAAATATTACTATGAAACATAACAAATTAAAATCTTGAAGGAGAAACACATGTAAGTATAGAATATTATAAACATTTCAGAATGTTATTAATTTTAGAAGTAAACACATAGAGTGCTAGGGCAGAAGTTATATAACTGCTAATACAGATTTCAAATAGCATTCATTGCAAAGCATCAGCGTTATTTAAATGGAACAAATTTCAGTTGTCAAGGATCTCTAGACAAAGGTCACCAAGAACACAGCTATAGTTGAACAAGTTGAATTTATGGCTCTTTGCATGAAAGGAAAACACACAGCAAAGAAAGCCATAGTGCCTCTCTCAGTAAGAGAAAGACCTATTACAGGATTTGAGCTTTGGTCAGGTAATTCAGGGGAGGGTCCAAGGATTCAGGCTTTGATCATGATTGGATGCTGTCAGGAAGACAGACAAGTTTATAATTGGAAACTTCCATAAATTCTATCTACAGGAAGGACAGACTAGGTAAGGAAGCAGCCATAATTCATTTTAGCAGAGAAAGGAGGATGTTTGGGTACTTCATGGTACATGGTGACCTTGTTTTGTCGCACTTTATCATCCCTTCAAAGTGACCTGACGTTGTTATGCTCTGTGAGATTGTTTATGTTCACCAGGAGGACAGTGGTGTCTAGCTGTGAGCATCAAGCCAGCTTGTAATAACACATAACCCTACCTGTGAGCTTTAGACTGGTTCAGAATGTTAGGTGTCATTTTCTTTCTCATGGTTTCGTGCAGCAGCTAGCTACCAACTATATATTCAAAACACAGAGGTTCATAAAATAATATAACAATTCTGAAAATGATGTGAACTCTGCTTGAGAATGCATTCATAGTTGTATGACTACACTAAGCCTTAAAAGAGTTGAAGTGAATTGCTAACAGATTACCACTGAGTTTTGACACAATCAGGAAGTAAATTCATTTCTTTTGATCTGAGTATTGGACATTGTCTTCTATACCAGGTTATTCTCCCAGATGATATGGCATAAGCATTTTGATAATGCAGTCACTATGTTCTAGAATAGACAGTCATCAAGTGGTTAATAAATCTTGTTTCTTTTACAGTGGTGGCTAATGAAGGGTAAACAGATATAATTGGAAATTGAGGATCTAGGATACAATGATCTCCACAATTAATTCAGGCAGATAATCTCTGCTTTTATCAACTTGATATATTGCATTTTATGTATGTATATATGATGCAATATATTACATTATAATCATACATATAAAATTCTACTCAGTGATTAATAAAAAATGTTTATTTAATTGTTAAAAATGATTATAAACACTGATGTATGCAATAAATGTTGTACAAGTGGGTGGTACTAAATAATTATATGATAACAAAGAAAATTTGATTAACAGAAATAAGTGTTTAGAACCATATAATATTCTTTTTAAATTTATTTTCTTTTTTTTAACTTTTATTTTAAGTTCAGGGGTACAAGTGTAGGTTTGTTACATAGGTAAACTTGTGTCATGGAGGTTGTTGTGCAGATTATTTTATCACTCAGATATTAAGCCTGGTACCCATTAATTATTTTTTCCTGATCCTCTCCTTCCTCCCACTTTCCATCCTCTGAAAGGCCTCTGTGTGTGTCATTCCCTTCTATGTGTCTATGTGTTCTCATCATTTAGCACCCACTTATAAATGAGAGCATGTGGTATTTGGTTTTCTGTTCTTGTGTTAGTTTGTTAAGGATAATGGTCTTCTCAGAAATCTATAAGGATTTTTATTAAAATGCAAGTGATATATAAGTGAACTATGGTAGGAAGCCAATTGGCACGTTTTACCATTTCATCTAATTTGTTACACTAAAGACCTTTGAAAAATACTACATAAAATTTCTGCATTTTTAAATAAATTGTGGATTTAAATTCAGAATTATTAACTTGGTTTCAAAACTTGCTTCATTTGTCTATCACAAAGGAGGTAAAAGTATATTGCTAATTTGCTCTACTCTTATAACAGTTTATGACAGCTTGTTTTTTTTTAAGAATATGCATTCATTGAGCAACTAGAGATTTAATATATGCAATCAGCATTTAGCAAAGGAAGGAGACATTTTGGTATTTTTTTTAAGAAAGCTATTTGTATATTAAGTACAGTAAGTCCTTGCTTAACATTGTTCGTAAGTTCTTGGAATCTGTGACTTTAAGCAACATGACATATGGAAAGTCTTTGAGTAACATCATTTTGTTCAACATTGGTTATAACATTGATAAGGAAAAAATGGGTTTTGTTATATGTCATTTTGAATACATATTTCTAATTTCAGTGTATTTTCCTATATAAAACTATTACATTTAGCAATTAATTAGCCCATCCTCTTTGCAAAATAAAATACTTATCAATTGTGAAGGGAAGAAAGGACCGTGATTTGTGGAGAGACAAGGAAGGTTGAAATACATGACGAATAAAAGAAAGGTTTAACTATATGGCACTGGAAACAAACAATTTGAGTGTGAAGGACATATTTTCTCTCAAGGCTTATATAATATGAGAAATTAATCAGAAATCAATTAATTCAACCAGTTAGGAAAATTGGTAGAATGGTATGAAGTATAAATGGAGAAAATTCGTTTTAAAATATAGAAAATTTGGAACCATGGTGTATGTCCCACTTAACAACCAACATAATAAAAATTTGTGCAAAAGGTGATTATTAAATTTACTAATCGAGTTTAATGAGGGCGGATATTGAATGCTAGGAGATGGGTAATAGAGAGTTTCAATAAGGAATTTTCTAATAATTTCATAAACTTCCTTTCAATAGCTACCTGCTACCTCCAGTTTATTGGTGGATCTCCTGTCATTGGACTTCATTAAAATAAAAACAAATCTGTGGCATTTATGTCAAGTCAAAAGAATCTATGCAGAGTTGTGGCAGAAGCACATAGGAATAAAGGAGTCCCTTTACTACTTTCTAAGGAAGAATTTCCATGTTCTATTACAGACATTTATTCTCAACCATGTCTGTCCTGATACGGCTATCCAGATAGCCTTATCTTTCAATTCCTCTGACTCAGAAAATCTCTTTATTGTGTCCTCTGGAATTGATGGCCAGTCAGCATCAAAATTCTACATAATCTCAATATATTTCTTTTATGTGAATGTTGCCCTAATAGGAGATTATGTTGAAGACACATCTTGTTCAGCAGCTCATATCATTCACATCTCCCTATGCTTTTCTTCAATCTGACATGAATTCATTTTTCAGCACACCAGGTCCAAAATGCTGTTGAATAGATAGTTTGACTTTCAAGATTTTTAGATGCCTCCTTCTGCCTCTTTCAGTTGGCAAATGTGTCATAGCAAAAATCCGAACAGACACCTAATTTATGGTCATGTGCTTCCCTTCTTTCTGGAGTCTTGCATCCTCAAGTCTCTGCTGCTTGGTAGAGCTCTCAGGTGCCCTTTAACACATTATCTTTCATATTTTATCCAGCCTTACTAACTAGTCTAGCAAGACGGATGGCCATATTCAAGTTCATCTGCTATAACTAGCAGCAAATATCCTTGTATCTAGCTATTAAGATTTGACAAGGCATAAGAAATAAAGAGGCAAAATTGTCATCATTTACAGATGATACTATTCAACACTTTCAGTATACAGGAGCCAAGACTGAAAAAAGTGACTCTAAACATGATGGTAAATGATTAAGGTAAGTGAATACAAAATAAAAATAAATTGTTCATAATGTATACATTATATAATTAGAAAACACCCTATTTTGCAAAGCAAAAAACTTGAAACAGATCTCACAATCAATGTGCATGATTTTTAAAGGGAAAAATTGTATACTATTGGAGGATTTAAAGTAAGTTGTTATCAAATATATAAGCATGTAATGTCTTGGAATAAAAACACAACATAATGATGACAATTCTGTCAATATTAATCTATAAATGTAATAAAATAATGGCAAAATAGAAATATGTTCTCTGCAATCACTGTCAAGTCAAATCCAAATTTTATGTAGAAAGATAAAATAACCAGAAAATTCCTAATAAGGTGGTTAGTCAGGAGGAACAAGAATTATCATATAATAAAATATTGTATAATCTTATTAAAGAATTTCGTTTAAAGAAGCAACTTAATCCTATTTCCATTTTAGTAAAATCACTGTAATATACAGAAAGGATTATGAAACAGCAACACTGAAGAGAGAAGTTAGCTTTTTCAGTGATATTTGCAAAATAATAGAATTCTGAATTAGAAAAATAGCAGTAAGGCAAGAGAGAGAGATTTAGTAGATGTTATCAATCATAATACTCTTAACACAACAGTAGCTGACATATACAGTGTTTATATAGTAAGGTGCTGTGTATATCTCAATGTATTTCACCCACACAAAAACCTTTGTGTTGGGTTCTACTTTAATTTCAATTTGGCAGATGTGGGAATTAAGGCATAGAATAATTGCACAAATTGCCCAAGATATTCCAGTTACTTAAAAATAGCATGATTCTGGCTTCAGATTCTGGGCTAGCAGCCTCAAAAGCGTACAATTTCACTAAGAGTTGCTGTGACATGATTGGCTGTGGCCTGTGACAAGTCTCTGACTTGGGGTGTGGGTGAACTATAGTAGTGCTGTGTTAGAAAGATGCACACACACACACACATGCACACACACCAATTAAGAATAAAAAGATCTTGGCTCATCTTTTGAGCAGCATGATTTGAATGATGTCTCATAAGCAGTGTATATGTAAATCCAGTTGTGATTAGTGATATCTGAGCTGGCAGAAGAGACCTGGAAATTATCAGTCTCCATCAATAATAATTAAAGGCATGAAAATGAGATACAAAAGCATTAAAAATAAGAAGCCACTTGAACTGTCATTGATCTCTCAATAATAGACACATGTAAAGAATAGACAGAATAAATTGAATGAAGGGAAACTGAGAAGGCATATCCAGAGAGGGAGGGAGAGAGAAAGAAAGAAGCAAACTCAAAGAAGTATGGTGTTCCACATGATAATGTAAGTGATCAGAGTTTTTGAAGGCAAAATTCAAATAGACAACTGCCATGGTTTGAATATTAATCTCAAAACCTAATGTTGAAATTTAATCATTAGTATAATGATATTGGCAAGTGGGGCCTTTAGGAGGTGATTAGGCCAGGAGGGGTCTGCCCACATGGGTAGATCAATTACTTTTAAAAAGGGCATTAAGAAATGAGTTTCAGCTCCTCTGTTCTGCCATGTGGAGAACAGTGTTTCTTCCCTCTGAAGGTTACATCCTAGAAGCAGAGAAGGGGTCCTTACTAGACATCAAATTTGCTGGTGCCTTGAACTTAAACTTCTCAGCCCCCAGAACTGTGAGAAATAAAATAAAATAAAATAAAAAACATTCTGTTCTTTATCAATTACCCAATTTCAGGTATTTTTTGTAGAAGCACAAAACAGACTAAGATAATAACTCCTATCTTTCTTCTTATATAATTTGAATATAATTCTTTTCTAAGATTCCCAAAATATTAGCCCTGCCATTTTCTCTTCATTATTTACAGCAATTTTTCTTCTAAAAAATCAGCTTTTATTTTAGATATGGGGGTACATATGTAGAATTGTTACATAGTATATTAGACCCATGTAGTGAGCACAGCACCCAATAGGTAGTTTTTTCACCCATGTCCCTCTCCTTCCACCCTTTCCCTAGTAGTCTGCAGTGTCTATTATTCCTGTGTTTTTATCCATGGTGCTCAATGTTTACCTCCCATATACACATTCTTAGTATGGGGGTACCATTCTTACCTTTAGGGCAACAGCAAACATTGCCATTTGTGGACTTGCAGAGTTTTGGTTCCACTGGCATCAAAACACGTTATTATTCCATTAGAACAAGACCTAGTTTATAGTAAAGGAGAAGAGCAAGTGGGCCCATGACCATGAGATGACATACTGACCCACCCAGAAGCTGTCAGCATGAAAGAGTGCGTTGAAAAGACCTGAACAGATAAAATGCCAGTTTGGAGTCAATATTTTCTGAGAATTGTGTTTCATCATTTCGGATGCAGCATGTAGATAACAGAAGAACGTTGATGGCTCTGTGGCTCTAGTAGAAAGAATATATGCATTTGGAATGTAAGGTGCAAAGAGGAGTGGCCCCATTAATTAATACAGTAGTTCCCTCTTATCCTCGGTGGATCTATTCCAAGACCCCCCACTGGGTACATGGAATTGCAGGTAGTACCATATCCTATATACACTGTATTTCTTCCTATATATACATATCTATCATAAAGCTTAATTTATAAATTAGGAACACTAGAGATAACAATAATAACTATTAATACAATGAAACAATTATGACAGTATGCCAATATTATTAATCTTGAGCTTTGGGATTATTGTTAAGTAAAATAAGGTTTACCTAAGCACAAGCACAATGATACCACCGTAGTCATTCTGATTACCAAGCTGGCTACTAAGTTACTATAGGCCAGTAGGGTAGACAACATGGTTATATGTGCTGGGCAAAGGGATGATTCATGTCTCAAGGAGGACAGAATGGGATGGTATGAGGTTTCATCACGCTACTCAGAATGGCTCTGAAGCTGGTGTTGCCTATCTCAGTGCCCCATGTCAGGCTCAAATGAACTGCCCCTTATACTCCTACCCTGCTCAGTTGCTGTATACCGGCTGGTCTGAAGAAGATGGGGAGACTTACAGTAAACACACTTCATGCAGCTGAAGCAGGCTCTGAAGAGCTGACCTTGAAGGGGGGTCTCAGTGGCACATCTTACAGTTTGCCACTAGCTCCCCTCACCTATGATTAAAAAGGGACATGGATGCAGCTGGAAACCATCATTCTTAGCAAACTATCACAAGAACAGAAAACCAAACACCGCATGTTCTCACTCATAGGTGGGAACTGAACAATGAGATCACTTGGACTCGGGAAGGGGAACATCACACACCGGGGCCTATTATGGGCCGGGGGGAGGGATTGCATTGGGAGTTATACCTGATATAAATGATGAATTGATGGGTGCTGACGAGTTGATGGGTGCAGCACACCAACATGGCACAAGTATACATATGTAACAAACCTGCACATTATGCACATGTACCCTAGAACTTAAAGTATAATAAAAAAAAATAAATAAATAAATAAAAAAGAAGAAATGCCTCAATCAGATGATTCAGCAAACACTTATACACTTCTGCCAGTCCACATTACTCAGAAAAAGGCAATGCCATTCCTTATGGAAAGTTGCCTTAGTAGTCTGTGTGAGTCGTCATATTAAAAACAAACTGAACAAGAGGTTAACTGGTCACAAAGATGGGAGATATAAACATCACCTTTTCTCCAAAGCAGACTATGCATAAAGACCCACCTTGAACAAAGTAAAATTGAGTATAATAGCTGGAGAAGAAAGTTATTAAATGAATTGTCTTCAGTTACATTTAGAGTTAACTGGAATTTACTAGTAAGACCATGACTTTTACTGAACAATTTTAGCCAGTAAGTTGGGTTATAACACTAATTTACATTCAGCAATCTTTGGAATAGTCCTAAGCCTGAAAATAAATCTTTCATTTTCAAAGATCTCAAAGCTATATAACAATATTTATTTGAAATAAAATATCTCAGCTTGTGGCAACTAATTTAGAACCAAACTTAAAAGTCAGTTTCAGTTCAGGTAATAAGGACATAGTGAAGATAATAAAATCATTATCCTCACAGGAAGAAAAGATATATAGTGGTTGTAATTTGAAATACCCTTCAGTCTCCTAGTATAATCATCCTTTAGGTATTCAGGCTCATAAATATGTAGGACAAATAAGAGTATGTAAATATTCCAGAATGTAAGATATTTCTACCATCTTTGTTCTTCAAAGCAGCAGCCATGACAAGGCTGGTGTAATTATTTAAGTGCATTCCTGTGAGGGGCAATAATTAACGTGTCTCTGATCTTATTGAATAATAAATGCATCAGGTGAAATGATTAGCATTTAGACATTAAATAAAGACACAATTTCAAAAAAAAAATTGCACTATATTCCAGATAGAAGTATGTTGAAGTGTTTTAATAAGCTACTTGTTCCTTTCTAAAGAGTCATGGTAGGTTTTTAAGACATAAATTTGAATATTTTATGTCAACAGTCCTCATTAACTTGTAATAAAACTACTCTTTTTACTGATATTAGATAGGTTTAATCTAAGCTTTCTGAAATTTTACATAAATAGTAGTGCTTTCAGTAGAATTCTTTTCTGTTTGTTTTTTTTTCTCCTAAGAAAGGCATGTTAATTGTTGTTTTAATAATCACCAAAAATTTGTGTTGAATGTGTTTATTCATCACTTTCCTTGTATCAGGAACTGTGAAAGGCATTAGGGCTGCAAAGATAGACAAGATAGACAAGCTACAATCCCCAGAAAAATAGGTTGACCATTCTATTTGCAATACAATTTGCTGAGTATAATCATTTATGAAGCAAATGCTATGGCAACACGTTGGTTTGAATGACTAATTCTTACAGCAAAAAGTCATTTGTAAATATCTTAGACTTTGAACAGAAATTTTAAAAATATTTGCAGAATTAGGACCTGACACTCTGCATAAGTTTAAGATCCAGGCCTCATGTTTGGTCTTCTTGAAGCTGCTTCATAGAACAACCAATACAAATAAAAAAAGAAGATACTTAATTCTCCCTTTTGAAGATAGGGAAGGCAAGGCCTGGCACAAAGGTTCATGGCTGTAATTTCAGCACTTTGGGAGGCTGAGGTGGGCAGATCACTTGGGTACAGGAGTTTGAAACCAGCCTGGCCAACATAGTGAAACATCACCTGTACTAAAAATACAAAAATTAAAATTAGCCAGGCATGGTGGTACCTGCCTGTAATGCCAGCTACTCGGCAAGCTGAGGCACAAGAATTGCTTGAACCAGGAAGCAGAGGTTGCAGTGAGCTGAGATCATGCCAGTGAGCTGCACTCCAGCCTGGGTGACAGAGCAAGACTCAGTCAAAAAAAGAAAAAGAAAGAAAGAGAGAGAGAAGAGAGAGAGAGAGAGGGAGGGAGGGAGGGAGGGAGGGAGGGAAGGAAGGAAGGAAGGAAGGAAGGAAATAAAGAGCAAAAGAAAGAAAGAAAAAGAAAGGAAAGAAGGAAGGAAGGAAATAAAGAACAAAAGAAAGAAAAAGAAAAGGAAGGAAGGAAGGAAGAAAGGAAGGAAGGAAGGAAGGAAGGGAAAGGAAAAGAAAGGAAGACATTTCCCTTCCTTTCTTTTTCTTAGAGCATTTACTTTAGAAAACTTGTACTTGTGAAAACTTTCTCCTCTTTTTGAAATGTATATAAATTCTGTTGACAGCTGGATTGGCCTTTGTCATCTTTTTGACCCTGGAATCTATCCCAGAGACCTGGAAGCCACAACTTTGAAATGTAAACAAGGGAGAGATCATCCAACTCTCACAGTTTCCACTGGAGTGTTGCTTTATGTTGCAAATGTGTATCTTGTCATAAAGATATGAGAAGTTTGTTTCTTCTCTGAATAAAACCAACTAGTTAATACAGATGATCACCCTAATTACCAAGCAAATTTAGGATGTACTTTAAATTCTCTTACTTGTGGATGAGCTATCTTTTACCTTGAAATCATACCCATAATAGGTTGTATCTGCTTGACTGATAAAAGAATAGATTTCTTTCCGTCTTCATAATCTCTTAGCAGATTCCTTGTGATATGTATCATATTCAGGTTTAATGCCTATTCAGTAATAAAGCAGTTGTCTTTCTCTGCTATCATTGGGGAGATTATTTTGTTTTTAATTGTGTTTCTCCAACACTCATTATACAGCTGGATTTTGTGTTTTATTTCAGCTGTAACTTTATTTATTTTTTTCTTTTTATAAGACAGAGTCTCACACTCTGTTGCCCAGGCTGCAGTGCAGTGATGCAGTCCCCGCTAACTGCAACCTCCGCCTCCCAGGTTCAAGCGATTCTCCTGCCTCAGCCTCCTAAGTAACTGGGATTACAGGAGTGAGCCACCATGCCTGGCTAATTTTTGTATTTTTGGTAGAGACGGGGTTTCACCATGTTGGCCAGGCTGGTCTCAAATTCCTTACCTCAGGTGACCCACCTGCTCCAGCCTCTCAAAGTGGTGGGATTAGAGGCATGAGCCATCATGTCTGGCCGCTTTATTTCTTTATAAGATTAGGACATTGAACAACTTCATCTACATCAGATAGTTTATTAGGATGCAAGCTAGAAACTAGCTCTTTGTCTCTGTCTTTCTGCTTCTCACACACACACAAGCACACACATACAGAAATGAACATGCACACTGACAGCTTGCACAGCAAAGGCATTTACTTGTGATACGCAGAAATAAATCGAGGAAGTCTGTAGAGCTAACTTCAGTTGTCAACAAGGTCTAGACACTAAGAACATTTCTTTGTGCATCCTTTGATTGCAAAGACTACCAGTGCTGGCATCCTAAAACAAGAGCCTCTAAAACAGAAAGGCAGAAGCAGTGACTCACACACAAAAAAGACTCGTCTTTTGTGCAGCCCTCCATTTTTTATAAGGGCAAATGTTTTGTAGCAAGTAGGTCTCAGCAGAGCTCATCTTAGCTTTGGTTGCTTACTCCAGACAACTTCTCCCAACTTCGATCAGCATGACAAATACTGGCTGATATCCAGTGAATCCAGATCATTTCCTGGAGTCAGGAGAGGAAACTTTCTGAATTTGCTGCCACGTTGATACCTAAACAAAATAACAGATTTGGTTGAAAAGAAAGAAAAAGGATGTAGTTAGAACTGTCTGCCACAGCACTGTTGAGAAATGTGTCTTGCATTCTCTGATAACCTTTATTCATGCTATTTCTTTTTTTTTGAGACACAGTCTTGCTTTGTCATCAGGCTGGAGTGCTGTGGCGTGATCTCGGCTCACTGCAACCTCTGCCTCCCGGGTTCAAGCGATTCTCCTGCCTCAGCCTCCTGAGTAGCTGGGACTACAGGCTCATGCCACCACACCCAGCTACTTTTTGTATTTTTAGTAGAGACTGGGTTTCACCATGTTGGCCAGGATGGTCTCAATCTCTTGAGCTTGTGATCCGCCCGCCTCGGCCTCTCAAAGTGCTGGAATTACAGTCGTGAGCCACCACACCTGGCCATTCATGCTATTCTTAATTCCTTTGACTCTTTGGTCTAAAATTTCTTAAGGGCTGACAATGTTCTCTCAGTCCTTTTCCTTATTTTTCTACATACCATGAACTCACTTGCCATCCGTATGCTAATGACTCCTGAAAATCTGTCATATCCCCAGATTTCCTTCTGGCACTTCGGATTTTTATGCTCATGTGCTTACTGAAAGTGGCACTCTGTTTTACTTGTTTCATGTATTTCGAAGACGTTCATAATAAATCCAAACTCTTTGGCATGACAGTATGGGTAACTGATAATTAGACTTTTCGCGAAATCTCTGACTACATTTCCTGCAGGCACCTCCCATTCATCTCCAGCCACATACTTTTCTGCAATCGTACTGAACTCTTTGCAGTTCTCTAAGCAACTTTGGTGGGCTCTTTCTAACCTCTGAACTTTGAATAGACTCTACCTGTGAGTAAAGTGTTCTCTCTCACCAAGCTAATCTCTGTTGAGCTTTCAGGGTTCAGTTAAAGTGTGCCTCCTCACTTGCTTTCCTCTTCCCCAACACGTCAGGAGATATTCTGTGTTTTCATCTATCCAGAAAATGTGTCTGTCCTTTGTATTTTTTGAATATTTCATGCTTTAGACTTTTTTAGTGCACATCACAGTAGGTTGCAATTTTTGATTTGTCTCCTCTATCAGACGGTAAGATTTGACTGATGTAATCAAACCATGAATCTCTCAGAACTCCTTTTTAGCTTTAGCATTCGACAGCTTATCCTTTAAATTTGAGATAATAGTACATGAATGTTTGTCATTTTCTGGTTAAATTAATATTAATATAAAATATAAAAGTAAATTTTTGAATAAAATATTGGGTAATATCTATTTTGATTTATATTGAGAAATATTAAGCACTGAAATTATGTGGCTATAATTAAAGTCAAACCGAAGGTGTAGAATGATTTTTGTATTATGAGAAGTAGGGGGTTAAATAACAGAAAATTGGTATTTATTAGGGGTAAGAAGTCCTAAGAAGTAGCGTAGATGACTTGACAGGACCAAATGAGGCAAATTATGAGAATGAATATGGCTCCTTTAAGATGGGGTGAAGTGATTCGGCTGTTTGTAACCCAACAATCACCAGACAAGCCAGTCGAGTGCTTTCCCCAGGCTAGTACTTAAGAAAGGGTATAGAAATGAATTGATCCCATTTGTGTTTTACACACAACTGCAAAGTGTGTAGGCAGATGCTATAAAACATCAACATTAGTGGGAAGCTCTAAAATCCTTATTCTCAGTAAGAAGAGGCAAAATATAAATTTTACTTTTAGCATCATGAAGTAGAAAAAAGTTTTCTATCCCATAGAATAGGCATTGTGTAACTTTCCTTTTTCTTTTTATTTGTTTTTATTTTTTAGAGTCAGGGTCTCAATCTGTTGCTCAGGCTGGAGTGCAGTGGCACAATCAGAGCTCACTATAGCCTCAAATTCCTGGACACAAGCAATTTTCCTGCCTCAGCCTCCTGAGTAGCTAGAACTACAGGCACATGCCACCATGCCTGGCTAATTTTTAATTTTTAAATTTTTTTTGTAGAGATGGAATCTCAGTATGTTGCCCAGGCTGGTCTCAAACTTCTAGCCTGAATAAATCCTCCTGCTTTGTCCCTCCAAAGCCTTCAGATTATAGATACGAGCCGCAGCACCTGGCCCATGCAAATTTAAAGAATATGTACACACACACACACACATATATAGAATATATATATTCCATATATAATATATATAAATTCTTAATTATAATCAAATAACTGTCCAGTAAATAAACATGAATACATATTCATATACAGTTTTAAGTTATCAATAACCCCAATTGAAACCACTAAAACACTGTCTTATTTATTCTTGCAAAAATAAATATACACACTAGATGACTCAAGGTGAGTCCCACTGAGGCAATAATAGAGGATTTTTAGGTATCATGGAGAAGCCACTGGATATACATATAAAAGAATATCGGGAAGATTGGTGCTCTAGGAATTAACTGACTAAAGTCTCCTGACTATGTAGATGCAGGTATTGATATTCATGGAAAGGAAAATACATGCAAGTTAGTCAATGCAATAAGGTCAGAAAAATATTCATTAAGCCCTACTGTGTACTCAACACTATGTACATACTATGCCAGGATCTAGAAATATTGGTAAGAATGCCCACATCTCAAAGAGCTTAAAGATAAATGAGACATATCAAATTGCCTTGTAAATATTTACTATAGTATATTGATGACATCCTGGCCAAAGAACTGTTAAAATGTAACGCAGGGCTGGGCACAGTGGCTCACGCCTGTAATCCCAGCACTTTGGGAGGCCGAGACGGGCGGATCACGAGGTCAGGAGATCGAGACCATCCTGGCTGACACGGTGAAACCCCGTCTGTACTAAAAATACAAAAATTAGCCAGGCGCAGTGGCGTGCGTCTGTAGTCCCAGCTGCACGGGAGGCTGAGGCAGGAGAATGGCGTGAACCCAGGAGGCGGAGCTTGCAGTGAGTGGAGATCGCCCCACTGCATTCCAGCCTGAGTGACAGAGCAAGACTCTGTCACTCAGGAAAAAAAAAAAAAAAAAAAAATATATATATATATATATATATATATACAAAGCAGATGGAGGAAATATCTAGAATAATTGTATGTAAATTTCTTATTTCAGCATTTGTAATTTCAATAAGCATTTCTTTTTGCAATTCAATTAATTAGAAGAGTATTATCATCGATTTATTTAACAAAAATTTATGTACTGTTTATTATGTGCCAAATGCTAGTCTAAGTTTTCAGTATAAAAGTCAAACACAGAAACAAAAATGCTGACTAATATCCCTTACACTTTCACTTTCATTGTAGAGACAGCGAACATGTTAAATTAGGATATTATGCTTATGGTAGATGATAAGGAACAATGGAAAAACTAAAGCAGGGTAATGAGAATCAAGAATTTTGAAAGAGTGAGGAAGTTTTCAATTTAAAATGATGATCAGGTAGGCCTTGACTAAATGGTGAATTTACAGGACACTTTGGATGAGCTGAAAAAATTATCAACTTGATAACAGAAAGATTTTTCCAAAGCAGAGAGTAGCCTACTAAATTCAGGGATTTCAAGTCCTACCATTCTATCAGAATACCTGTAGATAATTGGTAAGTGTTTTACTGAGGCTTGAAGAAACAAGTTCGGTTTTCCTGATGTGGTGATTCTTGGATTATTGTTGGAACACCTGACCTTAAAATGTCAAAAATGGGAACCTCTAATGGATTCATTTTTACTGCAGCAAAATTTTGTTTTGAGCAGACAAATAAAAGCCATCAGAAAGTCAACAGAAGCCACGCAGCTATCTCAGACGCGCATTATGAGAATGGTTTTCTTAGACTAGAGCTCCGCTGTCATCCAGATTCCCTTCACAAAGACTCCAGGGCAATCATCCTGGAATTCCTCTCAATGGGTCTAAACTCGATGCCCTCAGATATCTCATTTCTTCTTCAAAAGGGTTATAGGAGCCATGTGATTTAGGGGAAAATCTTTGAAAATCTTTACACTTGATTAATTTGGGTATAATAGAGATCAATATAAGATATATCTAAAAATGATACCTGGATCTTAGGCTGTCCAACTCTGAATTGGCAAAAGAACAGTAACTGTGGTATATTTCTTGGTAAGCAATAGGATCCAGTTCCCTATTCCCAGGTCAGAATTGTTTTAACTCAGGCCAAAGCTCTGAAATTGTCCTAAACTTCCGTTTGCCGAGTCTGCTCTGATAATGCAAACAATCTCCAAAAAGCTATCATTAAGTGATGCTGGCACATACGACTCCCGTACTTTATATGTTTCCTTAAAGAATACAGTGGAAACACATTCCTCAGTAGCATATAGGTTGTCACAGTTGAAACTGTCCACTTCATATATGAAGGTTCATATGTTTTAAAGATTTTATTTTGATGGCTTAAGCTCTATATAAAGATTTCTATCACAAAAGAGTCCAAATTTGTTATACTTGAATATATTTCTTTTGCCTACTCTCGGTAAATGAAAACTCTAAAGGAACTAAAGAGTTGACACATTTATACAGTCAAGGACAAAGTTAAGTATTATAATTTTAAATTAAAAGAGACAATAACCTGTGATTTTGATTATACAGCCATGTGTTGCTTAACGTTTGGTATATGTTCTGAGAAGTGTTTCCTTAGGTGGTTTTGCTGTTGTGCAAATGTCATAAAGTGTACTTACACAAACCTAGATGGTATAACATACTACACACTTAGGCTATAGGGTATAGCCTACAGCTCCCTAGCTACAAATCTGTACAGCATGTTACTATGCTAAATACCAAATGCAACTGTAACATGATGGTAAATATTTGTGTACCAAAATATATCTAAACAGAGATAAGGTACATATTTAAAAGATAGAAAATGATACACCTATATAGGGCTCTTACCAAGAATGGAGTTTGCCAGATTGAGAATTGCTCTGGGTGAGTCAGTGACTCATTCAATGCCATCATTTAGCTCTTGTGATAATTTGTAATAGAACTGGGTGGAGGTGGTAAAGCCTCCAATGCCAGTTCCTAGTGCTCCTAGTATCCCAGCCCCGATAAATGGCAGGACTAGTGCCCATTTGTAGTGGGGTTTGGGTAGAAGAAAATCCTGTAACTTCTAATCAGTATAGATAGTTATGCAGGGTGCCAAAAAGGAGAAAAAGGATAGACTTTTGGAGGAACCATTTAAGCAGCAGTAAGATGAGGAACCACAAACAAAAAAGACTCCTAATGGTAAGCAAGAGAGTAGTGGAGGTAGGGTAATTTATGTTTTGCACTGGAAGGTGGTTGCATCCATGGTTGTGCTAAACTTTACACAGGTGAGATTTGATGTATGTGTTATTTCTAGATTTGCAACTAAATGGCCCACCAAGCCTGTGGTGTTTGTTGTCAGTTCGGTGGTGTTCCAATGCTTGGGAACAGGAAATGGGACATACGGTTTAAAGCGTAAGGGGAGACACACTCAGCAGTCAGTTGGATTTGGGCTGAAGGCCTTGTGAATTTTGGTAAGCATGATATTAAATAAATTTAGCAAGTGGGAGTGAGTGCAAAGAGTTTTATGTAGTCTTGAGAGTGCTAATCATTTGTAGTGACTAGGTGTGCTAGGGATTTGAATGGCCCCTGCTTTAGCTAATATGTCCCTCCCTAGTAAAGGAGTAGGGCTCTCAGGCATAATAAGAAAAGCATGTGAGAAAAATAAGGTTCTCCAGTCACAACTTAGGGGGTGGGAGAAATACCTAGTGACTGGCTATCCTAGGACCCCTTTTATGGTGACAGACCTGGAGGATAGTTGTCCAGGACAGAAGAGTAAAACTGAGAAGGCCGCACCAGTGTCCAGGAGGAAGTTAGTTTCCTGGCCCTCAATGGTGACACTTACTGGGGCTCTGTGAGGGTGATGGCATGGGCTGGTGCCTACCGGGGGCACCCTCAGTCCTATTGTTGGATCATCTGGTTAGTGGCCTCTGGCCTAGAAGACTTTCGCCCTAGGGGGCAGTATGCCTTCCAGTGATCCTCCTGGCACAAGGGACATGGACGAGGGGGCAGTTTACTTTTTTGGGACAGTCCTTTTTGAAGTGCCCCTGTAAGTTGTACTGATAACAAGCCCTGTTAGGCAGGTTTCCTGCCCAGCCCTTCTTTCTTTCAGAGCCACCAATGTTTGTCTGCCTGAGGGCCATGACTAAGGCAGCGGCCTTTTTCTTGTCTCATCTGTCTCCTTCAGCCTGCTCTTCCTGATCCCTTTTATAAAACACGGAAGTTGCCAAATTCAATAGAGTTTCCAAATTTTGCTCGGGGCCCAGGGCAGTCTTTTGAAGTTTTTTTCTAGTGTCTGCAGCTGACCGAGTGATAAATTAGTTGGCCTTCAACAGAGTCAGGTGACAAGGAAGTATGCTTTTTTAATGCCTCCCTTAGCCTCTCTAAAAATGCCTTAGGGTTTCCTTCCTTTCCCTGCATTATAGTGGACATCATTGAGTAATTCATTGGCTTTTTTCTGGTCTTTCTTTTTTTTTTTGAGGCTGAGTCTCGCTCTGTCGCCCGAGCTGGAGTGCAGTGGCTGGATCTCAGCTCTCTGCAAGCTCCGCCTCACGGGTTTATGCCATTCTCCTGCCTCAGCCTCCCAAGTAGCTGGGACTACAGGCGCCTGCCACCTCGCCCGACTATTTTTTGTATTTTTAGTAGAGATGGGGTTTCACCGTGTTAGCCAGGATGGTCTTGATCTCCTGACCTCGTGATCTGCCCGTCTCGGCCTCCCAAAGTGCTAGGATTACAGGCTTGAGCCACCGCGCCCGGCGTCTTAATCTCTCTAGTATACAAGTCAGTAAATGCCTGGGACTCAAGTCTCCATGCTCTGAATTGAGGCCCCAGAGGAGATCCACACTGGGAACTGCCTGTTGGCCTGTGGGGAATTGTTCCCTTGCTTCTGGTATCATTTTATCATTTACCTGGCTTAGGTACTAGAGATCCTCAAACTCCCAGGGCGCAGCTAAGGCAGCCTCTTTTTCATTGGGAGTTAATGTTCGACCTAACAACAACATTGTATCTCTCCAAGCTAAATTAAAAGATTGTCCTAATCACTGTAGGATGTCTATGTATCCATCAGGATTATCTGAGAATTTTCCTAGGTCCAGTTGGATCTGTTTTAAGTCTGAGAGGGAAAAGGGGACATGTACTCACACTGGGCCAAAGTCTCCTCCTCCTCCTCCCATGCCTTGGAGGGGGAACAATCGCGGGCCATTGGCCCTTCTGGTTCCTTGACTATCTTTTTGTCTCGTTCCTTTTGGGCTGTTAGGGCCAAAGGAGAGTCCTTACTAGTGGGAGGGGGAGCTGCGGGGAGACCTGGGTGTGGGGGTAGGCTTTGAGGATCCCTGGTAGGATGTAAATTACATTTTTTACATAATTGTGGGTTATCCTTTAGTGAGAAAAAGACTGGTATATGTGGCACTTCACTCCATTTGCCCTCTCCTTTACAAAAGAAATCTAGCTGTAGGATGGTATTATAGTTTATATTTCCCTTGGGTGGCCATGTCTCTCCTCCAGGAAGAGGATATTGTGGCCAGGCAGTGCTGCAGAAAAATATAAGTTCCTTCCTCTTCAGTGTTTGAGGGTCAAATTGGTCCCAGTTATCCAGAATACACCTTAGAGATGGCTTTGCTTTTGAGGAAATGTCTCCCATCTGAAAGAACATAGGAGTGCCTGCACCCCTAGGCATCCCCTAGTGAGCACTAGCCCTAGTGCATCACCTAGGGTTCTAGTGTCCTTTTCTTTCCAGGGTACCCAATCACCTAAGGAACTCTGCTTATCAGATTTAATTGCACTTACCAACATAGCAGTTTTGTCCACACTCATTTCCCATCCATTTTAGCCACAAAAAAAAGGGGGCTGGGGCTGCTGGAGTTTAGTGGCTCCTTACCAGCTTGTCCACAATTGCCTTTGCATCTGCGAGTGGGTCTTAGGTTCAGGGTGTATTTTGAGTTCAGAGATCAGGCACCAGTTAGCATATTTCTGGGCTTGGAGCTGTCCCAGCAAGATAAATTCCTTGCAAATGGCACTGGAGCACAACAGTTTTAGCATAGGTAGCGGCAAATTGGAGGATCAAGGTTGGAACAGTGCTTTCTGTACCCAAATTTTCTGTCCCCATTTGTCCTCATAAGAATATTCATTGACCTTTGGACTTGGATCGGGGGACCTATTGTCTGTTATATTGTTTTTGGCCCATATGTCTGACTGCTTCGAGTGGAGAAGTCCTACAGTTCTAATCACTGATCCCAAACAGGAAAGGTGGTAAAGTAGCCTCTACAATCTGGAATAAGTTTAGGGCAACAAAAGGAAAAATGTCCTATGCCTTCTATCAGTCTTTGACATGCCTTTGGTACAGGTTATGAGGGACAGGTCCTGTATAAGTATATTGATACCTATTTGCATAAGAATAAGCCTGGGGGCACCATGGGCAAGGGTCTTTGGATTGCCTCCCCACTCGACTGAGGCTCCTAGCCAAAAAATTCTTAGATTCAGGAGTAGAAAAGATCCTAGAGGATAGGGCCTTAAGAAAGTCTTCTCTGAGGATGTTAGGAACCAAGAGGCATGGGTCAGAAAAGGCAGGGAATGCACAAATGGTTGGCTGCGGAGTAGAGGGTTCTTACCGTGCCATGATCTCCACTGGGTCAGTGCCGGGATTTCAGGAAGACAGTTTTCCACCTGTTGCCAGCCCTTGGTTTTTCCCAGGAAAGGCAGAAAAAGTTGAAACTGGCTCAAGGCAAACCAACACTCTTAGCCCAGAGGGCTGGGGGTTGTTAGAGAGCCCCTTCCCAGGAAGCCTCACGCCCGTGTCATAAGTCCGGTGGCCAGGCTTGCCACTTTTAAATGGCTGACAGGTGCCTGGTATTTTCTCCAACTTCTAGCGAGAAGAGAGAACAGAATAGCAAGTGAAAGGGGTCCAATGTTACTCACAGCTTTGGAGAAATCCCAGATGGGCCCCCAGAAATGAGACAAGAAGTCTTCTCCTGATAGAAGGTTTTTCTCCATCGAAGTGTTCGTGGTCTCACGGGCCTCAAGGAATGGAGCGGTGGACCACAGCAGCGAGTGATACAGCTCGAGTAGAGAAACCCAGAGTGTGCAGTGGCAAGATTTATTAAAGTAAAAGCAAAAGCAAAGCAAAAGCGAAAGTAAAGTGAAAGCGAAAGTAAAGCTTCCACCCAGTGGAAGGGGACCCAGAAGGGTTGCTCTTTCTAGCTTGGGTGACTTATATCCCCTTATGACCCCTCCCCTTTTCCTTTTTCTGTCCTATAGAATTAACTTATTTTCTATCCACTTGTGGGTTGACGAGCCTGATTGGTTAAAAACATCAGACTGCAGCTAGAGCTTAAACTCCGTATATGATTGGTTGAAGTTTCAATCCCTTAGCTTGCAGCTGTGACTCATTTTGGCTTAGGGGAAAGTCCCCTTAGGGAAGTCCCTATTGATTCAGGAAGTCCAGCCAACTTATCCACTTAGTCCCACACTAGTAGTTCCGTCTCTCTAGGGAACCCTGACTAATAGAAATTTTGGTACCAGAAGTGGTTCTAGAGGAGCGTAATATTAAGAATGGAGTTCTTTCATTGGTTTTGGGGTTTCTGGAGTTGGCTGCTTAATATAATTAGACCCCAAAATGCTAAGGATTCTACTTCTAATAGTATGGAGAATACTGATAGTACTTGGCATGAACTGTTTAGAGAATTATGCAAAATAAATGCATTTGACACTCCTGATTCACCGCTCATAAGAGGCAAGGAGTTTAATGACTGTACATAATACCTTTTACTATACGTGGAGAATTAAGGAACATAATGAAGTTGGTTGGTTGCTCCTCAGTTCGCCAGACAAAGTAATGAAAGAAAATGATGATCTCAGAAATTCCAACTCCTGGTTTCAGAAGCAGATACTGAGCCTCAAATCTGCTATGATAGCCCTGAGTGAGAGTCTCATCTCCTGTAGAGAAAAATCTGAAATTGTGGAAAAGCAGACACAAGCTTTTATCATGTGAATGGCTGACCTGCAACAAGAGGTGCACGCACAGCCTTGAGAGGTGTTTACTGTTAAAGTGAGGGCATTAATTGGAAAAGAATGGGACCCTGCAACTTGGAATGGGGACATGTGAGAGGACCCTGATGAAGCTGGGTACACTGTGCTTGTAAACTCTGTTGAGCCTTTTTTTTTGCCAGAAGAAACAGCTTCTCCATCCCCAGTAGTGTCAACATTCCCTCCCAAACCCATTCTGCCATCAGCCTTTCCACCTTTGTCTCAGGAGATAAACCCTGTGCTGCCTGAGGACACAGTGACAGCCTCCCCTGAGTCAGTTGCCAGGCAAGATAATGTTGATTCTCCTCAGGAGGCATCCCCACACCCCTGTTTGCTTTTAGACCTATAATTAGACTAAAGTCCTGATGGGCCCCTGGAGGTGAGGTTGAGTGTGACTCATGAGGAGGTGCACTATAGTCAAAAAGAACTGCTTGAGTTTTCTAATTTCAGTAAACATAAATCTGGAGAACAGGCATGGGAATGAATATTAAGGGTGCAGGATAATGGTGGAAGGAATAGAATTGGATCAGGCTGAATTTAGTGATTTGGGCCCACTAAGTAGGGACTCTGCATTTAATGTTGAAACTTGGGGAGTTAAACAAAGGTTCTAATAGTTTATTTGCTTGGTTAGCTGAAATATGAATTAACAGATGGCTTGCTGTGAGCGAGTTGGAAATGCCTGATCTCCCTTGGTTTAATACAGAGGAAGGGTTCTAATGGCTTAGAGAGATTGGGATGATGGACTGGATTAGTCTTTTAGACCTCCTCATCCCAGCTGGTAGGGTCCAGAAGATATACCCTTGACTAATGCCTTGTGAAATAGATTTGTGAGGGCATCACTTGCATCTTTGAAGATCTCTGTAATTGCTCTTCTCTGTATGTCAGATCTAACAGTGGGAACTGCAGTCACTCAACTACAAAACTTAAATACCATAGGAATAATTGGATCCCAAGGTGGCAGGGGTCAAATGGCAGCACTCAACCATCAAAGGCCAGGTGGGTGTAGCTATCACAATAGACAGGAGAGGTAAAGCAGCTATCAGAATGGTCTGACTCATGTAGAACTTTGGCATTGGCTAATTAATTAAAATGTTCCTAGAACTGAAAATGATAGAAAGCCTACTGCATTCCTATTTAATTTATGTAAGCAGAAAACTTCTAGGTCAAATGGACAAAAGAGTAATTTGAACCATGAAACAGAGAATCACAACCCCTCAATCAATTTCCAGACTTGAGCCAGTTTATAAACCCAGAACTTCTTGAATGAAGGGGAGGCCAGGTCCCCTTGAGGAAGGACCCCACTACGCTACCGATAATTTATGTTTTTAGTCCTTTTCCCATCCTTCCCCAAGGAGACCGCTGGCCTTTTACCAGGGTAGCTGTGCATTGGGGAAAGGGAAATGATTAGACATTTTGAGGACTACTGGACACTGGCTCTGAGCCGAGGTTGATTCCAGGGGACCCAAAACGTCATCGTGGTCCTCCAGTTAAAGCAGGGGTTTATAAGAGTCAGGTAATCAATGGCGTTTTAGCTCAGATCCAACGTACAGTGGGTCCAGTGGGTCCCCAGATTCATCCCGTGGTCATTTCTCCAGTGCCAGAATGCATAATTGGCATAGACACACTTAGCAGCTGGCAGAAAACCAACACTGGCTCCCTGACTAGAAGGATGAGGGCTATTATGGTGGAAAAGGCCAAATAGAAGCCATTAGGACTGCCTCTATCTAGGAAAATAGTAAATCAAAAACAATGTTACATCCCTGGAGGGACTGTGGAGGTTACTGCTACCACAGGAACTTGAAAGATGCAGGAGTGGTAATTCCCACCACATCACCATCTAACTCTCTCATTTGGTCTGTGCAGAAGACAGATGGATCTTGGAAAATGACAGTGGATTATCATAAGCTTAACCAAGTGGTGACTCCAATTGCAGTTTCTGTAGATGTGGTTTCATTGCTTGAGCAAATAAACACATCTCTTGGTATCTGGTATGCAGCCATTGACTTGGCAAATGCGTTATTTTCCATTCCTATCCATAAGGCCCACCAGAAGCAATTTGTCTTCAGCTGGCAAGGCCAGCAATATACCTTTATTGTCCTACCTCAGGGATATATCAACTTTCCAGCTTTGTGTCATAATCTTATTCGGAGACAGCTTGATCACTTTTTGCTCCCACAAGATATCACACTGGTCCATTACATTGATGACATTACGGTGATTGGATCCAGTGAGCAACAAGTAGCAAACACACTGGACTTAGTGGTGAGACATTTGCGTACCAGAGGATGGGAAATAAATCTGACTAAAATTCAGGGACCTTCTACCTCAGTAAAATCTCTAGGGTGTGGGGCCTGATACTCCTTCTAAGGTGAAGGATAAGTTGCTGCATTCGGCCCCTACTATAGCCAAGAAAGAGGCACAATGCCTTGTAGGCCTATTTGGATGTTGGAGGCAACACATACCTAATTTGTGTGTGTTATTCTGGCCCATTATCAAGTGACCTGAAAGGTTGCCAGTTTTGAGTAGGGTCCAGAACAGGTCTCTGCAATAGGTCCAGGCTGCTGTGCAAGCTGTTCTCCCACTTGGGCCATATGACATAGCAAATTCAATGGTGCTTGAGGTATCAGTAGCAGATAGGGATGCTATTTGGAGCCTTCAGCTGGCCCTCATAGGTGAATTACAGCGGAGGCCTCTAGGATTTTTGAGCAAAGCCCTGTCATCTTCTGCAGTTCTCCTTTTGAGAGACAACTCTTGGTCTGTTACTGGGATTTGGTAGAAACTGAACATTGACTACGAGTCATCAAGTCACCATGAAACCCGAACTGGGTGTTTTCTGACCTATCTAGCCATAAAGTGGGTCGTGCACAGCAGCATTCCATCATTAAATGGAAGGGGTATATGCATGATTGGACTCAAGCTGGTCCTGAAGGCACAAATCAGTGACTTGAGGAAGTGGCTTAAATGCTCATGGTCTCTACTCCTGCCGCCCTGCCTTCTCTCCCCCATCCTGCACCGTTGGCCTTACAAGGAGTTCTCTTTGATCAGTTGACAGAGGAAGAGAAGACTACGGCCTGGTTCACAGATAGTTCTGCACAATATGCAGGCACCACCCAAAAGTGGACAGCTGCAGCACTACAGCCCCTTTCTAGGGCATTCCTGAAGGATGCAGTGAAGGGAAATCTTCCCAGTGGGCAGAACTTTGATCAGTGCACCTAGTTGTGCACTTTGCATGGAAGGAGAGATGGCCAGATGTGTGATTATATACAGATTCATGGGCTATAGCCAATGGTTTGGATGGATAGTCAGGGACTTGGAAGAAGCATTATTGGGAAATTGGTGACAAAGAAATTTGGGGAAGAGGTATGTAGATGTACCCCTCTGATGGGTTAAAAACTGTGAAGATATTTGTATTCCATGAGAGTGTTCACCAATGGGTGACCTCATCAGAGGAGGATTTTAATATTCAAGTTAATAGGATGACCTGTTCTGTGGACACCACTCAGCCTCTTTCTCCATCCACACTGTCATTGCCTGAGGGGCCCATGACCAAAGTGGCTATGGCAGTAGGAATGGAGGTTACACATAGGCTCAGCAACATAGACTTCCACTCACCAAGGCTGACCTGGCTATGGCCACTGCTGAGTGCCCAATTTGCCAGCAGCAGAGACCAACACTTATCCCTCAATATGGCAGCATTCCTCCTGGTGATCAGCCAGCTACCTGGTGACAGGTTGACTTCACTGGACTTCCTCTATCATGAAAAGAGCAGAGGTTTGTCTTTACTGGAATAGACACTCTCTCTGGATGTGGGTTTTCCTATCCTGCACACAATGCTTCTGCCAAGACTACCATCCATGGATTCACAGAATGCTTTATCCACCATGATAGTATTCCACATAGCATTGCCTCTGACCCAGGCACTCACTTCATGGCTAAAGAAGAGTGGCGGTGGGCTCACGCTTATGAAATTCACTAGTTTTATCATGTTCCCCATCATTCTGAAGCAGCTGGATTGATAAAACGATGGAATGACCTTTTGAAGTCACAATTACAATGCCAACTAAGTGACCATACTTTGCAGGGCTGGGGCAAAGTTCTCCAGAAGGCTGTGTATGCTCTGAATTTGTGTCCAATATATGGTACTATTTCTCTCATAGCCAGGATTCATGGGTCCAGGAATCAAGGGGTAGAATTGGAAGAGGAACCACTCATCGTCACCCCTAGTGATCCACTAGCAAAATTTTGCTTCCTGTTTTTGCGACATTATGTTCTGCTTGCCTAGACGTCTTAGTTCCACAGGGAGGAATGCGGCCACCAGGAGAGACGACAACAATTCCATGAAACTGGAAGTTAAGATTGCCACCTGGACACTTTGGGCTTCTCTTACCTTTGAGTCAACAGGCTAAGAAGGGAGTTACAGTGTTAGCTGGGGTGATTGACCCAGACTATCAAGATGAAATCAGTCCAATACTCCACAACGGAGATAAGGAAGAGTATGCATGGAATACAGAAGATTGATTAGGGTGTCTCTTAGTAGTACCATGCCCTGTGATTAAGGTCAATGGGAAACCACAACAGCCTAATCCCGGCAGGAATACAGATGGCCCAGACCCTTCAGAAATGAAGAGACAAAACGAGATGAGTGTATATTCTGCAATGTTAGAGTTAATAATAATAATATAATATGAGTAATAATGTGTTTAAACATAATAATAATTTGGAAGTCAAAGTGAAATGTCTGTTTCAAGAAAGTTGATAGATTCATCATTATTTCAGCAAATAAATCTTGTGTTTTTAAAAATACTTTCCTTCCATATTTCATTTGTAAGTGTTTTCCCCTTGATGTGATTTATCTTTTCTAAAGTGACTAGATGATTCAAAGCAAAGGAACAATCAAAGTTAACTTTGCTTCAGGCTATTTGCAGTTGATGTCACTTGAGTTTAAACGACAAAGACATTTCAAAAAGAAAACATTTCTATCTCCTAATATGTAACCCAGGAAATACGAAATCATGGCATCCCCAGAGAAACACCTTCCCCTGATGTCAACTTGGCAACTTGAATCTGCTTTTCTGATGAACAAAGAAAAGTATTTGGATATGACAGTTGAGAAACTGTGTATCCTTAAACATTTTACCTTCAGTGCTGCATAAATGAAGCATCTCTTCTTTTCTAAAGGCCGTTAAAGGCTTTCAGCTCCCTCTCAATTGTGTTAGCAAGGGAAAAGTAAGATGCTTTGTGACCCTGTATCTGAGACTCATGCCTAGATTCCCTGTTGTGTAAAGTAAAAGCCATCCTGAGAGTGCTTTCTGTTCTCAACATTTTATATCTACCTTCTCTGAACAGATAAGCACCACACATAATCAGCAAGATCAGCAAGTTCACAGCAAAGAAAGTTAACTAAAAACTGCTGCCAATACTTAGCAGTAAATATGTAAATCAGTTTACATATTTACCAAGTCGCAGTTTCAATTATTATTGGAATGCAACTCTATACAAAAGCACACATGAAAATTGAAAATATCATGCTTTTTTTTGAAACATCTAATTTGAAGTCTTCAAATAGTCATGCTGGCAATTCTGATCTTTTATAATTTAAAGTATACAATCGTTCTATCATTTTCATTACTTTCAATTTTTTAATAACTACTATGTGCCTTTGGAAAATGAAGAAAAAGCAAAAAGAAAAAGAAATAAGATTTGACACTCACTTTCAGGGAACTAAAATACTTCTCAGGATAAGAGCAATGCAAATAAAAGTAAAATAAAGCAGATTGAGGAATTCATTTCTGAAAAAGTTAGGTTAGATTTCTTATATTACCTTTGGTGGAACCTGAGAAATAACTGTAGTTTTTGTTAAGCACACAAAAAATAAGGTGGGCATTCTAGGTAGGAGGAAGAGAATCTACACACTGTAAAGGCACAGAGCTATAGAAATAAACATATTTTTAAGGTTTAAGTAGCAGTATGTTTGGAGCTAAATTACAAGATAAATTACCGGAAATATGAAACAATTTATGGTCCACAACTGCTTCACTAATAACAGTGACTGATAATGCTTGGGTTTACAGGGATCTGTTGTGCATATTGGGGACTTCAAATCTTGGGAAATGAGGTACACCATGATAAAGGACCAGATTTCCAAAGCCTCTTTAGACGAGATCAATGGGTCATATTAGATCCACGAACGGGTCATGGGCACAAGGAGAAACAACAACAACAAAACACACTCAGAACAAGAGTTGAAAGAGTTTCTACCTGTAGCTAAGTAAGAGATAATAGGAAGGCAGGCATTTAGGTCATGTCAAAGAGAGATAAACCCTTACAAGACTTAGTTCTCATAGATGAGCAGAGGTTTGTAATATAGAGAAAGCTTTACTTCAAAGAGCCTTGAAGATGATGAGGTAATCACTAAGGAGTATTCACCATTGTCTTGCTTAAAGAACATCTCTAGGTAAATCATTAGCATGTAGCATGGGCACAATAGATGCCAAAGCAGTTCCTAAAAACACTTGGCACATAAGATTAAAAAGTCAAACTCAAAAGATAGCATTATATGTGCTTATTTTAAAACATTGGTAAATACCTTTAATGAGAACATTTCTTTATAAAAAGCTTATTAATTATGCTAAGTAAAACTGGGATTCAAACTCACATGAAACATTGAAGCACAAGGCCTTGAATCACTGCTCCACTGCTTAGTGCTTTATTTATCAAAATCTTACCATTATTTACCTATCCAAGACACATAAACCTGTTAAATTTGAGTTCTTTATTATGCAGATATTAATATGCTATAAATTGTCTTACTTTGTAAATGCATTTCAAGTATCACTGAAGTGTGAGAGTTCCCTGGCCCCACTCGCAGGACATGCGGCAGGGTGTGGTTCATCTCGTTCAGCCACCGGACACGCTCAAATGCCTTATGGGATAGGAAGCCCACAGATGGGCATGTGCAGGAGCTGGGGCAAGGGCCCCTGGGCTCTGGCCGCACAGCAGCATCCAGGGTGGGTGTCTGAGACTTCCAAAGTGCAAGTGGGCACGTATTACAGTGTGCTCTTTTAGCCTTGCCATCCACAGACGGCTTAAATGTTAGACAGTTCAGTGGACCCTCTACCTTTTCACAAGGGCAAAGGGCCAGTGCAACAGCTTTCTGTATCTGGAGCTCTTGTCTGGCATCCAGGAAAAGTCAGGTCACACATGGACTTGAAGGATGAGTGTGGGGGTTTTATTGACTGGTGGAGGTGACTCTCAGCAGAGTGGATGGGGAGCTGGCAGTGGGATAGAGTGAGAAGATGATTTTACCCTGGAGTTTGGCCATCCAGCAGCTGATCTCCACTTTGACTGTCCCCAGCCAAATTCCTCTCAATGTTCAGACATTCCTTCTTTCTGCCACGCCATTCTGCCATTCTTCTGCTCTTCTGTTCATCTACTCCTCTGCTTCTGAAGCCTGGAGTCTGGGGTTTATATGGGTACAAGACAGGGAGGCGTGGCAGGTAAAAAGGCAACTTTAGGTTGTGAAAACAGGAATGCCTGTTCCCGTTTAAAACCATGGGTTTTCAGGCTTGAGGGTGGGACCTTTGCTGGGAGCTGCCCTCTTCTATCTGGTATTTCCTTGTCTCCTCTCTGTATCATTATCAAAGAAATTGTTATGTTTAAATTTTATCAATTAATATTTTAAGCAAAAAAACATATAATTTAGGTAACTTATTTTCTTAGAGTTGATATCATCATTTTAAAAAAATGATGCATTAGAATAAGGCTTCAGTGTAACAAAAAATGTCAAACAGGTTCATGGTGTCAAATGTATGTGCTAAATGTCCATACATAAGTTTTATGCCTATATCTAAATCAGGATTTATCCCATATAGTCTTTTAATATTTTATTTTGGTTAGTTAATAAAAAAGGAAGAATGTACACATTTGTCTTCCAATGATCGTCATCAAACAAAGTCTTTGTCATAATTACAAAAAAATTGTACAGTCTTTGTCATAATTTCAAGATCATTTATCTCTGTATGTAATGATAGTTATTAGGAAAACACAATACTTTTGAATCTAATAGTCTATCTAAGCAGTTTTATTATAAGAAACTCTGCTAAGACACTTAATTCATGGGCACATTTTTAATAGAAATAGAAACATTTGCTTAATCTGCAAAATGATCCTACTGATCTCAGCACTATATATAACATGTAATCTTTCCATCTAATTTGTCCTTGCACATTTGCAAATTGCCAGTGGAAAATATTGCTTCCATTGAACTCCATACTAAACAGAGTGCAAAACTTCCTCCTCCTCCAAATATATATAAAAATACAGTATCCTCAAATTAGTTTCTTTAAAATATATTGTTAAGGCTTCTGGTGTGACATTGAAGAAAAGTTCAGAATTTTCCCAGTTACATATTTTCAGTCTTACAGAAGGAATTTTTGGATAGAAACTAAATACAGAAAGTTTATTTTAAAAATAATACCAGGGAACTCATATCTTTAGACTTCAAAGCACATGTAAATGCTCTGAAAAGCAGCAGCAAATCTTGCATAGAAGCCACGGGAAGGGATTAGAAAGAACAGGGCACAGATTAATCTACAGAAAGTCTGTAGAATTTGTTTCAGACAAACAAACAAACAACAACAACAACAACAAAAACCAAGGAGACAAGCCTAACAAAAAACTTCTAGAAGACATTCTCTGACATAGGCCCTGGGCCAGTAGTAGAAGTTCTCCTCTTGGGTGAGAAATTTAAAGAAAGTGAGAATAAATGAATACTCCAACAAACATGAAATATGAGGGGGAATCAATATGCTATTAGGGCAATGGAGAAGAAGAGGATGTATCGTGACAGCAAACTGGTCAGGAGAGCAACCTTCTCCCCTGATGCTACCAAAAGGGAACATGTTGCACACGGCCGTGTCACAGAAAGTCAAATTTCTATCAACAGTGAATGATGGAAAGAGGACATTTATAGCACCTATACAAGAATACTTCAAGAAAACAATTGAAAAAGTATAGCCAAATATCAAGAAAACCCTAAAAAAAAATTATTTTTCATAAATTAAAACACCATCTTTATTGGATTAGGAAAAATGGATATCTATAGAAGAAAACATAGCCTTCTATAGAGAAGAGAGAGAAAAACTGAAAGCTGAGTGAAAAGAGCATTAAAAATATATTTTGAAGAAAACCTATCAGAAGACAAAGAAAAATTCCAACATTGAAGATCTACCATTGATGTAGGATACAACAAAGATAAAAGGAAAAAAATCTTTTATATGTATGTACACATACTTATATACTTATAAGAAGTTTCTACATGCTGTATAATTATAAGAAGTGTATGTGTCTGTAAAAGTGTATATATGTATATAAAAGTGTATGTATATATGTATGTATTATAAGCACATACACATTTATATGCTTATGTGTATACATACACATACATATACTTTTAAATACTTATAAAAATATATATACGTACACACACATATAAACACACACGTATACACCCAGATTGATTTCTAAAGAAATAGATAATTTTAAGTATCTAGCAGAAGATTTCATGGAACTTCTACCAAGTTAAAAACAAAATATTTAAATAACTTGGATGGGAAAGAAGAAAAATTTCACATTTTGATTTATGAAATAAGCCCAATATTGATGATATAATAATCCAAATAGGATTGAATGTAAAAGGAATCGTAGCTATAATACTAACAAAAGTGATCTATATAAAGTGTTAATAAACAATACCCAATACTGTATTATTGAATAAATCTATATTGTGTATTATGCAGAATAATTCCTATAATCCAGTGACTTTTATTTTAGCAATAGAAAATGGTTCAGTGTTATGTAAACTGGTGACCTAATTAATCATTACAATTAAATCAACTAGAGAAAACATAAGTTGTGATAGATGAAGTTCAGAAATAGGCATACGTAAATGCTTGTGGGAAATTATATAACCTAGTAGTATTTTGAATGAAAGAAACAGTTGAACTACTCAATAAATGGCATTGAAATGACTGAAGTTATGGGGAAGAGTTGACTCCAGTTTACACAGGTATACATTTTAAATGGGTTAAACACTGTTAAAACGACCTTATAAAAATACTTCAAAACATGTATATTTTAAATTTTATAAATGCAAAGTAAATTAGGGATGTGTAACTATATTACAAAATCCAGATACCATAATAGAAGGATTTAGAGACATGAAAGTATTACTAAAAACCAAAAGCAAAACAAACAAAAATAAAAAACTGTCAATCAGAAATCAATAAACTACTAACTGGGAAACTATCTGCATATCACAGCACAGTAAGTGGGCTAATATCTCCATTTTATAAAATGCTCATAAAAATCTATACAAAAATGACTTAAATGAACATGAAATGGTAGATATTTAAGTAGACATTTCCCAGAAAGTGAAATAATAATAGCATTTAAACATATGAGAGATGCTTAGCCTCCCTCAAAATGAAAGCAATGGAGATATCAACTGAAGAGTAAAATGTTTTACATATAGATTGACTATGATGCAGAACTTTTATAACATGGTTTCTTGAGGACTCGGGAATACCTACTAAAATAAATGTAAAGTTTCACACACTTTATAAAGAACACTTTGATATTAGCAAACAACATTACAATGTAAAAATTCTGAGGTCTAATAATTTAATTTCTAGAAATTCAGGCATATGTGAAAATTTGAAATACAATTGACCCTTGAACATTGAGAGGGTTGGGGCACTAACCCGGTGCACTTGAAAATTTGAGTGTAATTTTTGACTTCCCAAAGACTTAATCACTAATAGCCTACTACTGACCAGAAGCCTTACCAACAACATAAACAGTGGATTAAAATACATGTTGTATGTTATTTGTATTATACACTCTATTCTTAACAAAAAAAATAAGCTAAAGAAAAAATTGTTAATAAGAAAATCATAAGGAAGAGAAAATATATTTACTACTCATCAAGTGGATATGGGTCATGATAATGATCTTCATCTTCCTCGTCTTCATGCTGAGTAGATCTGAGGAGGGGTTGATCTTGCTGTCTCAAGAGTGGCAGAGGTGGAAGAGGTAGAGGAAGTGGAAGGGAAGGCAGGGAAGGCAGTCACACTTGTAACTTTAATTTTAAAAATTCACATTTAAGTGGGCCTGTTCAGTTCCAACTTGTGTTGTTCAAGGGCCAACTGTATATTAAAGTTATTATGCATTGGCACAGAGCTGTTCATAGTGAAGTGTTGTATAAACTTAACTGTCAGTAGGATTGTCCAAATAAATTAGAGTACACCTGTACAATGGGATAATATTTAGCAGAAAAATGAGCAAGTCCTTTCTATAGAAGGCTCAATAGACATTTAATGTGAGTAAAGAATGATGTTGAGTATATATAGTATATTAGTTTGGTAACATAAGCAAAATATTTGTAAAAACATTTGCTTCCCAATAACATGATTATATTTTGAGTAATAGTTGTACTGAGTGGACTAAGGATGATTTTTGCCGAATAATCATATATATTTAAGTTCTGTTTAATGGTTTAGCTACTCAAAAAGTAAATAAAGTTATATTAAGGGCAACTTATTCCAATGAGCAGGATTAAAAATATTTTTAACAAAAATATTATAACTTAAATATTATCTACTTATTAAGAGACAAAGTAAATGCCTATAATACTCTACTATACTCTAATGTTTTGTTTGGACCAAAGATGGAAATAATTTAAAAAGCAGTATCTTTAAAACAATCTTAGTCTAATAAAGTACACTTAACGATGTGCTGCTTAAACTCCATCACTTCAAGTTTTACCTGTAAAGTCATCTAATTAATACTTAAAGTTAGAGGGGGAAGAGAAATAAGTAGCTATTCATCTGAATACATTACAATTGAATTACAGTTGATCTTTAAATAACATGGGGTTCTTTAAATAACACCATTCCACTGATATTAGATTTTCCTCATCCTCTGTCATCCCTAAGACAGCAAGGCCAACTATCCTTCTTCCTCAGACTGCTCAGTGTGAAAACAATGTGGATTGAGACTTTTATGATAATCCATTCCCACTTTATGAAAAACACATACATATTTTCTCTTTCTTACGATTTTAACATTTTCTTTTCTTTAACTTACTTCATTGTTAAAAAATGTAGTTATATATATATCATATAAAATATGTGCTAATTGACTGCATATGTTATTGTTAAGACTTTTGGTCAACAGAAGGCTATTAGAAGTTACATTTTGGGGGAATCGAAAGCGTTATGGGGATTTTCAACTGCCCCTGGGATGGTGCTCTTAACTCTAGAGTTCTTCAGGTGTCAACTGTATTCTTGCATATTCTGTTAGAGCCGTAAGGTGTCCAATTTAGAATAGTAGGAGTTGGTACAAACTTTTCTATTTGGTTCACTATGAGTAATCAGCCAGTAGTTAAATACTGATTATAAAAATGTCCATTGTGTGTGTGTGTTTGTGTGTGTGTGTGTGTGTGTATGCATGTGTGTACGTGTGCACGCGTGCAGGTATTGGATACTTTTTATTACTATTAATAGACGTAAAGACTCCTCCTTGTTTTGCTGAGACTGTTAATTTATGAATTTGCTATGTACTATGTATATTTCATTATTTCATTGTAAAGTTTGATATAAACATCTCTTTCATGATGCTTGTGAGGTTATTCCGGAAAGAGGCCATGACTTTTTTCATCAGTATGGCTTTATCATTTTACAGAGTGAATGACAACAGTAGTTTGTTGAACAAATGCATTGATATGAGATCTACTTCATAAAAATGCAAATGAATGGATGATGGAAATTAGAAGAAATCATATTGAAAATTATGACTGTGACTCTTCTCGTCCAGCTTATCTACATTTTTTGCTTCAGAATAATTCTTACTTTTCTATTACTGTCATAGAAATTATAAAGGGTCTAGTCCAAAATGCTTCTCTCATATCTATTATCCAACAACAGGAGGCCTTGAAGCTATGTATTTTTAATTACTTTATAATTACATATATTTCATGATGGAATTCAAATTGAGAAACATGTTTCTCTCGTGGATACAAAAAGTCTTACCATTGCCAAGGTGCAGCCATTTCTGACAATTAAAGTTCTTTATATCAAGAACTGTTTTCATTTTCCAAGATCCTAAGAGGGACAAAACATTAATTCAAGTGTTTTTCTTATTTTTTATTACATTCATGGACTTGTTGAGATGAAAGTTAGAAACAGAGGTAAAAAATAACTTTCATCAGAGATTTAGGAAGAAGACTCAGATATGTAGGAAAACATTAACATAGTGCTTCAGTCAAAGAGAGCACATCACCCTCACATACAGCTTTAGCTTTAGATTTAATATGGTTTGACTCTGTGTCCCCACCCAAATCTCATCTTGAATTGTAATCTCCATAATCCCCATCTGTTGAGGACAGTACCTGGTGCGAGGTGACTGGATCATGGAGACAGTTTTCCCCATGCTCACTCATGATAGTGAGTGAGTTCTCATGAGATCTGATGGTTTTATAAGTGTTTCACAGTTCCTCCTATGCGCTCTTTCTCTGTCTCTCATTCTTGCTCTCTTTCCTGCTGCCATTAAGATATACCTGGTTCCCTTCCACATGATTGTAAGTATCCTGAGGCCTCCCCATCTATGCTCAAGGAACTGTGAGTCAGTTAAACCTCTTTTCATTATAAATTTCCCATTCTCTGGCAGTTCTTTATAGCAGTGTGTAAACAGACTAATACATGATGGATATAAATACAAATAAAAATACCCATTTGCCATACAGCCTCTCCCAATCCTGTGACTCTGACAACTCTCAGAGACAACTCTGATTCAACTAAGCAAGCTTACACCGACTACACCTATATTACAAAATGCCTCCAATTCTGTCTCACTCTAAATATAAAAATACACCTATCTAAAGTCTACTTTCTATATCTAATATACCTAACCTGAAAGTATGTGAAATTATGAAAAAGGCAATGAATTAATTTCAATATCTGTTCTTTACATTATTTAAGCACACCATTTAACATTCCAATAAGCTATCGAATTATTTGTCAATTTCAATAATGAAAAGTTTCTAGACTTTTAAAAAACTCAGATGTTATAGTATATCCATCCTTTTTTACTGTTCTTTTAAAATTATTTTTTCAGTAAAAGTCGTTAAAAATTAATTATAATAGACATTTAAACACAATTTTAAAGTATTTATGTTCCTGGTCCTGTGCCTTATAATTTATGGAAATTATCTAACTTAATTATTATAAACCCTTTGAAATAGTTATTAGTATTGTTCAGTTTTACAGAAGAGGACATCAGGCTCTGATTAATTACCTTCCATTCTCACTTGAGCCAATTCCATTCCAACACTTCCAAAAAAAAAATAATAATAACTATTATATTGTTGCCAGTGTTACAGATAAAATCCCCTTTGAAAATCTAATGTAAACTTTTAATTTACTTTCGGCCTGATCTTCCTACAGCACTGAATCTTCCTACTACCATTTACCTAGAAAAGGTTCCTTTATTTCAGGGACAACATACCTTCTCTTCTCTCTCCTGTCTCACTTGCAGGTCCTTCTTACTTTATTCGGAAAGTAGTCATGCAATCTCCAACCACATAACTTTGAAATGCTCCGCAGCTTAGTTTGAGGTCACTTTGTTTATTGTTAAGATTCACTCTCCTGGTTCCTAAATCCTGTCTCATGGCTTTAAATATCATTTAGATACTGATAATTAAAAAAAAAAAATGCATCTCCAGTCATGGCCTCTATTTTAAAATCCAGAGTCATGTTTAATTAACAATTCAACATTTTTCCTTGAACATCCAGTACAGTAGACAATCTCAAATTAATATGCCCCAATCTGAACTCAATCTAACCTTTTCATAGTTCTGTCACCCCCTTCAGATTTGCTTTTATTCAAGGGTTCCATATTTTATAAAAACAAACATATAAAATTATTTGCAAAGAGCCTCTATCCTAAAAGGAAGTGAGAATGTATGACTCTTTTGCTCTCTGGTTTCTCATCTCACTCAGAAAACACATATACTATCCTTTGTGCACCAAATAGCATGATCTTTAAAAGTAAAGGTTTGTATTTCACTTTGTATATATTTTATCATCAATTTCCTTGAAATACCTATTTCTGGTCACTACAAACCACAGGTTACTAGAGACTTTTCAGTATAATAAGAAACAAACTAAATATTATAATAAATAATATTCCGAAATAAGGAAAGACTTCTGATGAATCTTACCATTTTCAGGAAATCCACCTGGAATCCCATTCTCACAATACTGCAACTCCCTCCTTCTTCCTTCAGCTGGTCACTGTGTACCTAGTCTTTTCAGTCTCTCTACCAACAACAACAAAAAAAGATTTCCTCAGGAATGATTCTAATAGAGGAGTCGTAGTTAGATGAACCAAAGCTTCAAATTCTACATTTTCATATATATACATATATATTTAACTTTAACAATAAAAATCAAATAGACTTTAATGCTCTTATACTTTATAATTCATTTAGGAAAAGAAGGACCACGTTTGCAGCTACTCCTGCTAAGTTACCAAGGGTTTATTTCAATACTAATCTTCGCAATTCATATTCAAATACTAAGAATCTCTAATCCCTTTTAAAATACATGTATATTTCCAATAATTTGATATAAGGTCTCAAAAAGTGATTACATTTTGAGGGTATAATTGAAACAACCTAAACATTAATGCCAAGTAATGACTATAATAGTTCACACATATTAGTTAATACGTATGTGGAAGGCATTGTTACATGTATGTTTATACACACAAACATATACACGTGTGTGTATAAAATCTCAATGAATCCCCACAAGAATTATTAGAACTAGTAATTAGACCCAGTTGTTCTAATTCTGTAACCCGTCATCTTAAACCACTATAGAATAAAACTTAAAAGCTATCATTTTCAAAGATAATTTTGAAACTTGCCTTGGGCAAGTAGTAAATAACTGTGGTCCTTGGTTCCCTCATCTGTCACATGGGTAGAACCTACACTATTACATGAAGATTTGAATAGTTAATACATAGAATATTTTAGTATTTATAGATGTAGAATGTAAAAGAGAATTAGTAAGTTTTAAGGACAAAAATTGAGAGAAATAAATAGTCTCATTTTCAAGCCTGCTAAACATAAGATGTTTCTTAAATTTAATTCATGCAGGCAGGGTAAGTGGGCATACTAAAAATTAAGCACCTTTGATTTGAGATTTTAGAAAGGGTAAATTGTTTTTATTTAGAGAATTGCAATGTGTTTTAATTTGTGAGCAGGAGGTCACGGTGTTATTTAGAAACAGTGACAAGAAAGTATTTTTTGCTATTAAAAATGGAAATGGAAAAAAATAAAGAAAGAAAAGCCAAGAGTAATCATTTAACTCCAACAAACAGTTTTTAGAAAATATTTTATTTGATTATCAGCTGCAATTTGAAAGGTTCTATATCTGATAAACATAACACAAAGAAAAAGCTTGATAATTAACAAAATACTCTATAGTATTTCTTTTTTCATCTTTTTCCAAGTCAGATTCTTGCAAGCATTGGGAAATTAGTGCTTATTCAAGATTTAATGACAATGTTAATGCCACTGTCAATCTGGATTCTTTAGCTAGAAAGGCAAATCTGATTTACATTAACCTGAACACCTTAATAACTAATTATAATCTCAGCCTCTTGGCTAAGTTTTTAGACATTTATTCTGTTTAACTCAGCAACAAAATATTATTAGTCACTTTCTTATGAGAAAGGTGAGTCTAATTTATTGGTACTATTAGGGCATTTTATAATCTGCAACCCAATCAGCCTTAACAAAAGATTTTATACTCAGCATGACTCAAATATTTTACACAATAACTTACTGAAAAATAATGCCTGCCATTGCATTTCTGCTCTAACATACTGCAGTGATTTTGTGTTTGCACATATTTATCCAGGTCATAGGTTGGCTTGAAAAAATGTAAAACAAAGAATGCATATAGATTATTAAAGAAATCCTCCCAAGTTTGTTCACATATATTAGATCCTAAAACGAAATAGGTTAGTGTATTTTTTTCTGAACTGAAATAGATTAACAGAATATATTAACTGAAATAACTTTGTCCTATTATTTATAATTCTTATTAGACACATGTAATTGAGTCTATGTCTGAGCAGGAAGACTCTGTAAAGGACATCAATCAAGTATACAATATAATTTTCTTTAATTTTGATCTGAAGGACTTAATAGAAAGACTGAAATTCTCTTAAAAAATTGATTACATTTTACTGGATTTGGCAAATATGTAGCGTCAGTAATAAATTAAAGTACTTGATCATCATTTATTGTGTTTAGTGTATGATTTATTATATCCCTACTTTTTATACCCCTCAAAGTATTTGCAAAATTAATATAACTTTCTTAAGAATATAGTGACTGTCCTCAAAATCCACTTTATAAATTGGTAGCCTCAAATTTATATTTCATCTACTCTTCCAAAATAATTATCTGTAAATCCCAGAATTCAAGGAAAGGGATGGTTTACAAAAGGAAGTATGACTTATCATGTTAAAGGCTGTTGAGAGCCCCGGTAAAGTTATGACTGGTTGTATACATGTCACACTCTTAGAAATCATGATTTTCATAAAATGTCACTTCAGCACAATTACCAGGTCAAAATCAACATGGAAAAAATGGGGGTTATAGGTTGACAAATCTGTTGGTTTGTTTATTGAATTTTTAAATTACGTAGCTACTGTAGTTTTCTTTAGTCATATATTCATATTACACTATGTGTCGGGCAGCTATTTTGGTGTGGCATATACAGTGATGATACGGTGGTGAGCGAATGTAGATATAAGCAGCATAGAGTCTCACATGGAAGACTGCCATCAACCTAGAATTTTCCCAGTTTTGAATTGTACTTGTACTGAGAGCTAGATACAGTGCTGAGAGAATTTATAACAGGGCTATCACGTTGCCAGATTCCAGGAAGTTTCCTCTGAAGAAGCGTATATTTTAAAAGAGTTTTTAGGACTTAAATATGGTGGTGCCTGAAGAAAGGTTAAGTGTATCAGTATGTACGAAAAGTGAACTTCTTGGATGAGTCTTAACGTTAGTTTCCATAGCAGCATGGATGCCAGTGCCACTCAGCAAAAAAAAAAAAAAAAAAAAAGAAAGAAAAAAAGAAAATGGCGGAAATCAACCACATTTGTTGGAGACTATGAGTTTAGTTTTGTATGTGTGTTGCATGAAATGTTTCAGTATAAACACAAAGGAAATAAAGTCCAGAAATATATGATCTTATGTTCACTAGGTATCTGGCTTCAGGAATTATATTGGAGAGTCATCTGTATATAAGTGGCGATTGAATCTTTGGGTGTGGAGAAGTTTTCTGAAAGAGAAAAGCACTTGAGAAGTGGAAGTCTTCTACTTCCTAGGACCTGGGGCAGGTATTAGAGAGCTTCAACAGGGAAGAGAAAAAGTATGAAGGGAAAAGAGGTAGATGAAAAATGGATTATGCTTGAAATATAACAGTTAAGGAAAAACAACAACAACAACAAAAAAAAAACACCAAAACTTTAAAGGAGAGTTCTCAGTAGTTGTCAGTGTTAAATGTCCATGAGAGGTCTAGTAAAAAAACGGATTTTGGTGGTGGTGGTGGTGGTGATGTAAAACATGGTTTTGATGAAATGCCCTTAGAGAGAGTCATTTCAGCAGAGTGAAGCTAGACTGGAATGTAATGTATAAGACAATGAATAGAGTGGGCTTGAAGAACTCTTCCAAAAAGTTTGGCTGGGCATGGTGGCTCACACCTGTAATCCTAGCACTTTGGGAGGCTGAGGTGGGAGGATCACTTGAGGTCAAGAGTTTGAGATCAGCCTGGTCAACATAGCTAAACCCCCATCTCTCCAAAAATAATAAAAAATAAAAAAAATTAGCTGGGTGTGGTGACATGCACCTGTAATTCTAGCTACCTTGGAGACCGAGGTGGGAGGATTGTTTTAGACCAGGAGTTCAAGGCTTCAGTGAGCTATGATCATGCTCCTGTACTCCAGCATGGGTGACAGGGCAAGACTCTGTCTCTAAAAATAAATAAATAAATAAATGAATAAATTTTTTAAAAGAAGTTTAATGATAAATGGGTGCAAAATATATCATGGTAATACATGGAACTATAACCTGGAAAGAGAAATGGATCCCCCAAGGTTGCTTTAGCTTTATTAGATGAAGCTCTTCTTTTACATAATTTGATAGGAATGTATTGAGTTTAATAGAGAAAAAGTTAAATTGACACAAAAGAGAGGTCTATTTGCAATGTAAGTATAGGTTTGTGTATCAATGCACAGATAAAATAATTGATTTTTGAGGTACATGAGAAACAGGTGATTGGTAATAACAAAAGTGAGGATAGTTTTCAAAACTCGTTGGTTTTAAATTTAGTATTTTGAATGTGAAACCATTAAAATATTAAATTACTGGCTTTCTCTAAAATACCTGTTGAGAGTGAGTATGTGTTTGATGATGGTGGTGAAAGGAGGAATTCTGATAGTATTTGAGGAAAATAGAGAAAAATTAGTATGATTTTGCAGGCAGCGGGAAAGCAGAGGTCAAAGACACTCTATGGTATTGCTGATAGTTTTGTAGATCTGTTTGAGAGTGTCATCAATCATTGCCAGCAAATGTCATAGATAAAATGATGCCATAGAGTCAGAGACACAATGAAGGAACTAAAACAACATAAAAAATATAGAAAGTTATGGATTTAATGACACAGATGAGTTTTCACCCCAGGATGATAGGTATCTAGAACTTAGAGCTTATTTTCTAATACAAGTTTGATATTTTATGATAATACATATCTGTCGAAACTACATTTTAATCAACATAAACATGTAATAGCAATTATTTTTTGAGTTAAGTGATATATTTCCTTTAAATAATTATTTTCATTGTTTTAGAGTTGATATTTGTCTCATATTTTTATCTTCTTTGATGTATTTAGACCTATAGTTAATCTTTCTGCCCCTCTGGTGCATTTGTACATCTCCAATTAATCTTGTATTCTAAATGGCTAAATATAATTTTTATCATATTTCATGAGGCAGCTTTCAGGGAGCCTTACCTTTCCTTAATTGAATCAGGACTCTATTTTCAGCAACCTTTGGTACAGTTGATATTCCTGGATTCTCCATTGCCTCTCTTCCGTTGGATTCATACTTGAGAAATCCTATGTTTTGTTTTCTGCTTATTCCCCTATTTTGCTGAGATATGTTTTCACAGTAAGTTAATCGGGGTACATACAATAATAATTTTTTAGGTCTGTCAGTCTAAAGCTATCCATTGGATTTCTAGTAGATTCAGGAGCTTTGTTGAAGGTGCATCTTCAACAAAGAAGGACTGTTCTTTGGTTGGTGTGTGTGTGTGTGTGTGTGTGTGTGTGTGTGTGTGAGAGAGAGAGAGAGAGAGAGAGAGAGAGAGAGAGAATCACTTAACCATGTAATTATAGTTCTATTCTAGGATTCTCTGCTTTGTTCCACTAATCTATCTATCCTTACTCAAGTTTCACTCTATTTTTATAATGTCTTAAAACATATATTGTAAGCCCTCCATATTTGTACTACTCTTAAAAGATCATTTTGTAATTATGAGTCTATTTCTATATATTTAATACATTTTAGAATCAACCTGTCAATTCATGGAAGAAACAGTTTGCCGAGATTATGACTAGAATTGCACTAAGTCTTCAGGTCAATTTTGGAAACTACAAGGAAGAAAAGACATTCCCAGGATGAAATTTAATCAAGAAATGCCCAGTATTTTCTGAGTTAGATTTCAGAATTTCCAGTGACCCCTTTCTCACTTCCATTTCCCCATTTTTGAACAAAAATTTCTATAACAGTTAGGTATGCATTTCCTTCTAGGTTGTATGTAGGACAAGGGCAGTAAATTTGACTTTACAATTTCACAGATCTAGAGATGGACAGAATGTACTCAAGGACCTGTACTTAAGAAATATCAGCAGAGCATCCTCAGCAAGCCTGACCCCCTAGGCTTCATGCCTTTCCCATTGACAAAATACACCCACCTCCCAAGGCATTCAAGAGTCCCATACTATTACAGCATCATCTCAAAGTTGCATGGATTTTTCAGTCTTTTTGAATTATATAAACGGGATTAGACTTTAAAATTAGACTAACTTCCCATAACAATATTGAATCTAAGGTTGTGACTCTTCGAAAAGGTATGTGAAGTTTATATGGCCATTAGGATGGCTTGATTTTAGCTTGTTTATCCCAAACTCTTTAGCAGTCAATAATATAGTGGCTCTCCACCCCTAATTTGAAAAATGAATATTGAAAGAACTTAATCATACTTCTATTTTTAAAATGATATATTCTGTATGCTTTTGTCATTATATATAAACATAGAAATATTATACATTATATACAATAGCAAAATATGTGTGTACATCATACATATATATGATACCGACTTAGTCCATGTATATATACACACATGTATACATATATACACATATATACATATGTATACATATGTACACACATATATGTGTATATACATATATACACTCTACATACATATGATACTGACTTAGTCCACTTGTTTTGCTATAAAGGAATACCTGAGACTAGTTAATTTATAAAGAAAAGAGATTTATTTGGCTTGCAGTTCTGCAGGCTGTATGAAAAGCATGGCATCAGCATCTGCTTCTGGTGAGGTCCTCAGGCTGCTTCTGTTCATGGGAGAAGGTGAAGAGGAGTAGGTGTGTGCAGAGATCACATGGTGAGAGGAAGACAGCAAGAAAGGGAGAAGATAGCAAAACAGGGAGAAAGAATGCGCCAGGCTCGTTTTAACTATCAGCTCTCATGGGAACTAATAGAGCAAGAACTCACTCACTACCTTGAGATCAGCACCAAACGTTCTTAAGGGATCTGCTCCCATGATCCAACCATTAGGTCCCGATCCCAACATTGGGGATCAAAACTCAACATGAGGTTTTGAAGGGTTAAATATCTAAACCATACCAAATACTTACTCAAGTTTTAGTCATTATTTTTAAACAAAGATTATGCTTTATCTTCTCTATGACATCATTCAGATATATAAATGGAATTTTTATAATAATGTGAATAGGAATTCAGAATGAAAATAGCTTAAATAGATGCCATAAAAACATTTTCTTTTAAATATGCCGTGAGACTATAGTGAAGAGCCTCACAATGTTTATTGTTATTCACAAAAAGTCAAATTTTAAGATTTTCTCAGTTTATTTATTTTAAATTTTCACATTCATAATAGTATTTGTTTTAAGTGTTTATTGCCATGAGATAATGATTAAAACTGTAAACTAATCTATAAATGAAAAAATAACAGCTATGTGCTCATAAGACTAGCATATTTATCAAATTAGAGTTGGAGAGCAAACATATAAATGAGTGAAAAATATGTTACTATATTAGAGTTACTTTGGTTTTTATTTTAAAACAAAATCAAAATGCAAATCAAAATGTACTTTTGAAATGGACTTTTTTTTTTCAATATTAGATCTACATGGAGAATATTAACTTTGCCCCAAATGGAACAATATTAGGTTTTAAAAGTAATTTTCCTGAAGAAACTGAAAATAATACATTTATTTGGCTATTAATTTGCCTAAGGATAAATTCTTGGTTTTGCTTTTATTATTAAAAACGTTAATCTATTCTGCATTTCTATTTAGTTTCAAAAACAATTCCAAAATGAAGTCTAAGTTTTTCTGCCTCATGCTCATTAAAAGCAGTGAAACCTCTGTTTTATGAAAAAATTATTTAAGAGTTAGGAAGCTGCAAGCCAGTTAAAATGCTTTGCTTAAATGTTTTGAAGACTCTCAGTTAAGATAGTTGTAATGTTACATGAAGCTCTGTTTAGAACTTATTGCTTGTTTAGAAGGAAGAAGTAGGGAAATATCAATGCAAAGGAAATAGCTGTAATGGAAAAAAAGGAACCTTTCTCCCTAAGGCTTAGAGACTCTTACACCATTTCCCAAGCCTTCTTAAAACAGATTTCCTCCAAAATGAAAGGAAAATCTCTCTTGTAATGCTACACAGAAGATAAAAAACAATTTATAAAATCCATACCCAAAAGTGAACTTAAAACACTAAATTCTCTACATAAACACACAATGCCATCCATGGTCTTAATTTGATTCACGTATTGTTGTTTATATTGTATTTGCTCTATATTTATAGCCTATTGCTCAGTCGCACCAAAACACATTGTGTTGTGACTATATTCTTTAGTATTTTTTTTACTATGTCTTTGAATATAAAGAGCTACCATATTTCCACTTTCTCCTAAATTTCTAAAATTGTAACAGAGTTGCATGGATACAAAGAAAGTCAATGAATGGGCATAAAATGCCTGATTAATTTCTTAAAACTGTATAAAAATTGTTACATATCTTCATATAAGTGTTCTCAAGAAAGTTTTCTTAAGCTTCTTTAAATTGTTAAAGAAGTCCTAAAACACAAAATCGTTACCACTAACTTACATTTGTTTATTAAGTTTCAAATCTGTAGAATATATATTAAGCACATTTTGGTTTAATAAAAATATTTATTTATTACCACATTATTCTCAGAGCTAGCATATCACATGATACATGGAAGTGCTTAGTATGTATTCAATGAATGTTTAAATAAACAAACAAACAAACCCAACAGTTTTGGACGCTGAAGCCTAAATAAGTTAACTCAATTGCTCAAGCTCACTGAAGCCATCATATACAAGTTAAAACATGCATTTCTGGTCTATCTGATATAATCACCAAATGGGAACATTTAATGCTCCAAAGTACTAAAAAACACTTGAGACTTCAACATGCCTCTTGTGTTGCTTTCACAAAGAAATATTCTCTGGCCTCTACCTTTTCCCCAACCTGAGTTAGCTTATCCCTTTACCTTTGCAAACCTCCATCACAACATAATCTATTGCAACTTGCAATAGTTTTTGCTAATCTGCATGATATAAATACTTCTACCAAGGCTGATTTTCAGCTATTGGTGTGATGTCATGGGACACAGAGTTCAGAAGAAAAGAACATGGTGGGTTCAATCCAGTTGATAGTAGCTGGCTCTGGCACATAAGTTCAGTCTTCCTGATTTCCAGCAATGGACTGGTATGACTTGATTCTCCAATAGGTTAGTACTTTATTTAGTTCAAAATAGATATTTATTAATTGGGTGAGAGTATAAACTAGGTACATTTTAAGGCATATTTCTCATACTTAAAAAAAGAAATAATAAAAGGCATGTCAGGACATTTAGCTTTAAATATCAATTTTGTGTGTATGTAGTAGGCTTAATTCAAAAGATGTCACAAGATTCTTGACTAGGGCGTATTCTTTGTAACACTACTCTAGGCACTACTGTAAAGGGGCATTGAAGATGAAAAGATAAATTAACATTTCAAATTAGATAACATTAAAATAGGCATACTATGCTGGCTTATTCAGGTGAGCTAAAAGAAATCACAGGCACTGGTAAAAGCAGAAAAGGAAAACAGAAGAGTCAACCAGAAATATAAAAAGCATATGAAAGAATTAAGGAGCAATCAAGAGTCTTAAATATGGGCTACCCAGAGGATACAAACAGTCTTTAAAAGAATAATCCTCTTCAGTGTCAGCAAGGGAATATAGACCCCATTGCTAAAACTGCATGAAAATGAATTTGGCCAACCCCCTGAATGAGACTGGAAGTAGATTCTCCCTAGAGTCCCCAGATAAGAGCTGCAAATGACTGATACCAAACTCTGACACACAAAATTGTAGCACAGTAAATAAGTGTTGTTTTAAGTGGCTACATTTGTAGTAAGTTTGTTGCAGCAGTTATAGAAGAGCAATAGAATGGGTGTGGAGAGACAAAGCTTACTGTAATGCCTTTGAAAGTTGTATAGAGAAGTGACAGAGTGAAACATACATACCTGGATTTCACTAGGGCTGGCAATCCAAGCCTTCAGCAGCAGGTGGAGCAACTGCACGTAAAGCCAAATTTCCTTTTCTTTTATGAGGTAGCAATCATGAGTCATCTATAGATAAGGCTGAAGACGAATGTTCTGAGTCCTATAAAAGCAAATTCTTTGCTTTTACCAAGCTAATATGTTGCACCTCTCCCCACTTAATTTTTTCCTCTGAAAAATTATTAAACTAATTTCAGTCTTCATTTGTAAATTAAAGTTACTTATCTACCTTTGTTGTTTAAAGAATGACTGTTAAGATTTGTATTCAGTCCACTGGTCATACACTGAAACTAAATAAGGTAAAACATATAATGACATGCATAATGAGTGAAACACAAGATAATCACCTTAATGTGAGATGGGGAGGATTGTTTATTTTCTAATCTGATATTTTAAAATATTATGCTTAATTAGATTTTAAATTGCTAGTGTGGATCTTATGTATTCATGCAGATAGATATAAATAAGAACAGCAATAGAAAGACATACACATATTTTGGGTTTTTAAAAGTCAAAACAAGAATCTTATATCCCTTAAAATATATCACAATCCATATACGTGGTAATTATGGTGAGTAAAATTTTATGTTTCAATTAGGATTGCTAAAATTAAAATATAACTAGGAAATATTTTATAATAAAATATGAACCAATCTTTTTTTTAAAAAGTAACTTTATAGAAGGGATTAGAGTCAAACGAGCATAAAACCGGAATACCAGATATTCCTATTAAGTAATATTCTTGGAATATTTATTCATAAATATACATTGACTGATAGATTAACAAGTTGTTACTAGGATTTCTGCACTGAAATTCTAGGATGCTGGCTACTGAAGTGATAGCTTTATTTCCTATTCTCAATAATATTACTATTTAATTAGAGAAGGCTGACTAATGCACATGAGATAATTAGGAAGTAATGAAAAGCAGTATGAATTCATGTGATAAATGTGGGACCAACTTTATTCAAGAGCACTACTTTATCCAAAACTAATCATATAAACACTCTTTGAAGAAAAACAAAAAAACAAAAACAAAAAACAAAAAACAAAAAACCGAAAAACAGCAAATGACCAAAGGAGAGAAGATATATGTAACTATTATAATTTTCGGCATAAATAAGTTCTTATCATAGCTTCTTCACTTTGTTTTTAAGTTTCTGAGCCCCTTCTGTTAGAACTAGTATTACAGTAATTACTATTTTTATTCTCTGTACTGTCTTTTTCTGAATGTTCATATGGATTTTTGGGCTTCTGTTTATATAACATTTTATTCTCTCTGATAAAAAAATAGGTTTCATTACTAAAAAGAAATTTTATGCAATGATTAGGTTTTCAAAAATACTGTTCAGAGTTGTCTTTGTATTTTCAACAAATTAATCAGTTTCTACTCAAAGAGAGAAGCCTCTATTATTCACATACAATCAGATCAAGTATAATTGTTATGTGACTCTGGAAAGAAAGTCACACATCTTTTAGATTGCAGGATATGTAAAACAGGCTCTGATGCTTACCATAATGAATAAAAGACATAGGCAATAATTTGTTTTTAATTTTTGTTCCGTAACATGATGAATGGCTGATAGAAAACATAACATTTCTTTTGGTTTGTCAGTGACAAAATAACTATAACAATATATAATAGCCTTAATTTAAAAAAAATCTAATAACAGCCATCCTTACTTTATGGTTTTTCTTCTTACCCATCTTCATTCTTTTGATTTACTCCAGAATGAAATCTATCAAGTGCAAGAGGCATTCATATCCCTCTTTTGGTCTGATTACATTTTAATTATTCCTTGATTCCCTGTTTGCCACAAAATCTGTGAATTATAATTTGGTTTCTCATTTAGTTATCTCTCAGGGAGAAAATATGCTGACCAGAAGAAGTCTCTATTTAGTGCTGTTGGCAGTTGTATTTAATCTCAATGCTCCCCCAATTAACTTTCTGGCACAGAAGTTGTTCTATCTTGAATTGAGTACTATTAAGTTTATTCAATATTGAGAATTAAAATAATCATATTTTTGGTTTTATTAATGTAAGAAACAAACGTTTGAATATAATATACTTAAGGGTTTTATTCCAGTCCTGCCAAGTAAACAGATGATCCTCTTCTGATGGCACTCCTTTTTCGTGAATTTACGTTTTAAACAAAATACAAAATTTTAAAAAAATTTTCCAAACCTGCACCTTCCTAGTCTCTGCTTCAGGAATATTATCATTTTGCTTAAATACTTAAGTAGTTACAATGGTTAACTTGATTTCTCTTTTCTATTTAAAACTATATTCAATGTATTAGCTATGTCCATTATGACGTAATTTAGCATTAATTTGTCCATTTCCGTTTGTTTATTCTGCCATCATGCATTTCATGCCAAAAGCATCTTTCCATTAGAGACTATATCAACATCCTAAGAGGCGTTAAATTTCCATTTTTGTACATACTCATTTTCATTTTCTATACAATTCTGAAAATGTTTCCTTAAAAATTATAGGCGTGAGTGGTGTCTAACATCTACAGTTCTTACACTTGGGAGGCCAAAGCAGGGACATTGCTTAAGGCCAGGAATTTAATACAAGACTGGACAAGACCCAGTCTCTACAAAATTAAAAACAAAATAGCTGGGTATGGTGGCTCACGCCTGTAGTCCTATCTATTAGAGAGGCTGAGGAGGGAGGATTACTTGAACCCAGGAGTCTGAGGCTGCAGTGACATAGAATCTTGCCACTGCACTCCAATCTGTGCTACAAAGTAAAACACTGTCTCTAAAAGATAAAATAAAAATGTAAAACTTAAAATGATACACTTCTGATAATCCAATGGTATCTCACTGGAAATTGAATAAAACCCATTATGCTCAGCATGCCTGTTTCAGTCTGTTTTGGCTACTGTGATAAAACATTATAGACTGAGTGCTATGGAAGCAACAGAAATGTATTTCTCACAGTTTTGGAGACTGGAAAGTCCAAGATTAAGGCACCAGCAGATTCTCTGTCGGGTGCGGGCCTACTTTCTAGTGCGTAGATAATGCCTTCTTATGTGTCTTTACATAGGGAAAGGAGTGATGGATTATTCTAGGGTGTCTTTCATAAGCCCACTAATCATAAGGATTCCCTTCTCATGACCTAATCATCTTCCAAAATTTCCATCTCCTGATACCATAACCTTAGGTATTAGAATTTTAATGCATGAATTTTAAGGGGACACAAAGATTCAAATCATAGCAATACTCTAAAAAATACTTCTTTAAATTTGCAAATATATCTCCTTGCTTAATTTGCATTAGTTTTACTAGATATTTTATCCTTCAAATTGCCAAATATTTTTATACCACAAGTTTTTGTAATATTCTCGCTATCTAGCAGAAATTTCCCTTATAATTTTTATTCTTTTTTAGTTCAGAGGAATAAAACATAATATATGTTCTGATTGCTTACAATCTAATAGACATCTGCAATGCTATGGAATTCAATGATATAATGGCAAACATAATGCTAAAGGTGTGAGAAGTTGGCTTAGCTAGAGGTGTGAGAGTCTTGCTTAGCTTACATCTTCGTCCCAAAATTTTCTGATTTCCTTAAGTAGAAGATCTCTGTTTCTAATTTTATTACTACCTACCACATTCCCACCTAGGCCTTTAACCCATTGCATGTGGCTACTCAGAAGTGTATTTGAGAAAGAGCCATGAGAGGCCATGAGAAGTGTAAGAAGTTGGCTATCAAAATGGAGTGTAGCATATCTAATACAGGCAGGGGTAGAGATCTTCAGTAATTACAAATATACAAGTATAAATAGTATATCAACTACTTCAAATTCTTTTAATTTAATAGTTTGTTAAACTTTCTGCTAAGGATTATATTCCTTTCTCCAACACACTTTTTTTCTGGACAGGATCTTACTCTGGTTGCTCAGACTGAAATGCAGTGGCATGACCACAACTCACTGCAGCCTCGACTTCCCAGGCTCAGATGTTCCTCCCACCCTAGCTTCCCAAGCAGCTGGGTCTACAGGCATGTGCCACCACACCTGGGTAATCTTTGCATTTTTAGTGGAGACAGTATTTCACAATGTTGCCCAGGCTTGTTTTGAACCCCCGGAGTCAAGCAATGCACCCACCTTGGCCTCCCAAAGTTCTGATATTACAGGCAGGAGCCACTTCCCCCGGCCCTTTCTCAAATACACTTCTGAGTAGCCACATGCAATGAGTTAAAGGCCTAGATGGGAATGTGGTAGGTAATAATAAAATTAGGAACAGAGCTCTTCTACTTAAGGAAATCAGAAAAATTTGGTACAAAGATACAAGCTAAGCAAGACTCTCGAGGAAATTAATATGATATTGATATGAGAATTGATGTTATTGTAAGACAGCCCAGTCCAGAAGTAGTTAGTTGACTATATTGGAAACATTGAGATATTTGAAAATGACATCAATAGCTTGCTAGCATTCTTGGTTTCTCAAAATTAAATAGCAAGTGTTTTGCTTCTGTCCAACTAGAATGCTCGGAGATGTAAACAGCTCTGTATTAGTTACATACACAATGATAAAGAAGAAAATCTGTCTACCATAAAGGAAGTCAAATTCTCATTCTAACAATAGAAACATGCTTGTCAAAATCAGAATAAGAGATGATTAAAAAAAAAAAAAGGTTGCCCAGGTCACAGCCCATAGAATCACAAAATAAATTTTACAGATCTTTAAAATAACTTAAAATATTCCCAAATGGAAAATAATTGGAACAAGTAAATAGGAGAATGCATATGAAACTACCTGACAGAAATTACTGTTAAGCTCATTACCTAAGCCACGAGAGTAGAAAAGGCTTCACACAATGAGAAGAGGAGATGATAAATAGAACCTCTGACTACTCCCAATTTACATACTGATTAAAAACGAGTCACCTGTCAAGAAAATACCAACATGATGTCAACAAAGGGTTTCAAGAGATTAGCAGAGTAATAGACTGGGAGTAAAGGCAGAAGTTATTACAAAAATGGAGATGTTGGCCAATTATTTAGGCATAATATCAAATATATTTTAAATAAAAATTCTAAACTGATCATTGTTTTTGGATATGGAAAGTCCTTGGTGACACTAGCAAAAGGCATTTCAAATAAGTGCAATAACACTTTACTAATATACCTGATAATTCAGTGGTTGGCAACAAGATTATTGAAGTTGGCATCAGAATATTACTTTTAAGATGAATTAACAATTACATATCTCAGTAAAACAGTGATCTTTTTAGTGATTCTCAATTTACTTTCTATGGCCTCTGGCATTTAAATTTTGTGTAATAAATTCCAAAGATTTATGTCTTTCTAGGCTCCATTTGTTTTTTCCTTTCATTTTACCCTTCTCCTATTCCATTTTTTATGTCTCTGCCTTCACCTGTAAAATAGATGAAAAATGTGTACAAAAAAAGTCATCTTTGGCCGGGCGCGGTGGCTCAAGCCTGTAATCCCAGCACTTTGGGAGGCCGAGATGGGCGGATCACGAGGTCAGGAGATCGAGACCATCCTGGCTAACACGGTGAAACCCCGTCTCTACTAAAAAAAATACAAAAAACTAGCCGGGCGAGGTGGCGGGCGCCAGTATTCCCAGCTACTCGGGAGGCTGAGGCAGGAGAATGGCGTAAACCCGGGAGGCGGAGCTTGCAGTGAGCTGAGATCCGGCCACTGCACTCCAGCTCGGGCGACAGAGCGAGACAGAGCGAGACTCCCTTTGCTATGGTTTGAGTGTGTCAATTGTTTTCTTTAGTATCTCAACTTATATACAATATGGAAATGCATATAAATAAAGTAGGCATAAAACTAACCTCCAAAGATATTGTGGAGTTATCTTGATTATTACAATTGCATTGATGTGAGATGAAATTATAAAGACCTATAGATTATATGGCTGAAATTCTTTCTTGGGTTTTATTTTGCTTTTTAAAATTTTTAAAAATGATTCATTGTTTTGAGATAATTTTTCATTTCTCCTTCTGATCTGTTCTGTTTCTAGTTTGTGTCAAGTTGGCATGGTAAAATGGCAATTTATATATGGGACTCATCTTCTCAATTGAAATCTGTTAAATTCAAAATGGGAATGGAAAGCTAAAACACAGTGTGTAGAATCTGGAACAGCTACACTTGAATCAGAAAATGACATTACATATAGCTAAAACAGAAATAATTAGAGGAGAGGAAATTCTATGATGAAATGTATGTGTCATTAATATTGGGTACCCCAGTTTCACAAGATAATAAATGTTAAGTCATTATAAACTTTTACAACACTCTGCCCACACTTTTTATTTAAAAATATATAAAAGCTTTTTTATTTAAAAAATTTTAATTTAAATGGTCTTGATTTTCTTAAAAACAAATCAGAGTTATGAAAAAGACGAAAGTTATCTTTAAATTCGACACACTAGCCATAAATTGCAGGTTTGGAGAAAGGAGTTCTTTACTATATTAATTACTATATTAAGCCTTTCTCTTAACAATCATGATATATTTCTCAACTAAGTCTTTTTTTGTGTATTATATTAATAAAGTACAGTACTAACCCATAATAATGTGTTATACTTTACTAGATGTATTACTAGGTATTTGATTTTTTTTTTTTTTTTTGCTAGTATTCTTTTTTTTTTTTGAGATGGCGTCTTGCTCTGTCACCTAGGCTGCAATGCAGTGGCATGATCTCCACTCACTGCAACATCTGTCTCCTGGGTTCAAATGATTCTCCTGCTGCAGCTTCCTAAGTAACTGGGATTATGGGCACCCGCCACCTCACTGGTTAATTTTTGTATTTTTATTAGATATGGGGTTTCACCGTGTTGGCCAGGCTGTTCTTGAACTCCTGACTTCAACTGATCCATCTGCCTTGATCTCCCAAAGTGCTGGGATTACAGGCATGAGTCACCGTGTCTGGTCAAGTATTCTCTTGTCTTCTCTTTAATTACATTTCTATTTGATAACTATTATGAGTTGAATACTAGAAGTGTAGCTTCTTTTTTATAATCATTTTAGATTTAGCTAACTTTCTAAACTCATTATTTCTAATATTTTGTGTTTAAAATATTTTGTATTTTATAATTATCTAATCACATAACCTGCAAATAAATTATGTTTTTAAATTTCTAATCCAAATGTTTTTATGCATTATTTTTTGTTTTATTATTTTATTTATACTTACTATATTTTAAAATTTTAATTAAAGTTACAATATAATTGCTCCTTTGTCTTAAGATTCATTTTCAATAGTCTTCTAAATCTCTTTCAGTGTACTTCATACAAATTTTTTATAGTTTCTTTAAGGTCCTAATTTTTTTTATCTTCAATGATACATAATTTTTCTTTTTGGTATATTGCTTTTTAAATGTGGTTGCATTTTCAAATATTTTCGTCATCAAATGAGTAAAGTGTTCAAAAAATTTTGGATTTTCACTTCATATCAAATCTTACTCTCTTATTTGCTGTATTGATTTATTTTTGGTCTCTAAATTGCCAAAACTTTTAGTAAGACTCTCTAAAAATGTTTGCTTATGAAGTTTTTTTTTTTTTTTCCTTTTCAATACAAACTCTCAAACTGGCTATATTTTTTGTCTAACACTCATCCTGAGTATTATCTTTAGAGCCATATTGAATTTAAATGCTCAGATTTGTGAGTTCACAATTAGGGGAGAGAGGATGATTACTAGCTTCTTTTTTAGAAGACAGATTCAGTGGGAAATAGAACAGACAGGCTTTATATTCAGTGTTCTGTAGTTCATCCAAAACCATTAAAGTATTTTATTTCAGTTTTCATGGTTTCATACTTCCTAAAAAATCTGACAATTTTATATATTAATTATTAATTCAAATAGTGTTTTTATTCAGTGATACATATAATTGCTTCTGAACTGGGTGGACATTTAGAAGTCAAGTATAGCAATGTGAGGTAGAATTCTATTCAGATAGTGCCCCTGAGGTTTATTCTATGCTTACGATGAGAATGGAAAGATATTAATGTGCCCTTCTGTCACTCTCGTTATGTAAAATTCTCAGGGGCAGCCATGTGATCTTACAGTGTCTAATGTCTTCATCACCTTGAAGCAAGTTTACAGTAGCAGCTAGCCAGCATTTAGGGGAGAGATCCTTCACGTTATAGAGTCTAAGGTAACAAAAACTACTAACTTAATAACTGCTTGACCTCAGAAGTCCATGAGTCACTTGTTTCCCACCATAGAAACAAAAAAAGTGAAGACCTTGCATTTGGACTTGGATTGTTCTTAAAATGATGCACAGTTTTCCATGATAGTGGGTACCTGCCAGGTCTGTCCCATAGACCCTGGCCGAGCGACGGATGAAAGAAATACTCAGACACAGGTATGCTGTGTAAGAGCAGCTAGGGATCTGCCCGGCCCTAGTGTCTGAAGAGTGAGCAGTCTCGAGCAGCTGGAGCTGCTTGCTTTTATTCAGTACAGACATAATGCCAAAAAGTCTGGAGCCAACACAATCTGTGGGTAATTAACATTATTGTTCCCCTTTACAGGGAGCAGTCATGCATGCAGATGATCAAAGGTCAGTTTCCAGACAACAGAAGTTCCAGACAACAATCCTATTTAAGATAAATTCCCTTACAGCCCCTTGTACCTATTCCTCACCCTCTGTATCAGGATAAAAGAACAGCTGCCTTCAGCTTATTCTCCCCCAAAACTATGCAGAGCCTTCCAATCTTTTAGAAGACCTGCTCCTTTCCCTATAGTTTCTCCAACTACTCTGACCAGTCTCCTACATCTCCCCCTTCTCTGTTTTTTTGCATTAAGTTTTGGTGACTGAGAGTATAGATATGTGCAGCGACAGGTTTGACAGGCGCAGTGGTTACAACACATGTTCTGGCTTTGCATCCTACAGTTAGTAAATAACATAAGACAAACATGAGTATAATTAGTATTATTCTTTCCCAATCAAGGAATGATATGTAGTGTTACTTGGTACTTCAGTCCAATGTGTGTTGTTACTAAAGAACCCCACTGGGGTTATGTCAACCCCTCCCAGCCAAGCAGTTACATTATTAGAGGCTAGGAACAGAGTGTCTGCCTAGGTAACAGGGCGGAAGAAAGTTGGTTCCAGAAGATGGGCCCAGCAAAGAGTAGCAGGTGCAAGTTGCAGGCAGAGTGAGAAAACAAAATAGGTTAATGCTCTATGAGAGTTGCAATGTACAGCAGAAAGCATAGCAAGGAACAAATTATCTGGAGTGAATAGTGTCTGTGTCTGGAACAGGATTCACTCAGCCTCCTGATTTGTCTTCTTCAGCATCCCCCAGGTAATGTCCGGTTCCAGTGTTTTGTGAGGAACCTGCATCGTCCAGTGCTGTGGATCCTTCAGGATCATTTCCTTCATTTCTGGTATAGGGTTGGGTCCCAGCCATGCCATAGTATGGTTTGATATGTCACACTGGAATCCAAAGATGAACTGAGGCAGTGTGTGAACACAAGCATATCCTCTTCCCCACATTAGCAAATCATGTGGACCACACCATACATTACTATTTACATCTTTCCATAAAATCTCTGGTTTTATGTCTTGAGGGGCTTTTGCCAAATGCTTTTCTGTGGCTGAATGTAATTTATCACTTAAATTTAAAAAATTAAGGGTAAATAAGGCTTGTGCCAATAGTGTTGCAGGTTCCTTGCTCATATTCCCCCTTTTTTGTTTTCTGAGCATATTTTTAAGGGTGGAGTGGGCATGTTCTACTATGGCCTGTCCTTGGGGGTTTACAGGATACCTGTGGAATGTTGGACATTCCGTGTGTGACAGAATTGGTGAAATCGTGAGCTGGTATAAGCCGGACCATTATCAGTTTTAGTTTTTGAGGGCCACCCCATAAATGCAAAAGTTAAGAGAAGATGTTTAATGACATATCGGGTGGACTCTCCAGGAAGAGCATGTGAGCTAATTAGGTGGGAATTAGTATCAATGGATACATGTACATATCTAAGTTTTCCAAATTCAGGGACGTGCATAACATGTGTTTGCCATAACTGATTAGATTTCAGTCCTCTAGGGTTAACACCTGTTGAAGGAGGGGACGTGCTTGTAAGCTGGCAATTTGGGCATTACAGGATAATTTGTTTGGCTAGTCTTTGGGTTAACTGATATTGTTTAGGTAAATTTGGGCTGCATTGCCCTTTAGGATAGAAAACAGGCTCTGTAATGTATCAGTCATTATGCACAAGGTAGGGCAAAACCAGGTAATATTGCCCAGTAATTTTTGATAATCATTTAAGGTATGTAAGTTGTTGGTATTCAATTTAACCTTCTGAGGTCTTACTGACGGGGAAGTTAATATGTATCCAAGATATTTCCAAGGAGAGGACATCTGTACTTTTTCAGGAGCTATGATTAAACCTCTTAACTGTGTATTCCTTTTGACAGAGGCATATAAATTCAAAAGTATTGGCTCCATTGGGGCTGCAAGTAAGATGCCATCCATATAATGGATGCTCTTGCAATTAGGAAATTCTTTTATACTGGGAAGCAAAGCCTGATTTACATGATACTGACACATGGTGGGACTGTTTATCATTCCTTGAGGAAGTACTTTCCAATAAAATTGGCAAGCTGGTCTTTCATTATTGATAGCTGGTATTGTAAACACAAATTTTTATCTGTCCTGTTTTGCAAGGGGAATAGTATAAAAGCAGTCTTTTAAGTCAATAATGACTATAGGCCAATCTCGAGGAATCACCGCAGAGGAAAGGAACCCCTGTTGAAGGGGCCCCATAGGTTGCAAATGAGCACTGATAGCACTTAAGTCATGCAAAAGTCTTTATTTATCGGACCTTTTGGGAATGACGAAAATCAATGAATTCCAAGTGATGTTTGATAGTTCTATATGGCCAGCTTTTAATTGTTCCTCCACCAATTCATGGGCCTGTTGTAATTGCTCTCCCCTTAAAGGCTACTGTTCTACCCAAATAGGATTTTGATAGAGCCATGTTAGGGGTAGGGGAGGAATCACAACAATGGCCATTAGTAGAAAGGGGTCTGCAGGGTGACACCCCCCCATTGGGCTAATAGGTCCCTTACCCAAAGATTAACAGGCATGGGTATGATTAGAGGTTGTATATTCACATAGGGACCCTTCCCCTGGAGCACTGCAGCCATTACATTTTGCCTGACCAGTTGATTCTGGTTGGTCTGTTGTTCACACAATTTATGAAATTCTGCCCTCCAGAGGAGGTATTGACTGGCCTTTAAAGTTGTTTTAGCTAATACTGCACAGGCCCATGGGGTTATATGGAAGTTGTCTGCTATGACCTCAATTAATCCTTTCATAAGTGGACTAGCGGCTCTCTTTTCTCTAATGCTTTTTCTTATTTCCTTATAAGTGGTGAAAGTAATGGGTTCATGTACCTGATTGCCTTGTTGATCTTGTATCACCAGGCAGGTCAAGAGGTCCCCCTTATAATGCCGCTTGCCTAAGACAGGGTTCCGTAACTGTAGTGTATCCCTTGTCTTTTTTCCAATTTATTCAGGGAGGGGGCTCTGGAAAAACCTGTTTCCTCTTATGTATTTTCACCTTGTAATGGCAGAGCTAAGGGAGGAGGAGGAGGTGGTAAGGTAGGTGATGGTTCTCCCTCCATTCCCTTTTTAGGTTCTTCAGTGTAGAGTGAGGTCAAAGCAGCCCTGACTAAGGCCCATAATACTAATGATGTTACTGGGACCCATTGCCCTTGTGCATGATGTCATTCAAAATTTCTCTTCACTTGTTCCCAGACCTCCAGGTCTAGTGTTCCTTCTTCCAGGGATCATGGGTTATGGGAAACGACCGTTTGCATTAGGTGCCTTAATTGAATCTGTGAAACTGAGGCTCCACTAGCTTTAACCAGCTATTTTAATACTTTTATATACTGTTGCTGTTGAGCTAATAACTGTTGTCCCATGATGAAACCCTAGCTTGAAAATTCCCTCAAACTTGGAAATCCTCAGCGGGCAGCAGTTACTTACTGACTCCGCAGTCTCTTCCCCTTTGTTTTTGAGGGTTCCATCATGATCTGTTGCAGTGTTCCTCACATGGGGCACCAGCTATCTGGTCTGTCCCAAAGACCCTGGCTGAGCGATGGGTGAAAGGAGTACTCAAACACAGGTATGCTGTGAAAGAGCAGCTAGGGTACTGCCCGGCACTAGTGGTCAAAGAGTGAGCAGTCTCGAACAACTGGAGCTGCCTGCTTTTATTCAGTACAGACATAATGTTGAAAGCCTGGAGCCAACACAATCTGTGGGTAATTAACATTATTGTTCCCCCTTACAGGGAGCAGTCATGTGTATGGATGATCAAAAGTCAGTTTCTGGACAACATAAGTAAACAAACCTATTTAAGAAAAATTCCCCTACACTCCCTTGTACCTATTCCTCACCTTTTGCCTCAGGGTGAGAGAATAGCTGCCTTCAGCTTATTCGCCCCCAAAGCTATGCAGAGCCTTCCAACCTTTCAGAAGGCCTGCTCTTTTCCCTATAGTTTCTCTCACCACTCTGATATCTCCTACTGATACCTACTTATGTTTCACTTAAAGTTCATTTAGTCAAAATCAATGCCAACTTATCCAGACTGGATTTCATTTAAGAGAAAGATTTGTTGAAAGAAAAAGAATTTTCTCTTTCATAATCAAAATTATTTATTTATTTTAATTAACTACTAAAAATTTTATATGTTTCTGGTGTACAACATGATGTTATGATGTATGTATATGTTGTGGGATGACTAAATTAAGCTGATTAACATATCTGTTACCTCACATAGTTTTTTTTATGTGTGTATGGTAAGAACACTTAAAATTTGCTCTTTTGACAATTTTTAGCTCTACAATATGTTGTTATTAACAATAATCATCATGTTGCACAATAGATCTCCTAAGCTAATTACTTCTGTTTAACTGAAATTTTAACCACTATTACCCTCCTTCCTCACCCTCTGGGATCCACCATCCTACTTTCGACTTCTGTGAGTTCAACGTTTTGAGATTCCACATGTAAGTGAGATCACGTGTGTATTTGTCTTTCGGTTCCTGGCTTATTTCACTAAGCATAATCTCCCCTAAATTCATCTATGTTGTTCAAATGACAATACTTTCTTCCTTTTTTCTTTTTTGAGGCTGAACAGTATTCCTTTGAATAGTATTCCTTTGAACTATTAGTATTTCCAAGAACTATATTTTCTTGAACTATTCATCTAATGATGGACACGTAAGTTGATTTCATATTTTAGCTATTTTTGTGACTATGCTACTGTGAACATGGGAGTACAGATGTTCACAGCATTGATTTCATTTTCTTTGGGTACGTACCCAGAAGTAGAATTGCTGAATCATAGAATAGTTCTACTTTTCACTTTTTGAGGATGCTCAGTACAGTTTTCAGTAATGACTGTACTAATTTACATTCTCATCAACAGTGTACAAGTGTTCCCTTTTCTCTACATCCTCACCAATGGTTTCAATCTCTTACCTTTTTAAATAATGGCCCTCATAACAAATGTGAGGTGCTATTTCATTGCAGTTTCAATTTGCACTTACCTGAGATGAATGATGTCGGACATTTTTTCATATACTTGTTGGTAATTTGTCATCTTAAAAATTTTTTCACACCCTTTGTCCATTTTATAACAAGGTTATTCACATGCAACCATGAAAACTCTGAATAGCCAAAGCAAACCTCAGCAAAACAAAGAAACAAACAAAAAACCGAGAGGCTTCACATTGCCTAATTTTAAATCTACTACAAAGTCATAGTAATCAAATGAGTATGGTACTAGGACAAAAACAAATATATTAACCAGTGGAACAAAGTAGAGAATCTAGAAATAAATCCACACATGTATGGTCAACTAATCTTTGGCAAAGGTGCCAATAACACACCAAAGGAATTTGTTAAATAAATTGTATTAAGAAAATTGTATATTCACAGGGAGAAAAATAAAATTGGACCTCTATTTCACCGCACACTGAAGAATCAATTCAAAATGGATTAAAATTTTAAAGATAAATAACATAAGACGGGAAGATCATGAGGTCAAGAGATCGAGACCATCCTGGCTAACACAGTGAAATCCCATCTTTACTAAAAAAATACAATAAACTAGCCGGGCAAGGTGGTGGGCGCCTGTAGTCCCAGCTACTCGGGAGGCTGAGGCAGGAGAATGGTGTAAACCTGGGAGGCGGAGCTTGCAGTGAGCTGAGATCTGGCCACTGCGCTCCAGCCTGGGTGACAGAGCGAGACTCTGTCTCAAAAAACAAAGATAAATAACATAGAAGAAAATCTTCTTGACATTGGTCTTGGTTAAGATTTTTTTAGGTATGATTCCAAAAAGCCCAGACAGCAAAATTAGACAACTAAGTCTGAATCCAAGTAAGAAGTTTCTACACAACCGAAGAAACAAACAACAGAGAGAAGAGACAATCTATGGATTGGGAGAAAATATATGCAAACCACACATTTGATAAAGGGTGAATATCCAAAATATATAAGAAACTCAACTCCACAGCAAGAAACTAAATGACCCTAATGCTCTTGAAACGTAAATACCTAAGCAGGTGGAGCTCCAGTTTTCCTGGCACCTTCAAGTTTAACCTGGGAATTTAGCTTGAGATCTTTACAGGAGTACTGAAAAATCTAGAGAAATTGTATTTCTTCACACCTTCTGTTTCTAAACAAATCATTCCTGTCCTTTTGTAATTCATGGAAATAAAGAAGAAAATATTTTGCATTTGTTTCCCAGCTAATGAGAGGTTTAAAAACCTCTCATTTAAATTGATTTTATTTTTACCGAACGTGTATTTCATTTCTAAGATATGGATGAAGCAGACTCTAGAAACAGAAGATATATCATCCCCAGCTCTAGGGCTGCAAAATGTAAGAATCCAGCAAATGCTATTGTCACAAACTCTATTAGAGTACAATCATGAGACTTATTGAGAGAAAGATAAATATAGAAGCAAGGAAAGAATAGAGATTTTTTTCTTATCTTCGAAAGAGTATCCAAAAATAACTGCCTAGTAAAAGCTGTGCAAAGCAATCGACTTAATCAGCATCCTACACTTTAAAGGGGCAAGCTGCTTTGCTTTGGTTTTTCCGGAAACACACTCAGCTGTGATTAATATTTCCAGAGCTAGAGGAAGGATATAAGTGCTTTTGTTTTTAGAATAATGATTCCTAATATGTTTGGGCCACAGACTCTTATGGCAGTTAGCTGAAGCTATGGTCCTTTTATTGGAATAATGTCTTAAAATATATAATGTAAAATTGATAGGAATGCAAAGAAAACAAATTATGTTAAAATATGGTTATAGAATATAATTACTTAATATGGATACATGAAAATTTAAAAATTTGTTATAGACATATAAGCATAATTAAAAGGTCCATTGGTAGGTATAATAACTATGAAATTTTGAGTTAACTATGTGCTGAATATTTCTAGGTACATAAAACTTCTATTATTTAATTTAAAAAATCTGTAATTTCTTCTGATGATGAAGACATAGATACTGTTACGGAAAAACGGTTCCGATCCAGACCCCAAGAGAAGGTTCTCGGATCTCACGCAAGAAAGAATTCAGGGCAAGTCCACTGTGCAAAGCAAAAGCAAGTTTATTAAGGCAGTAAAGTGATGAAAGGACAGTTACTCCACAGACATAGTAGGACATTCCTGAAAGTAAGAGGAAGAACACATCCACCTTAGGTACAATGCTTGTATATATGGGGAGATGTGCTCTACTACAAGGGTTTGTGGTAAAGGATTAATTTTCTTAATTACTATATTTTGCAAAACTCAATATTATTATCTTTAAAGCAAAATTGGGAATGCCTTTGTTCTCCAGATATCGGGATATCTGGGTCTGTTTAGTAAACATTATTAATTTGTCCCCTTCACCGTAGACATCTAGAGGCTAGATGTCTAACTTTCTGAGAATGCAGCCCAGTAAGTCTCAGCCTCAATTTCCTAACCCTCTCTGAAAATGGAGTCACTGTGGTTCGAAAGCCTCTGACCATACTTACAATTTTGTGGTTTGTTGCCTACATTTATCACTGAAAAAAGTTACAATTCATCTGAAATTTGATTATAAAATAGATGCTTTTTATCCCCTATGCAAGCACATTAAAGAGAACGACAAAAAAGGAAACAATTCTAGAGCTGATTTTGACAATCCTTTCTTGGATCACCTTGTTGATAGTAAAACATATCTGTGGTCCTCAATGTCACTTTTACAAAGGATAATGTGCTCTAAGTACCCACCATCCATCCAGAAATTAAGTTTTTCTTAAATATTTTTGACACAATTTGTCAGAGTGTGTTAGTTTTCTATTGCTGTGTTAAAAAATCACCACAACTTTAGTAAATGAAAAATAACTATTTACATTTCTCAAAGTTTCTAAGTCAGAAATTCAGCACAGGGTGACTGGGTCTTGTATTCAGATATCACTAGCCTGGATTCAAAGTGTTTGCCAAGCCAAGTTCTTGTCAAGGGCTCTGGGAAAAATTCTCCTTCACATTCATTCTTCTTTTCAGCAGAATTTTTTGCAGCCATGGAGTGAAGTATATATGTCCTGGCTAGTTAGTGAGAGGCCACTCTTAAGCTCCTAGCAGTCATCTACATTACTAACAAATGGCCCTTTCCCTCTGTGCCAGCAACAACTCTTCACTGGTTTCTGCAAGAAGGTTACACAATCAGGTTATTACTCTGAAAGACCAAGTCAGCAGAAGTTTAAAATGGACATAACAATATTTGACCCAAACATTTTTCTTATGTGGACTATTGGTTAATATGATAATAATCTTGACAATTTGTTTCTACTAGCATAGGTAGCAACAAGTTTTGCCTATATTAAGGCCTGCTTTGTAGCCATATGTTAGAGGTCAATTTGCCAGTTATCACGTCTAAAAATAATAAATGCTTCTAAAATACTCTAATTTTGTCAATATCGAAAATATATCTGTCAATAATCTTTTTTATGAGTTAATTCAGTTTATTCATAAATCTGGTATTTCTATTTGATGGTCACATTGAGTGTCCAACACAACAAATTTAGAAAAGAAAGAGACCTACATTAGAACTAATGTAGTTAAGTAAAACTGCTAATTCTTGCTAATGGCATAAAAAGACCCAAAAATCTTCTAGAAAGCAACAGAAATTATTATTTACAGATAATTCATAATAAATATATTGCCATGATACTTTAAATCATAACACTAATTACCAGAAGAGAATAATTTTGTAAAATATGGAATAAAATTATAATTTTAAACACAGAATCCTCCACTCAGCAAAAGTTAGAGTAGACAATAAAAGTAGCATAAAAATATTTTCTGACATACAAAAGTTTTTTAAAGAGTAGGAAGACAAATATTTTATTTTTAAGGAAATTATAATCCATTTGGAAACTATAATAGTTCTGGACTAGTCTTTACTGAAGTGTATAGCCAACAATTATAAAGCAAATATTTTACAAATAAAACATTTCAAGAAACACAGGAAACAGCAAAAAGTTTATGAATTTTACTATTGTATAAGACTAACAGCAAATATCTTAAGAAAAGAACAAGACAAGCAGCCAAAGGGAAAAAGGAAAATAAACAGAATATATCAATATCAAAATGAACACATAGATAAACAAAAATGCACAATCATTTCAAACACTCATGAAATGTTTTGGATAAATGATGTGTCAAAAAAATCACAATTCACTTTTAAAATAAAAATTCACAGGAAATATTTTCTTCTTATAATACCATGTAACTTGTAAATAAGCAGGTTTATTTAGAGTATTTATATGTATGTTCTTCCCATATTATTGATTTTGTATTGTGAAATGATATAAATTCCTTTATTTTCTGTAATCCTTTCCTATATCTACATCTATATCTATATCTATATTTATATCTATATTATCTATATCTGCATTTATGCCAGGTGGTGTATTTGTGCATGTGTGTGTGTGTATATATATATATATACACACATATATATATACACACACACATATATTTCTTTACATGTCTATTTGTGTATATATATACACACACACACAAATACACAATAAATGTCTATGGATATCATAAAAACTCATTGAAAAAAATTGATGTATAATTCTCTGCATCAGAAAAGCTCATATACATTGTATTGGAAAATAATGTATAAAAGTTTCAGTTTTTTTATGCATAACTACAGTAACAGCATATGATCTGGCTTTGTGTTATATTCTCAGGAATTTGTGGGCATCACTGCTCAATTTTTTGTTTTCTCCAACACATAGTGATAGAAGAAAATAAACACAAATGAAGTCGTAGTCATAAACTCACTAAACAACATGCACTTGTGAAAAAGCATTCTTAAATTGAGGTATTTACACACAGGCAAGGAAAATGCTTGGTAGAAACTCAAAATGGTCTGTGGTGTCTTGAGATATATCCTACAAAATGTTTAGGGGTCTGAAAATGCTTTTATAATAATTCCACTCAGAATCTACATTAAATATATTCTCTATGTCATGAGGTACTAATTCTAAAAGTATTTTTTATAAATTCAAATGTATCAAGGGAAATGTACTTGCAAGATGAAGACTGTGAAGTTATTAATATTTACAGGAGGCATTCTATCACCTTTACCAAGCTGAAGCAATGCCATATTTAGTTGTTGTAATAATAAATGTTCCGTGAAATAGAGCTATATTATTGTGAGCCAGACTGTTCTAGCTGACTTGAACACAGCCATTGACCTCTATGCTCGAAGATTTCTTCCTCCCTAAGCATCACACATTTTCCGTGAAGGTAATCCATAATTAGGCTATCTAAACTGGAAAATGAATGAGTACAACCTGGGAAGGGAGCTTCATGAGATAAAATTTTAAAGGAAAAGTACAAAATAACTATTCTCAAGACAGTCGCAATTAAAACCAAATGCAGATGAAGACAGTGGTCTTGCATCTTTTATTTGTCTTCTTTGAGCCAGTGCATGTTATTTGTATTTACTGTGAATATATTTCTGTGTCTTTTGCAAATACATATATTCATCCATTCTACTACTTCTAATGAAATACTTTATTATAATTCATCTAAGAATTTCTGAAAATGATTACTCAATGCTTGTAAAGATTATTAAAACCAATTGAGAAATAGGCATTGAGAGGACAAGTACTAATAAAATGGTGCTTTATATTTAAAATTGAAAAATTTGTAGCCCTTCCTAACATGTCTATTTGTAAGGTATTCTTTTCTACAGTCTTCTTTTCTTCCTCCCCAAATCCAAACTTTTACTGCCAGTAACAATGAAGTCAGCATTAGTAGTTTATAAATAAAGTATTTTTGTTTTAAAGTTTAATTATGCAGCTTCTAAAAACAATTTCTGTCTGCAAATTTTGATTTGGCACATTAAACAGAAATGTAAGCAGATGGCAGAGTGCAGTAATTTTTATTTTCTTGTCATTATTTTGTTTTTAAATTTTAGATGTTTATGAGTTTAATTGTTTAATATCAGTAGTTCCCAGAGTGGTAAAAATATATGACTTTTAAAAACATGACAAGAATTCTCCAAATGGCATGCGTTAACCAAATATTTGGCACAAGCTCTTTCAATGCTACACTAACAATTATTTTGAAAACAAACACTCTATTAATTTGGATACATGATCTATTGTGGTATAAGCTTTTTATTAATTAGTGGAGAATGTTTATAAATATTTCTGAAGAACATACTAGGAGTAGCATAATATACATTATCAATTGTATGAAAATGAGTTACGCATACAAGATAAAGAGCATAAAAGTGGAATAAACCCTTGGATTAATGGAGTAAACCCTGATGCAGGGTCATAGAAAAGAAAGCGAAGTCCAACATCATGAGCTTGTTTGGTCCAGTGTCCTAAATGAGTTAGTGCTACTGCACCTCAGATGATCAGACTACAGGCTAGTGGCCTGAAGCACTGCAGACCTTCTGTTAGTTGAATATGAGTGTCTACCACATCCTCACCCACACTCCACAAAATTCATATGTTGAAATCCTAACCCTCAAGGTGGCTACATTTTGGAACTGCAGCTAGAGAATATTGTGTACATAATATATTCAGAGAAATGCAATGTGAAACTATATCATAAGAATATTAAATATACTTAAAAATAGATTTATGCTTCCAAAACACAGGTACAATTATTGGTAACATGATGAGGTGACTTAAAATAAGATGATGAGATGTCTGGTTATATTATTAATGGAATAGTGTCCAGAACTAAGGAAGATAATAGGAGGTATGCATTCCATATATTTAAATGTTATGCAAGAACTTAGCACCATTCAGAATTCAGCCTGAGAAAGGTGACCAGAAGGAAGTTACTGGAAACAATGTAATGCACAGCCTAATGGTACTGGGATACTTTAGGTAGAAGTAGGCTTCCCAGTCACTGAAAATCCTCATCCAGCAGCTGACAGGAAGTGAAGTTGTGACTTGCTCTACTGAAAACTTGATTATAAATGTAACTTCATAGGTTTCTTCAGAGTCTAGGTTTTGTAATCTACAACAGGAATCCAGTTTGTACAGGCAACCATTTTCCACTTATAAAACATCCATATTTTGCACAATATATAATCCTCATTTTTCTAAGATAGATATATTTTAAACCTCAAACATATCATTGAAGACATAATTTATTTTATGTATTGTGTGAAAAACAAGTATAATAATAAACTCCTGTAGAAAATCTAGGCATAATCTGAAAAATATATTTGTTTTGGCCTCTATTTAAATAATTCTAGATAATTTTCGTATCTTTCAAACACTTCACTGGTAAAGTAGAAACAATAATATACAACATCTTTCTAGAAATATTTAAATAATTAAATTTTTGCTTTTTTCCATGTTTTCAATATGTTCTTTTTGTTTTAAAAGGTATAAATTGTAATGTTTCCTCTGTATTTGGGTGAGTTATTAACAGATAAAATAGTGCATAAACAAATGAAAATAATAATTCAAATAAAACAACTTAAAATTAACATGATGAACAGAGCAAGGCTAAACATCAAATCAATATTCCATATACTAATGAACTTATTTATTTGAAGAGTAGAATAGTTCCCAAATGTATTTGTTTATTTTTGGATAGTGAAAAATTAGTGTCATACTTGAAGCAGAAGTCAATTATTTTGAAGCAATCATGTTTAAAGATGTATTAAAATCTACCCTGCTAAATGGTGTGAAGCTACACAAAGTTGCTTGGTGGCAAGGCCATCGCTAAATAAATATCAACTGACATGATTAGTAAAAGGAGACAAAATGATATACATTTTAAAAGATGGATTTATATGGGTTGGAAGTAAATGTCATATCTGAATGTTTATATTAATTTTAATGTAAAATTAATATGAATTTATGAACATTTGAAAGTTCTCTCTTTACAGAAAAATACAATCTAAGTGAATGACTCAATTACTTTGCTGAGAGTTAATTTTATTCTTACATTTTCTTTTCTTTTTTTTTTATTATACTTTAAGTTCTAGGGTACATGTGCATAACGTGCAGGTTTGTTACATATGTATACATGTGCCATGTTGGTGTGCTGCACCCATCAACTCGTCAGCACCCATCAATTCATCATTTATATCAGGTATAACTCCCCAATGCAATCCCTCCCCCCTCCCCCCTCCCCATGATAGGCCCCAGTGTGTGATGTTCTCCTTCCCGAGTCCAAGTGAGCTCATTGTTCAGTTCCCACCTATGAGTGAGAACATGCAGTGTTTGGTTTTCTCTTCTTGTGATAGTTTGCTAAGAATGATGGTTTCCAGCTGCATCCATGTCCCTACAAAGGATGCAAACTCATCCTTTTTTATGGCTGCATAGTATTCCATGGTGTATATGTGCCACATTTTCTTAATCCAGTCTGTCACTGATGGACATTTGGGTTGATTCCAAGTCTTTGCTATTGTGAATAGTGCCGCAATAAACATACGTGTGCATGTGTCTTTGTAGTAGCATAATTTATAATCCTTTGGGTA
>NC_045437.1:18415717-18461890 GCF_002776525.5 Piliocolobus tephrosceles
AGGTCCTTTACATCCCTTGTAAGTTGGATTCCTAGGTATTTTATTCTTACATTTTCAACTAACATTCCCGTATCCTAAATTACTCAATGGAAAAGCAAATTGATGGTGAAAAATTAATTTCCACTTAAAAAATCTGCATGGGTATAAATCACTCCAACTTGGGGGAGGTTGAAAAATGATAGTATTAACAAAACTTCATGTTCAACAGACAAATAAACATCCTCACAAATCCAAATCACTGCCACATATTTACCCATCATTAGCCATAATCTACTTCAGATGATGATGATAAATGAACCAAGAAACTGGAGCCCTGAACAATACCTACTTAATGATAACAACCATTGGAAAATGCAGAGTGAGTTTCCTGCCCTGAAACTGTTATTTAACCCCTGCAGGGCCTCATATAACTGTTTCCTTCTCTATCACAGGTTTCCTCTACTAATGGGGATGCCTTTCCTGTAAGCTAACAGCTTCATCCCCATTTTAATACTAATCTTTTCATTTAAGAAATTGATATTGATAACACAGTAATATGCTTTATCAAGGAAAAATTTACAAACAAGTTATATATATATATATATCTAGATTGGCCATAAGAAAATATTTGAGATATGTTGTTTCATTTTTCCTTAAGAAACAAAGTAAGTATGTTTCTTACTCTGACCAAAAAGGCTTAAGATGACCTCTCTTGGGATACTAGCTCCCTTGAGAAAATGTCTCCTTTTCTTTGTGGCTGGGTAAGTTCAGGTTATGATAGCTTGTAATTATGAGACTTAAATACAACCAGGTGGCTTAAATTATATTCACAGATTTTTATGGTAAATTTCACTCTTTCCATTTGTGGCCACAGTACTAAACTTTCTGATTACATAAAATTATCTTTATCATTCTATCTTCTGATGTTTTTGAATATGTTGTTTAGCTTGCTTTCCACCTTATTTGTTAATCTTGGTCCAACTCTTTGAAGCAACCTTTTTTCTAGAAATGCATTATATTGTTACTATTGCCATGAATTGTTTCACCAACCCTACTTCCTCTTATTTTTCTTTTTTCCAGTTGTGTGATCATAGCTCACTGCAGCCTGGGCTCAAGTAATCCTCCCACCTCAACCTCCTAATCAGCTAAGACTACAGTCATGTGTCACCGTACTCAGCTGATTTTTAATTTAATTTTATTTTTTTGCATAGATGAGTTCTTGCTTTGATGCCCAGGCTGGTCGCAAATTCCTTGCCTCAAGTATTTCGGCCTCCCAAAGTGCTGGGATTACGGATGTAAGGGAGATGGCTGTGCTTTAGTCAGGAGTAGGCCAAGGCGGCTTTCTGGCACAGCGTGACTCAGCAGGTTTGGAGCACAGGCACACAACTCCACACATTAGCTAAACACACCACATGAGGCACATTAAGTGATAACCCACATGAGCTCATTCTTGGCTCAGAGTCACTATTATCTGTAAAAGGTATAACTACTCTGCTGATGCTGTACATATAACTTGCATCCATGGCTAATGCCCAGACTTGCTGGTGCCCAGAGAGAGAATAGCCATGTGGAAACTGTCTATGATTCCATGAGTGTTTTCCCAGCTATCTGCCGCTGGTCCACCCACTCCCCTTGGTCCTCAGCTTGGGCTGGAACCTGACACTTGGCATAACTATTGGCGTCATGAACAGGATCCTGAGCTATGCTGCTCAGATGGGCTCCAGTGGAACCTGGGTGGCAGTAGCTGGGTACCCCACGAGCATAGAGAAGGCACTGAAGCAGATGGAAGCAGAGAGCACTGAGAAGCAATGAGCCTTTACTGGCAGAATTGGATGGGCATTTTTGACTGCTCTACAAGCAGTACACACCCAGTTCCTGGTATGCAGCAGAGGTAAGGGCCATCCAAACACAGGGGGGCACCTGGAGGCCCAGCTGCACAGCTCAGAAAAAGAGTTAGAAGCTGATGCGCATGAGGACCTTCCCTTCAGACATAGGCAGGGCCCCTGGAGGCCTGGCTACAGAGCTTGGAAAAGGAATTAGAGGCTGCTGTGAATGCAGGCCTGGGTCTGTTGTCTCAGCTAGAGAACCCCACTCAGTCTGATACCGAGGAGGGCGTCTGCAGAACATAGGTGTCTGCACCATAAAGAAGGGGAAGATGCCCTGCCCACATCTGCCTCTCACAGGACAAAAGGGGGCCCCAATGAGTGACACGCTCAGGATGTGGATAGATTTGATTTTGGCCAGGGTCAACTGAGAGAAAATTGATAAGCAGCCCAATGAAGTGCTCTTAACTTTGTGCAGACAGTTGTCTCTGGAGTAACAATTCCAGAAAATGTCCAAGGGGAAGAAGGACATTGCTGCTCAACCCAGGCCCACCCTGGTGCTTCAGTTAAAAGACTGCGTGCTGCAGCCAGGAGAGGGTGTAAAGCCTTTTCTGCTTAACGAGGGAACTGGCTGATGTGTCCAGCTTGAGGGGACATGAGATGACAGGAGGCCACATGTGGACTTAGCAATCCACTGGTCCCTGTACCTGGATACGTTCACAGACGTCTACTTCATAGATGGTTGTGAAGACCGGTCAGTGAAAGTGAAACCTGTATCTTTGCATCGTGGCATCATCGACCACTTAGCTCCCCACTTATGCACTGTGTATGTCTCTCCCGTACATGAGTACATTCTGGGGTGGACATTTTACAGTTTGTCAGATGTCCCATCGTTCACAAATTTGATGGACTGCTTGATGACAGCATTGGGACAGTACCACTCTGTGGTGGACTTGCATAATGCATTCTTTTCCAGAAAGCCAGGAGCAGTTTGCCTTCGTAGGAGGGCAACGGTGGACTTTCACAGTGTTGCTACAGGGCTGTATTCATAGCTCCACCATATGTCATGCTCTTGTTAATGATATTATGCTAACCCCTGATTCTCTTGCAGATTTAGAAGCATACATGTTCCCCTTTCCTAGAATTAAAATGGTGCAGCTGAGACTGCCTCTCTGGGAGCCAAATGGGTTATTCAGCAGGTACAAACCCTATGGGTAGTTGACAAGGGGCACCCATTTGAGCTGAATGTGACCACAGATGGTTTCGGTTGGGGCCTGTGGCAGCTCACAGAGTGCTTAAGAATGCCAGTAGGATTTTGGTTCCAACTATGGAAGGGAGCTGAGCTCTGATATTGCTTGATAGAGGAACAGCTAGCAGCTGTATATGCTGCCCTTCAGGCTCATGAGAGGAGGTCAGGACGAGCTACAGTCCTCATGCAGATGACTTACCCAATAGCAGAATGGGTACATTCATGGATAACGACCCTCCAGACTGAGAAAGCAGTTAGTTATTGCATACGCTGTCCTTCAGGCTCATGGGAGCATGCCAGGATGGACTACAGTCATCATGCAGATGACTTACCCAATAACAGGGTGGGTACGTTCATGGGTAATGACTCCCTGGACTGGGACGGCACAGACTTCCACTTTAACCAAGTGTTGTGCCTAGTTAGAGAAGTGGTAGTTAACTGCTCTAAATTAACTACTCTAAGTGACCTGAGCAGTAGCTCAGGTCAGAGTGTAACTAAAAATACAAAGATTATGCAAGAAAGTAAATTCAAAAGACAAGGGGCCAACAGAACATTGCACTTATATGACAGACAAAATTCTGAGGTTCTTAAACGTATAAAACAAATACAGAAGAAAAAATGACAAATTTGTTAACATGATACAGCCAGTTGAATAACACAAATAATTCGTGCTATGTGAGCTTAAACAGAGACACTTTATAGTATATATGGTTAACAAAGAATATAAATGGAACTTGAGCTTAATATTGAGATCAAAAATAATATAATTTTTTTTTTTAGTGTGAATGAGAGAAAAAATGGGTAGAGAGAGAGACAGAGACAAACAGAAACAAAGACAGACATTAGAGATATTAATATTTGTAACAGAGGTGATTTTTCCAGGTAAGTATTAATAATGAGATATGGTCAAATTTTGTTGGAAGGTTTTATAATGCATGAATTACAGAAGAGTTTGGAGAAAATATTGGAATGACAGCTGTATTTGTTTCCTATTGCCGCTTTATTAGATTCCTATTGCCACAAATTACCAAAAATATAGTGGCTTAAAAAAAACAAATGTATCATCTTACAGATCTGGATATCTGAAGTTTAAAATGCATTTTACAGACTAAAATCCAGGAGTCTGAGTGTTGTGTTTCATCTGGAGACCCTGGAAGAAAATCTGTGCCGTTGAATTTTGCAATTGACAGATGCTGTTCATATTCTTTAACTTTTGCTTCCACTCCACCATCTTTAAAGTAAAAACATTCCAGTGAGTCTTTCTGACATCATCCTCTCTTCGATTCTCTTTTCTGCCTCATCTTCCCATTTCTAAAAACCTTTGTGATAACACTGGACTCACCCAGATAATCTAGGGTAAACTTTCATCTCAGAGGCAGCTGATTTGCAACCTCAATTTTTTTTGTAACCTTAATTCTCATTAGCCTGAAAGCTAACATATTCACTGGTCCAATTCTGGGAATTAGAACGTGGTCATAATTGTTGGGTGAACATTAGGCTTTCTAACACAGAAGCCCAAAATAACCATAAGAAAAGATATCTAGCTTTGTCAGAGAATGTAACAGTGTTAAACAATCTCTTTTCTTCAAAAAGACAACCCCTGTGACATACAAATATACCTTAATGATTTAAGGAATGGATACTTTTTGTGCGTTGCATACAAATATAAATGGGATTGAAGTATAATTTCCCTATTATAATTTCCACCAAATTGAATATAATATTTTCCAACATTTCACAAGTTTGAATAGAAAAAAAATAGCAAATAGGACTGACTATAATGCTAACCTGTCCATAGCTGTAACCAGATGTTTGCAGAGTGAGTGATGAACATAAAATAAAAAGAGGGAAAAGCCCTGGTAGTTAGTATGATGTTAGCTGTAATGTTTTCATAGATAGCTCTCAGAAGATGCTCATTTCTGTTCCTAGATTTACAAGAGTATTTAACATGAATGGATGTCAAATTTTGCCAAAAGCTTTTTCTGAATATATTTCCATGATCATATGCTTTTCATTATTTCTGTTGATACAGCACATTTTATTTATTGATTTTAGAATATGGAATCAGACTTGCATTCCTGGGATAAAGCCCATCTGGTATAATATATTATTATTATTATTATTATTATTATTATTATTATTATTATTATTTTTTTTTTTTTTTTGAGACGGAGTCTGGCTCTGTCGCCTGGGCTGGAGTGCAGTGGCCGGATCTCAGCTCACTGCAAGCTCCGCTTCCCGGGTTTACACCATTCTCCTGCCTCAGCCTCTGGAGTAGCTGGGACTACAGGCGCCCGCCACCTCGCCCGGCTAGTTTTTTTTTTTTTTGTATTTTTAGTAGAGACGGGGTTTCGCCGTGTTAGCCAGGATGGTCTCGATCTCCTGACCTCGTGATCCGCCCGTCTCGGCCTCCCAAAGTGCTGGGATTACAGGCTTGAGCCACCGCGCCCGGCCTATTATTTTTTATATATAGTGCTGTATTCAATTTTCTAATATTTTGTTGAGAATTTGTATGTCAATCATCATGAAAGACACCGGTGTGCAGAGTTTTTTTTCTTTTTGTGATATCTGTGTGAGGTTTGATATGGGAGTAATATAGGCCCCCTATAATCAGTTGGAAAATATTTTTTCATCTTTTATTTTCTAGAAAAGATTTGTGGAATTGATATTATTTCTTCTTTAAGTATTTGATAAAATTCACAAGTAAAACCATCTGGAGTTTTTTTTTTTTTTTTTTTTTTTTTCTGGAGGTTTTACCTTACAAGTTTTTAATAGATATAGGCAGTTCAAGTTACCTATTTCTTCTTAAGTAGATTGTTGTAGTTTGTACCTCTTAAGTAACTTTTGCATATTATCTGAAATTTATTTATGGGCATGGGCCTATTGTGATACTTCTCCTTTAGACTTTTAATGCCTGAGCAATCTGTAGTGATAACCCATTTTTTTCATTAAAAATTTATGCCAATGTATATACTGCTGTTGTTGGATAAAATATTATATAAGCATCAATTAGGTCAATTTCTTGGATTATGTTGTTTAAGCTTCTTATAACTTTATTGATTGCATTTTAATTGTTTTTCAATATTGAGAAAATGTAATTGGAATCTCTGGAAATAATTATGAATGTATTTATTGCTTCTTGCAGTTTTATAGGTTTTACTTTACACACTTTGCAGCTTTTATGTAAGTGCACAGTTGCTTAGGATCCTCTGTCATTTTAATGAGTTGTCCCCTTTAGTATTATGACAGGACCCCTCTTATTCCTGGCAATAAATGTTTTGCTTGGAAATCTGCATAACAACGTTTATGTGGGCACTCCAATTTCTTTTGCTTTGGATTAACATGGTATATTTTTAAAATTCCCTTATTTTAACTCATTTGTGTATTCATATTTAAGCAGAATTGAGATTTTATCCTGCTTAAATAAATGTGATCTGCTCAGGGCAAAAAAATGGGCACTAGAGACAGAGGAGCTGCCTCTGAAATAACTAAACAAGCTCACGAATTATGCTAATACCGTCCATGGATTCTAAAAGAAGACACGAGAGTCTCCTGGGTGAGAGAAAAATGACTTTATTACCACAGCAAAAGCAGGAGCAGAAGCATCAGCAGTGTCGTGCTGTTTCCCTGAGCACCAAATCTCACAGGATAACACAGAGGGACAGATAGGCAGAGTTTGCATTCCCAGTGGAGTGTATTAGAGGAGGGAAAAGCTGGGCTTAGGGAATCTTCTAGTTTTGTAGCAAGTAGTAAGCAAGTTTGTTCTTTATCTGAAGGGAGATCGGGGGTAGTACAAGGCTTGCAATGTGTGAGCTCACTTTTCAGGATTGTCAGTTGCATAAACAATCCTGAGAAGTGTCTCAGATTAAGGAAGGCCTAAAGCTTTGGGATTGGGAATACTCAGCTAGATAAGTATAAGTGATAACTGACTTTTAAAAGCAGCGTAGATTAGATCTTAGATTTTCATCCAAAATGATTATCTTGGTCTTTGGAGTTTTTTTATCATTTACATTTAATATGCTTATTGACGAGTTTGAGTTTAACACATAGTCTTGCTATTTGTTCCCTATTTTTCTCATTTGTTTTTTGTTCTACTTTCCTCTTCGTCTATGTATTATATTATGTATTTACCTTTTGGGGTTATTAGGTGTAATTGTTATTTTATTAATTGCTTTAGAGCTGTGAAACTCTTTAGCTCATCACATTCTACCTTCAAGTAATATACTGATACAGCTTTGATGACTGGAGGAGCAGCACGGTCCTTAGTCTCCCACCAATTTAGATAAAATGACATGGACACACATGGAGTGGTTTTAAGGAATGGAGAGTTTGGTAGGCAAGAAAGAAGGAAGAAGCTCCCCTATACAGAGACAGAGGGAGGGCGGCTCCAAGCTGAGAAACGAAACCCCAAGTGCAGCAGAAAACAGCCAGTTACGCGAGGAGGCTGAGAGTCAGTGCCTGATTTGCCTAGGGCTCGGGGGATTTGTTTGAGCAGGCCTGTCATTCATATAGCCCTGGAAAAAACTGGCCCTCCCACCCTAACCTTTTAATATGCAAATGCATAAGTGGGGATGGCCATGTTGCCAGGCACAGATGGGGTCAAAGGGAAGACAGAGGGAATCACAGTGTTTGGGTGGACCCAGTTTCTAATGGCTTGCATTTGCATATCAAAGCTTGCCAGCCCAGCTCTGAGAGCCAGGGCTTTCCTGCTAGACAAGAAACATCTCTGGGGCTGCATTAAAAGAAACAAAAATTTCCCAAGGACCCCTTTTCCTCTCTACCTGCCTAAAATAATTTCTTAATAACTGCTATAACAATAATACTTTATGTACACTCCAGGTGTATTAAAGAACCTTGTTTCCTTCCAGGCCTTCATGCTATTTTTGTTACAAATCTCACTTCTATACTATAGGTGTTATGGATACCACATTACAATATTATTTTTACTTAGAATGGTTGATTATTTTCTGAAGAAATTTAAATAATAAGAGTCTTTTAATTACCTATGTAGTTGACATTTCAAGTACTTCATGAATTTAGATAGATCCACAGTTGCACCTACTATAATTATCTTCCTGCTTGGAGAATTTTCTTGAACATTTCCTGTAGTGTAATGATACTTTTTTTTAGGTTTTGTTTTTCTATAAAAGCCTTTATTTCATCTCCATATAGAAAACCAACTTTGCTCAGTACAAAAAAATTCTAGGCTGATAATTTATTTCTTTCATTACTTTAAAGAAATTGCTCACCTGTCTTCTAGTCTGAATTGTTTCTGACAAAAATCTGTTAGCATGTTTATACCTTTTTCCTAGTGTGTATTTTGGCTTTTTTTTTTTTTTTTTTTTCAGTCTGGCTGCATGTATGCTTTTTTATGGTTGGTTTTAAGTAATTTGATTAAGATGTTCCTTAGTATAATTTTCTTAATGATTTTTATTCATGAGATTTGTTAACGATTTTATACTAATGAGTTTCTGTTATGAGTGTCTGTTATTAGATATGAATAAGAGTGTGGGCATTCTTTCTTCAATTATTTTTTGCATTTCTCCATTCCTTCTCATTTGGGGCTGTAAGTTGAACTAATGTAATATTTTGCCATTTGACATTTTTTCCATAGCTCCCTGGGGCTCTGTAATTTTTTTAAACCTTTTTTTTTGTCCCTATATATGTTTTATTTTGAATAATTTCTATGACTATGTTTTCAGGTTCACAAATCTTTGCTTCAACCTTTTCTATTTGGACATTAACCTCATCCAGTTTATTTTTTCATCCCAGATGTTGAAAGTTTTATCTCCAGAAATTTGTTTTGCATATTTTTAATAGCTTCTATGTCCCCTCTTAAACTTTTCAATGTTTCCTTTAACTTCTTGAATACATGGAATACAGGGGTTGTAAGTGCTAGTTTCATCCTTGATGTCATTTCTGCATCCATTTTGATTGTTGACGTTCTCCTCACTGTAGTCTACATTCTGCTTCTTTTCAAGACTGCTATTTTTTAAGTAGATACCATATATTTTAAATTCTTTTTTCTTCACCCTAGTTATTGTTAGGGATAAACTGCCCTAGAAAGCTTCTTGGTACTGCCAACACTCCCCTTCAAACTTCTCCGTGCTGCCCACCCTTTCCCCAAACCTTTTTACATTTCTAAGCCTTAACTAGGTGCCACGGTGAAGCCAGCAGACATTACCTATCAGGCCTTGCTGCTATAGAGCAAACCCCAAATACAAACCATCCGGACCATACAGGGGTAGAAGGTTGAGGGAAGCATAAAGGAACTTTACCTACACTCTCCGGTACCATAAACGTCACAAGGTGAGATGTGGCAGAGTTAATCAAACGACCCCAGGGTCTCTCTCCCCCGTATAAACCCCTCATTTTGTGAACTCTGGGCTGCCTCCTCTGTCTGTAATGGAGCAGCTGGCAGGTTGAATAAAGACTTGCCTGAATTTGGGTCTCTCTCTCTCTCTTCCTTTCTCTTGGCTGACCTTACAGTTATTTTTGTAAATAATTTTGGGTTTAGTTCCTGGACACAATAAAGCAACTTGAAAACTGTTCCATCTTTTTGCTTTTAAGCTTTTTAAAGCAAGGCTGTAGCCACATTTGGTCCAGGATTGTCTTCCCCCACTAAATAAAACAAGATTCTTCTTGTACTCTACTCAATGCCTCATGAAAGAGAAAGTTTACCACCCTGATTTTTCAGAACAGGCACTGTTCAGAACTGATCCTATATAGGCTCCGTTCATTGTTTCTTTTAATCCTTTGTATCATGAAAGGAAAATAAATCTTGGGGCCTCCGAATCACTAAGCTAAAGGAAAAAGTCAAGCTGGGAACTACTTAGGGTCAATCTGCCTTCCATTCTATTCAAAGTTACCCCTTTTCTCACTGAGATAAATGCATATCTGATTGCTTTCTTTGGAAAGGCTAATCAGAAACTCAAAGAATGCACCTGTTCACCTCTCACCTATCTGTGACCTGGAAGCCCCCTCCCCTCTTCTGAGTCTTCCTGCCTTTGCTTCAAGTTGTCCGCCTTTCTAGACCAAACCAATGTACTTTGAGATGGAGTCTGGCTCTGTCGCCCAGGCTGGAGTGCAGTGGCACAATCTTGGCTCACTGCAAGCTCCGCCTCCTGGGTTCACGCCATTCTCCTGCCTCAGCCTCCCGAGTAGCTGGGACTACAGACGCCTGCCACCTCGCCCAGCTAATTTTTTCCATTTTTTTAGTAGAGACGGGGTTTCATCATGTTTGCCAGGATGGTCTCGATCTCCTGACCTCATGATCTGCCCTCCTCGGCCTCCCAAAGTGCTGGGATTACAGGCACGAGCTATCGCACCCGACCCCAATGCACTTCTTACATATATTGATTTATGTCTCATGTCTCCCTAAAATGTACACAACTAAACTGTGCCCCGACCACCTCGTACACATGTCTGTCTTCAGGACTTCCTGAGGCTGTGTCACAGGTGCGTGTCCTCAACCTTGGCAAAATAAACTTTCTAAATTAACTGAGACCTGTATCCAATTTTCAGAGTTCACAGTGTCATTGTTTACCTGGATTTTGGTAATCTTATTATGAGCATGTGCTGATCAGTACTGCACTGAGAAATTGAGGGTGACCCAGAGATGACTGTCTTTGCTGGTCTATCTTCTGTACCCTGTCATAGGATCTCTAGCAGATTTGCTATTCCTGTACTGCCAGCTTGGTCTGTTCAAGTTAAGGAAACTGCCAGGCTTTGCCTGAATTTCCCCTTGCTGCACTGTGACCTGTAAACTTCCTTCAGGCTGTAAGTTCAGGCAATAACAAGACTTATCTTTTTCTTTCTCATTTCTTAGTATCACTATCTTTCATTGCTGGATGTCCATTTTTTAAAAACCATTGTTTCATGTATTTTTTCTGTTAATAATTTAATTAGCTGTTTCAGGTGGAACTGTAAATCCAATTTGTGTTAACCAAGTGAAAATCCCTATGATTTTTTTCTTCAAATATGATGTTAATATAAAAGTAAAGCTTTGAGAATAGCATAAAAACTGGGATTCTGCAAATTTGTATACACATATATCATTTGTTTTTCTTTCTCTTAATTTCTTCCTAAATAAATTGTTCTTCCAATATTAGTATCTGTAACTATTCTTGTCTTCATGTACGTGTATTAATTTACTTGATAAATATTTTAATAAACCTTGAATCTCTGCCATTCTATTCTTTAATGAATATTTTTGTATGATCAGCTATGTCCTGGTCATGAAAATAATTGCACATATATGGTGAAATGAACTTAAATAAGACCAGAATTATTAAAGCATGAGTCATAAATTTCATAAGTTATTACATGTAGGTTGTGTCTAACACGTTAATATAATATATAAAGCAAATATTACAAAGAAGAAAATTTGACATCTCAGCTCTGCAATAATGTGGAATTTTTATGGGAAATATGTAAATGTAAAGTTTGTGTGAAATAGTGTTGTGTTGCATTCTTATAGGAAAAAATAATTAAAAGTTGACTATTTTTTAATTGATTCAGGAAATATTAAATAGAATTTTTAAAATATTTTAAATTAGTTTTAAAAGATAAAACTAATTTTTAAAAGATAAAACTATCATACACATCTTATATTTTTATCTTTTTATTGTAATATAAATTGATTTTTATTCTTATTATAGCTGCATTTCTAAATTCTGAGTAATTTTTTTTCAGGCTGGCTATTTATTTCTTAATAAGGCAGGACATTTTCAGTGAAGTTTTTCTCACTTAGAGTAAGCCATTTGAGTTCCAACTTTGGCTAGTATGTCTAATACTCTGGAGAAAAAAAAAAGTTATAAAATCAATAACAGATCTAGAGAGATTCTTTTGGCTGAGGAAAACCTAAAGCTTTTTAGAAAGAATATTGATAAGAACCTTAACTCAAAATGACATTAAACAAAATGCCCTCTTTTCCAAAAACTAAAACTTACAAAGTTTTAAATTTGATAATTAACATTTTTTTGGTTCTATGGCAAGAAAAAATAATATTATATTTATTGTAATTTCAAAATGTTTATGATGTTGGAATCATTTATAAATGCAATGCAAATGAGCATCGCTAAGGAGAGAATAATTTCCTATTGTGATTTTTCTTATGTATACAGAGTGTTATTTTCATACATTAAAATGTAATATACAATATATAAATAATTTTCATATAATTTGTCATGTTAAGTTATACTTAATGTAGAACTTCACAGTTTTTAAATTTTCTATCAAGCCATTTTAATAAATGATTTAAGAGAGAAATTGAGAAAAATAATGAAAAAGAAAATAATGGAGGGAAGGGAGGAGTGAGAAAAAGTATGAAGGAAGGATGGGAAAAAACAAAAGAAAAAAATGAACGATGGATGGAGACAAAGAAGGAAGGAGGAAGGGAAGGAGAAAAGAAGCTCTAGTCACCCAAAATTGGGAATCGGCTGACTGAAAAATAATTCTTATGTCATGAAATATATTTTCAAAAAGTACAATTATAATCAAACACTGCTATATTAATTTGATTATAGAAAATTAAGCCCTAATTATCAAATAGAGAAAAATATATACAGCACTTCAAGTTTAAAAAGTCTGTCACTCTTGTCTTTTATTTTTCTTGTCTTTCATTGTAATTCATTTAATTATCGTATATAATTCATTATTTTATTAAAATTTAAATATTTAGTGATTGCTTCCATATTATCAGTTGTTGACTAGGACAAAGATTTCTACATACAAACAAAATGATTTTCTTTACTTGTTTTGTTTGCGGATTATTCCTTTAGTATTCTATATTTATTTGAGTGCAGTGTTTTATATGGCAATACTCTTTAGAAAGCTTACTGTCGTCAATTTCCAGTTCTCCAAAGAGTAAATGTCAGTGAATATATCAGTGTCTTGACAACAATTAGACTTAACATGATAAAAAGGAAATGTGTGAGGCAGCCTAAAAATGATTGATTCATCTTTGGTGATTAAGAAGCTAGCTTTGAAGACACCACATTAGAAAAAAGCATAGATTTGTCAATGAAAGAAGAGCTGATCTTTGCTCCAGAGACACTTCACAGTTTTTGCACCCACCAGCGTAACAGTGCATGAGTTCATTTATATTAGTTCATTTAAATTAGGAGGTGAGTCTTACATGAAAAACTGTGGAACCAAATAGAGACACTAAACCAACGTCGCTAAGCAGTTAATCAAATGAGCATTCAAGCTATTAATTTTCTTATAAAATTGAAAATAAATGAACATAGATTAAAAGGGAAATAGAAGTCAAAGAGCAATATTAAATAAACTCCTTGTGTAAATACTTTTTTTCAAGGAATTGTTTGTGTTTTTTCCCCAAATTATCAAAGTATCTTCATGTACTTTTCTTAGAGCTTAGTCTTGTTTCAAGTGTCGATTAAAATATTACAAATTACTGAATCCAAAACAAGGGTGAAGGATTCATGTAAGCAATTTAATATTTTATCTTCATGATGTTTTAGAGTAGCACTACTACATATTTTTACATAATAATATTTATTGTTAAATCAGTCAATTTAAGTTCAGGAGAAAGTATTAGAACAGCAAAAACCAAACACACACACACACGCACACACACACACACACAGAGAGAGAGAGAAGAAACAGCCTCTTAAATAAAACTGACTGTGTTCAAATGTCAGTGCTACCTATAGTCATGTTATTTCAATTATGTTACTTATTTTTTTTACTTGATCCATTTTTCTAATTGGTAACATGAAAGTAGTAAGATAATTTATGTAATTAGTATATGGAAATCACTTTAGTGGCATGCAAGTCACAGAGTGAGTTTTTAATGTTAGTTGTTTTGTCATCATTATCATTATTCTTTTTATTCTGTAAATCAGAGAAGTATTTTCTAAGGTAATCTTTCTTTAAATGAGGATGAAAGTATTAATCATTTTTCTTCCAGTGAAATAGCCCTGGTTTTCAGACAAGTTATCAGGTCAATTTGAAATTATAGCTAAATGCAACACCGTAAAAAAAAAAAAAAAAAAAAAAAAAAGGAAGGCAAAACTGCTATTCATACTATTTAATATTCAATATACATCTAAAACTGTACATAGAGATGTTAATTTTCTGAAAAGTCAAGATGTATTACTTAAGTTCTTTACATTCATTGCATAGATTTGATATTGAAGTTTGCTTCAAATTCATTCAAGTAAAGGAAATATTAGTTGTTGGATATTTTACATCATGGATCTTTCAACTAGAATGCCTCCAGGACACTTCTCAAATATGAGTTAGTGAATCCAAAATACAACTTGTCATCAGTCATGGATTGACACCTTTCTTGGCAGTTGGCAGATTTGTCAGTAAGCTGCATATTTGAGTTACTGACGTACATTCTGTCTTCTTGGCTCTGAACTTTTATTTCCCCAGGTAAAACACACCTCTTTGATTTTGTGTTTGTGTGTGTGCCCACTTACTTTGTTTTGTTTTGTTCTGTGACATTAAGTGACATACTGCTCTTAATTCCCTGGAGCAAAGGTGTGGAAAAAATAAAAATCATTTCTTCCATGACTTAACAGCAATAGAAATTTGGCATTTGAAATGTCGTTTTTGAAATACATGTTCAGAACTTTACCCATTTAATAAAATGATCTGTCTTCTTATTGATTCGGAGAATTCTACTATAAGAATTCTAAATATTAATTTTTTAATATAAATTTCACTTATTTTACCCTGGTATACAACTTCATTCTTAACCTTTGTTCATTTTGCATTTTATTTTATGAAAGTTTACATTTAAGTTCAAATTATTTTTTCATACCCATTTTATCTTTAATTTTCCTGTCTAGCTTAAAAATATAATTTTTATTCCATTTCAAAAGCATTTTCTAAATTCTCTTTTAACACATTTTTTATTTTATCTTGATTGAATATCTTTTCCTTCTTGATGTGTGGGGTCATGAAAATGGGCCTCACAGAGCTAGGAATCCAGAGCCATGTTTGAATGAAGGCCATATCTTTCCCCAACTGCTCCAGGCCAACAATGAATTATAAGGGGCTTATAAAGGGAGTCCCAAGTTTGGAACCTTCTAGGACTTTTAAGGGCCTTGCTAGGAAATATATATATATATAGTTGGGAAGCAACCCCTTCTCTGTTTATTATTATACATAGCACTTCAGTTATTTTTCATATGTCCTTTTGATAAGAATATCAGACAATACATTTTAAATTCCATGAAAATCCTATGAGCATTTTAGTTATGCCAATATTGAAATAATGGATTCATCACATTTATCCAAAATTTATCATAATTATCCTTTTCCATGTCCTGTAATAAAGTGGTACATTTTTCTCAGTATTGATCATACAACATTTCTTTTTACTTGTATAGTATATATATAGTAAAGATTGTTTTTATGTTAATGTTAGTCAATGCATATTACTAATTATAGTTGCTATTCACCAAGGTACTTTTCCTAATTAAGAAAGGAAAAGTAGCTAGGACTACAGGTGCACACCGCCATGCCTGGCTAAGTTTTGTATTTTTAACAGAGGTGAGGTTTTGCCATGTTGTCCAGGCTGGTCTGGAATCCCTGACCTCAAGTGATCCAACAGCTTTTGCCTCCCAAAGTGCTAGGATTAGAGGTGTGAGCCACCACACCCGGCTGGGGGTGAGGTCTTGAATTGCTTCATCTCTGTGGTACATTTCAGAAGAATAACCAGGCATGTGGAGCTTACCCTTACCTACATTTTTGTGGGCAGCAAATCTATCCACAGGGAGAATAAGTTTGTATTGTCTCCATCATGGCTTCTGTCTTACCTGGCTCGACCTTCCTTCTGAGGTAGAATAGGTAGTCAAGGAAGCAATCATGTCCTCAGGATGTGGCAACCAAGGGGACTGCGCTGTCAATGCGATAAGCCCCAGCATTCACATGGTACTCAAACTCATTTAGGCAAAGGTATCTCCAGTAGGGAATTTCCCCTGGAAAGAGGATGTGCATTTTAACTTTACCTGTCCTCAGGCTGACCCTTTGCTCATTGTAATATTGAAAACACACTCCTGGGTAGAGATTTCAGATGCGAATGAGACATGTGATGGATAAACAAGCATGTACAGCTACTGCTCATGTGCACCCAGAGGACCACTCAGGATACTAGTAAGACTTCTTCCAACCCTCTTATGAATAATCATGTAGGACTCCTATAAAGGGAGTTTCCCCAGTAATAGTTAACACTGCCTCATCCTTACGAGCAGCCTACTCTGAACCCTCTCTGAGGGAGTAATCTTTTCTGTGCCTAATGTTCACAGTGTGTTTTCTCCTTTGCAATAAATTGCTCTATGCTGCAGCTCCTTTGCTATGTGTCTCTTGTTTAAATTCTTTTAAACTAAGGAGGCAAGATCCGAGGTTTCACAACAGCTGTCAACACTTTCATATGAAGCTTGTCCATAACTAGGAAAATATGTAATTGAGTAGTCAAGCTTTATCCTATGATTCAGAGAGAAATCCATTTGAACTTCATACTGAGCTATGTCCTCCAACTTCAATTCTGTCATAATAAAATTAGTATTTTGCCTTCAATCATTGTGTGTATTTGAGTAGTAGGTAGAATCAACCAGGTAGGAAAACATTCCATCTCTTAAGAAATGATAAAGATCTGTTTATATTTCTGTGTTTGTCATTCAATTGCAGAATATGAATGAATCTCTTGCGTAATTTTAAAAAAACACAAAAATTAAATTTGCAATATAAAATATACCCAGTAGTAGCTAGAAAAAAAAAATCCATCTCAAAATCTTTTTTTAAGGGAAGGCTTTCAATCTGTATTCTAAGCAGATAGAAGAGGCAGAAACAAGGGGCAGATAAAAGTGAAAGATAAATGGTAAAAATCTTGGGTCTTTAATACTCTCAGATGACCAAACAAAAGCTACTTCACACTTACTATGGTTACAGATTAATGCTATTGCACAGGACACTCCTTGTAGTCTAGGAAGTTGTGCTTTAGAGTTCCTATCTTTATAACAAAGGAATGAGTAACAAGTGAATGTTCAGTAACCAATCTGCAGGGCCTGCCACAAAGTTCTTAGGAAATCTGTAAATTTAGGGAAAGGGAGAGTTAATGTAGACTTTCTATAGAGAGATTTTTACAAAGTCCTTCTATCTCTGCTTCCTTTAATCTAATTTTAACCTAAAATCTGATATTGTAAGGATGAAAAAAAGATAAATGCATTCCCTTATATTTAGGGTAATCTGATAATTAGGGTAGATAACTTGATTTTAAGAAATACACAATTTTGTTCTTCAATATGTTACAAAATACATTGTGGTAGTATTTGAGAAGGGGTAAGAGTTTAAAATCTACATTTAAATTTTAACACATGCAAATTTAGACCTATGCAAATGAGATTATTAGATTAGTGTTAGAAAATGTAGAACATTCTATTTAACAATGCTAATCCTATTAAATTACAGATTTTGAGCAATACTTGTGATTTAATATTAGCTCTGAGAACAACCTGTTTGAAGTACAAGTTTGGCATTTGGGCATATTGAACTAAAAATTGTGCATTACAGAAAATTTTGAAGAAGGTAGCTTGATTTTCCATTCCTGTAACCATATATTATTTTATATTTTGTTACCATATATACCATTTATATTCTGTCACTTCATTTTCTCGGCTCCCTCACTACCAATGCTGCCCTACTTGCTAGAAAAGAAATGATAAAACTAATTTACAGTGGAGTAATAATTAGCTGTTAGGATAATCTTGGCAGCAAATTAAAGAAAGTTGAACTGAAACTTCTTTATAAAACAAGGATCAACATGATTTTATGTAATAGGAAGTCCAGATACTGAGCAGCCTTCAAATATCCCCTGGTTCAAACTTTTACTTGTTGTTTCTGTTGCCTTATATATTTTTGCTTCAACCTTGTGCAAAATATATTACTTAAAGTGTTTTCAGATTTCACATGTAGACCAAATAACATTCACAAAAAGAGGGATTCTGTATTTCTGGTTTTTGGTTTTTTTTTTTTCCATAGGAGAAAGGACATATTTCTGACAACCATAGAAAACTTTTCCTTATTCCCATCAGTTACTACCATTCATAAGTTCTTCCAAATTAAACCAATGACTCTAATATGAGATTGCTATGCTGGTCTCAGATCAATCAGCATATGCCCCTGAAAACTGCTAAGGGACCACCTTTTGTGATACGTGTAGAGGGGTGGACAAAACATCAGCATCCTATTGGAAAGGAATGAGTCAGTAAATGATCATTGGGTAGGCAACCAATCGGAACAGTGATATAACTTAGCAGAATAATGTAATTTTCTTAAAGAACAGTAATATAGTTACATATATTAATAAAGGGGAGAATGTTGTTGTTAATAGACATTGGAGACATTGATTTTCTAGGGTCTTTCACATTACTCCATGAGGGAAACCCTGTATGATATCCTCAAGTACAATAAATATCTTCCATGTTATTTAATGACTGCACCTTCATTTAAACATGCAAAGGAGAACAACTGTATTTAAGTGGATAAAACTGATATTTTAAATAATATTTTAAAATATTGTTATGCTTAAAATCAGAAAATTGTGTTACAGATTAACATCAATTACATGGATTATCTATATTCTATATGCTGGAATCATTACTTTTTAAAATTCCGTAGTTACATTTTGTTCTGATTGTGGCATATTATGAACTTCTGTTTAACAAACCTATTGTGTCAAACATTGTAAAATGGCTAAAAGGTGGAAGTGTTTATTTGTTAAATGTTAACTACTCAGAATGTGCCAGTGTATTGTCTGTAGCAAGAACTCTAAACATTTATTTCTTGAATAAGTGAATGAACATACCATTTACCGAGAGCTTCCTATATGCCAAAAACTTGCTGTCATCTATTTAATACTAACAATAGTATTGCAAGACTGATAACTTTTCCTCCATTTTACAGATAGATTATTTATGTTAAGTAATTTTCTCTGAAAACAAACACTAACTGAAAGCCCATTTTCTTCATGGAGTGTTTTCATTTAGGTTGACAATTGGTGTTAAAAGAAACAAATGATGTACCTACCTGTTTATAAGTGACACCATCAACAAAAATTGTTGAAAAATAATGGTTGAAAGAACGGTTGTTTGCCATTAAACAGAAGTCTTTCTCAACAGACACAATTGAGTTTCTCAATTAGTTCACATGTAGTTGGTGCAACCAATAACCTGTTTAAGAAAAAGACAACGTAACTCTCTTTTTATCTTTACAGGCAAGAAGTCTTAATATGACTAATAATATATGAATCCAATAACTACAGCTGAGTCTATGACTTCACTTCTTCAACCACGTGAGTGTTTAAACTGGTTTAAATTGTCATGGATATGCAATGTAAGTTATTTACACTAAATTTGAAGAGACCCCAGTCTCTATAATAGAAACAAGGCATCTCATATATCTTTGTATGAAAGCTACACCACTGTGTGCTATGTAATATTTTACTGTTCAAATCTGAAGCCAATTGCACTTGAAACATCTTTTTTCTTTCTTTTTTTTTAAGTTAAAGTAGCCTATGATCTATAAAAGGCAAGAAATCTCATTTGAATAGAGCTAAAGGATTAGTCATTACTCATGCATAGAAAATTTTAAGGATTCGGCTGTGCCGTTGATAGATGGATAGACTGCTAAGAAACCATTTGAGATTTCTGTGATTAGACAGGTCCCAACTCCTATTAGTGAGTGTTGCCTTGTTCTGTTGCAGAGAGGAGGCAGCTGTCTTCCTCACTTTTCCCGGCGGTGCTGCTTGCTTTAACTAAGCCTGTAACATTTTAGACAAGCAAATCAGGAAGGACTTTGTGGACAGATGGCAATGCTGCCTATGCATTCTCATTTACATGCAACCTTGGTTTGTAACCGTACTTGAGCCATATGTGGGGGGTTTTACATTCCCTCTGGATTGGTTTTAAGTGCTAGGCATACAAGGCAAATCTAGCTTGGTCCATGTTTTCCTAATGTTATTTAATTCAGTGGAGCTATGCAGAGTGTTTATCAATAGAAGTTTTGAAACTAAAATCTTGGCTGAGTGCAAAATGCGGATACTAACCATAGTTAGTGAGGAGAGTACCCTAGGAGACTTCCTCATATAGGACATGAATACTTGTTCACACTAATTTATAAGATAAAATAAAATTAAAATATAAACATGCACAATCTCCTCGAGAATTTGAATTGCTCAAGACTAATATTGACCTTTACAGTGCCTAAAAATGTTATGTAGTCATACATTCACCAGTCAAATTGTATATTTTTCATTATTTAATGACACAGTGATCTAAAGACAATGAACATTAAAAATGTATAACTCTTGCTTTAACCTTGCATATTTTATAATAATATAGTTAATTAATGACAAATCATTTTTTTAATGAATTTTTTGGCCATAACTACAAATTTATTTGTGCTCCATCAGAACATATACTATCTGATAAGAACATGTAACACATCTAAATTATATTTAATTTAAAAGGAACATTTAAATTTTAGAGGTGACCCTGAATAGAAGAAATACTTTTAAATACATCCCTTTTTACCTTTTAATCTTAAATTACAGCAGTGCTTAATTGTAGGTCAAAATCAAGTTTCTAGGTTTTTTTTTTTTTTTTTTTTTTTTGTCTTACTACTTGACTCATAGTTAAGCTTATTACAGGGAGAGTTTGTGTATTACTTTTCTTTAATGACAGTAGAATTTTCTCATTTTAAAAAATGAGACTATACAATATTGAAAAGATTTGAAAAATATATCCATCACATGTTCTGCACATTAATATGATTTAGATAAATCTGCATAAACAAATTATTGGTCTACATTTCTTACTAACCTGTAATCCTAAATATATCCCTGAGCTAATTCAATTAACTTCAAAAACACTTTTTAAAAAGCTGGAAAATGTTAAGATTGTGGATATTTGTATTGAGCAACAGGCTATTGTAGATGATTATCTTTTTATAAATTTGCACTTTTATAAATAATTCTGTTGTGGACAGTTTGGTATAAATACTCATTTTTCATCGAAACAATTTCCTTAGGAAATATTTTTAGATTAAAAAATTGAAAAGTGTGACTTTTAGGCTTTTTTTATATAATGGCAAATTGCCCTCAGAAAAGTTCATAGTGATTTAATCTATCACCATTAGTGTGTTTACAAAACACTGGCAGCTCTATCAGTGTATATTTGGTTGCAAACATTTCTAGTATGAAAGTGTTAGTATGAATTTTTTCATACAAGCAGTTTAATAGTGGGGCTGGCATTATGGCTGACTGATTCTGTGGCATAGCAATAGAATCTTCTTGGAGTTAGACTATTTTACCCCCTATTCTATAAACTATTGTGTTCAATTCATTTGTATGTTAACTGAATTCTGAGAATTCACAGAAACCTCAATTTCCTGGCTTCATCTAAAAAAACAAACATGATAAACAATCATTTCATACAATTCTCTTTAGAGACAACAAACTTACAAGAAAAAAAAATTCACAGAAGACGTTCCCTTATGACCTATGGCCCAGAAATTGGTTACAATTATCAACTCAAAATTGAGATGTAAATTTCTTCTACTTCTGTCAATGTCTGTGTCAATGAATTTTGTCAAGTTCATCCTATTGGAACTTTGCCTTAAAGTTCAGATATGATGAATATAGTTCATTCAGGTGATCTAGACACAGTAAGAACAAGAAGTGACTTCTTACTAGTGTAAATATCTTTAAAGAAAGAAAGCCTGAGTTTTCTTCTAGAAACTTCTGGGTAGGTACCCCTTGATGTCCCATTTGCCAGAATTAAATTACATGTCTATTTATGAACAAATGACTGGCAAGAATTATGGAATTACTTTGGACCAAAGGTCTTCTCTGGAAAAGAAGGTGAATTTAAGTCATTCCCAGGAAAATGGTTATGGGGAAAAGAATTGAAGAAAATATCAAAACCAGGGTTCAGATCTGTTGGAGTTTGCTGGTGGTCCACTCCAGATCCTGTTTGCCTGAGTATCACCAGCAGAGGCTGCAGAAAAACAAATATTGCTGCCTGATCCTTCTTCTGGAAGCTTTGTCCCAGAGGGGTACTCACTTGTAGTGAGGTGTCTGTTGACTCCTACTGGGAGGTGTCTCCCAGTCAGCCTACCTGGGGGTCAGGGACCCACTTAAGGAGGCAGTCCATGTTATCAGAGCTCCAATGCCATGCTGGGAGGACCACTGCTCTCTTCAGAGCTGTCAGGCAGGGACATTTAACTCTGGAGAAGCTCTCTGCTGCCTTGGGTTCAGGTATGTCCTGCCCCCAGAGGTGGAATCTAGAGAGGCAGTAGGCCTTGATGAGTTGCGGTGGGTTCCACTCAGTTCAAGCCATCCTGGGGCTTTTTGTACACTGTGAGCATAGAACTGCCTACTCAAGGCTCAGCAATGGCCGATGCCCCTCCCCTCACCAAGCTCCCACGTCCCAGGTTGATCTCAGACTGCTGTGCTAGCAGCAAGCAAGGCTCTGTGGGCGTGGGACTGGAGGAGCCAGGCATGGGGAGGATCTCCTGGTCTGCCAGTTGCGAAGACTGTGGGAAAAGCACAGTATTTTGACAGGAGTGTACTGCTCCTCCAGGTGCAGTTACTCATGGCTGCCCTTGGCTAGGAAAGGGAAATCCCCCGCCCCGTTGTGCTTTCTAGGTGAGATGATGCCCCGCCCTGCTTTGACTCGCCCTCCATGGGCTGCACTCACTGTCCAACAAGTCCCAGTGAGATGAACCAGGTACATCAGTTGGAAATGCAGAAATCACCCGTCTTCTGCATAGATCTCGCTGGGAGCTGTAGCCTGGAACTGTTCCTATTCGGCCATCTTGGGGGCACCTTCTCTTTTTCTAATTTCTTAAGTGCAAACTGAAGTCACTAATTTAATATATTTCTTCTTTTCTTTTTTGATTTTTAATTTCTAAAATTTTATGAGTAGATAATAGCTGTACATATTTATATGGTGTATGTGATATTTTGATATGAACATACAATGTGTAATGATCATATCAGGGTAATTAGGATGTCCATCTCCTCAAGCATTTATCATTTCTTTGTGTTAGGTACATTCCAATTTCACTCTTCTAGTGGTTTTTAAATATACACTAAATTATTGTTAACTGTAGTTGCTCTGTTGTATTACCAAACACTAGTTCTTATTCCTCCTATCTAACTATACTTTTGTACTTATTAACCAAATCCTTTTCATCATTCCTCTCCACACTACCCTTTCCATCCTCTGGTAAAATTTCTTCTACTCTATCTTCATGAAATCAGTTTTTTTAACTCCCACGTATGAGTGAGAACATGTGATATTTGTCTTTCTGTGCCTGGATTATTTTGCTTAGCATAATGTCTTCAATGTTCATCCATGTTGTTGCAAATGATATAATTTTATTCTTTCTATGGCCTAATAATATTTTAACTTGTATGTGTATCACATTTTTTTATCCATTCATTCATTGATGGACACTTAGCAAAGTGAAGGGACAACCTATAGAATGGGAGAAAATATTTGCAAACCCTTCAACTGACAAGAGATTAATGACCAGAATATATAAATAATTCAAACAACTCAATAACAAAAAACAATTACTCTTTTTACAAAATGGTCAAAAGATCTGAAGAGACACTTCTCATAAGATGCAAATAGCCAACATACAAACAGAGGCTCAACATCTTTAATCAACAGAGAAATGCAAATCAAAACTACAATGAGATATCATCTCATCCCGGTTAAAATGGCTTTTATCTTAAAGATAAAAAATAGCAGATGCTGGTGAAGAGGCAGAAAAGGGGGAATGCTTTTACACAATTGGTGGGAACGCAAATTAGTACAGCCATTATGGAAAACAATATGGCGGTTGGTTACTCCGAAAACTACAGAGCTACTGTGTGATTCAGCAATCCCGCTACTGGATATATACATCCAGTAAAAAGGAAATCAGAATATTGAAGAGATATCTGCACTCCCACATTTATTGCAGCACTATTCATAAAAGTAAAAATATAGAATCAACTTGTCTATTGCTCTTCTTTTCTAATATGAGCATTTAATGCTATAAATTTTATGCAAAGAGCTGTTTTGGCAGCATTCTACAAATTGTTATACACTGTGTTTTCAAATGTAATCAGTTTCACATTTATTCTCATTTCTCTTTTGATTTTTTCTTTGTCCCATTAGTATCCAGAATTGTCCTCTTTTATTTCTAAAATTTGTCTATTTTTAAGAAATTTTTATTTTTCTCTAATTTACTTTAATGGATATATATTTCTGTATGAATTATATTCTTATAAACATATTGAGATTTATTTTACAGTGCAAAGTACAGAGTATTTTGATAAATATTATAAGCATGTAGGAATATATGTATTTTGCTGTTGGTGGGTGAAATGTTCTATAAATACCAAGTATGTCAAGTTAGTTGATAGTGTTTTTCAAGTCTTAAATATTTTTACTGAATTTATTGTTGCACTCTGTATAATCATTAAGATGATATTAAAATCTCTGTTGAGTGTCAATTTTGTTGAATGCTTATTTTCCTTGTAGTCTTATCAGTTTTAGCTTCATATATTTTGAAGTTTTGTTAATAGGTGGATCAACATTTAAGAATGTTGTGGGCCGGGCGCGGTGGCTCACGCCTCTAATCCCAGCACTTAGAGAGGCCGAGGCGGGTGGATCACACGGTCAGGAGATTGAGATCATCCTGGCTAACACAGTGAAACCCCGTCTCTACTAAAAAAAAAAAAAAAAATGCAAAAAAATTAGCCAGGCGTGGCGGCAGGCGCCTGTAGTCCCAGCTACTCGGGAGGCTGAGGCAGGAGAATGGCGTGAACTCAGGAGGCGGAGCTTGCAGTGAGCCGAGATCGCGCCACTGCACTCCAGCCTGGGTGACACAGCGGGACTCCATCTCAAAAAAAAAAAGAATGTTGTGACCTCAATTAATTAGCTCCTATGTAATTAATAATTGGACGCATTTACCTCTGGTTGTATTATTTTCTTTGAAATCTACACTGTCCAAGCTGTTATAGCACTCCTTTTGACTTAGTGTTAACAGAATCCTTTTTTTTTTTTTTTTTTTGAGACAGAGTCTTACTCTGTCACCCAGGCTGATGTGCTGTGGTGTGATCTAGGCTCACTGCAACCTCCGCCTCCTGGGTTCAAGTGATTCTCCCGCCTCAGCCTTTTGAGTAGTTTGGATTGCAGCTTTCCACCACCATGCCTGCTAATTTTGTATTTTAGGTAGAGAGGGAGTTTCACAGTGTTGGCAGGCTGGTCTCAAACTCCTAACCACAAGTGATCCACCGGCCTTGGCCTCCCAAAGTGCTGGGAGCCACTACACCAGGCCAACAGAGTAGTCTTTTAATTTTAACATTCACTTCTTGTGGATAGCATACATTTGTATCTCACTTGTTTATCCAATCTGGTAAGCTCTAACTTAGGTTTATGCAATATACATTTAATCAGATTATTTATATTGTTGGTTTTAAATCTAACATCTCACTATTTCTTTTCTATTTTATCATGTTTTTCTGGTGCATATTTTTTCTGCTTTATGTTGATTTTTATGATCCTATTTTTTCTTTAATAGGGTTGAGGTTTAACTATTTTGTTATTTTGGTAGTTACTTCATAGTTCATAATATGCATCTTTAATTTATCGCAGTCTACCTTCAAATGATATTACATCATGTAGACTGATTTGTGAGTACAGAGGGACAGGGCAAGGATATATATGATGGATCAGAAGCACCTGACACATTTAAAAGGCTCACTAATCTTAGTAAAATAAACCCATAAAGAAAATTCTTTTATTTTAAGTTGAGTAAACATTCACACCATGGCCCTTTAAGGTCATTCTGTCAGTCAGCCTTAATCTAACCCTTAATCTAACCCATGAAATATCAGTTTGTGAGTTTATGATCATTGCCATAGCACAGTTTTTTATTTTAAATTCTAAGTTTAAACTGAAGATTCAATGGATGTGGAACTAGTTTTCTTTTTGAGCAAAAAAATGACTCAATTAAATGCACTATGTCTCAAAATATGCAGTATACACTATCATGAAAGCCAGACAAGAGTAAATAAATTATGACATATAGAAAATTAGGTAAGATACTGTTCAATAATGAGGCAAAATAAGATGTGAACATCACCTAAGCTATCAAATATACAGAAATTTGGAGTTTCAAACAATAAATGTGAGGTTGAATGTATAAAATGTTATTTCAAATGTCTTGATTTGTATCTAAATTTATATACTATAAAATCATGCAGAAAATTAGGAATCATTATATAAATTTAAGTGGGAAAAATGTGAATCAATATTAATACTAAAAACCAATAATTTACTCAGTGCCAGCCAATGTTTCCAGTGTTTTAAGTTTTCAGAATATAATTATGAGATAATTATGAAGAAAACAATTCTTCACTTTTTAAGAAAGAAAACCAAGGCAATGAGGAACTAAGTAACTGGACCACCCAAGTCATATAGTTAAGAAGGAACAACGTTGTAGACCTTAGCATGTTTTTAAGTAAAACATATGATTTTTCAAGTCTAATATTTGCTCTATCTCTCATATGTACATTAATATATAAATAAAATCATAGAGAAAATTATAATAGCGAACTTTGTCTATATTTCAGAGATATTGATTTGGCATTGCTTTCAGCCAGGTATTTCAACACTTGCCTCAAGAGTGGAGTTGGGTATAGTTTGACTTCAATGTTTCAAAAATATATGAAAACAGAATCCATGTTAGTGGATTTCCTATTCTTGACTTCTAGTGAAACACTATCAAAATTGACAACTAAAAAAATAATGAAATGAGAGAAAATGTTTATAGCACTTAAGAGGATAAATTAATTTATTTAATATCTAGGTTTTGTATTAAGTAAAGAGTTTGCAGGAAAAGTAAATGACAGTTAATGATTTTAATTATAATCAGTCAGATTTTTTCCATATTTGAGCAAAAATTGTAATTCACTTATCCAGTGCTTTCAGTGTAGGTGAGCTGAGTCATCAAACTTATATTGTCTCTTATAAATATTGATTGAGATGAAAAATAAAAAAATGATTTATCTTAAAACAGTTCTATGTTGATAATATAAACAATACTGACTAGGTTTTAAATACTAGGTTTATTTAAAATACGTTTGGATAAGCTACATTATACATGATTCATATCTTATGCATCACTTTTATATGATATTTGATTTGGTTTATACACAAAGGAACAAATGTTTCTATATAAGAAAATTATTTTGCTTATTATAGAATTCAAAATTAAAATGTTTCTTCCACAATGGCCATTTAACAATTTAAATTTAGGAAACATATGGCATGTTCGATGAGTATTTACTTTGTATAATTGTGTTCCACATTTTAGTTCATTCCCTTTAGCAATTTCTTTAGCAAGCAATTCATGTGAACTTGTTTCTCAGTAAACGTTTTTTATTTTAGCAAAATTTTAGACCTACAGATTTAAAGAAAAATTGCAAAGATGGTACAAAGGTGAACTCTTGAACCGAATCTTTTATTTTTAAGCATGCAAAATGGTGTTTTTTTTTTGAAACCCTGAAGACATAAATGTACCACTGAGAACCCAGTGAAAATTGGACTGTTTTGTTTTGTGATTTGATGTTTGAAAAATAAAATCCTTTAGTTTCCCTTAATTTTTCCTCAGAGAATATAAACTGTGTTGTGATGTCAAACTCATTCTAAGTTTAGATGCCCCATGGGCAAATTGTTTGCTCTAATTAAAACAAAATGAAGACAAGTCTCTTACACATAAATCTTTGATGGTGGGAAATGTAGCTTAATGTTTTTAAAGCCTTCCCAGAAGTCAAAATGCCTTTCAATCTTGTAACTCTACTTTTATAGCTACCTAAAATAATTATTAAAGCATATTTGATGTACTGAAATTGATGTGTTTTGTTTAATAATTGGGATCCTTGGGATCATTTGCTGCCAAATATCCTGTATTTTAAAAAAACTTTGTCTAATGATATCATGTGGAAAAATATTATACCTAAAAATATAACCTCATTAACAAAAATTGTTCAGGAAAACTCTATTAATTCAATACATTGTATGGTTAATTTTCATAGCTCATTTTTTCTGCTTCTTTCTAATGATGTGATGTTCTTCAATGTCTTCTGAAAACTTGAGCATAGGAAGTTGGAAGGGTATAAAGTAAAACAAATTGTAAGGAGAGAATTTAGAATGCTAATTTTTGAAGGGGAAATATAAATTTCACAATTCATAGATTGCATTTGAAATTTATATGATTACCTGTATTTAAGGATATAAGTTGATTTTCACCAGCGTGTTAGTGTGTTTGTGTTGTTGTAAAAGAAATAGCTAAGACTGGGTCATTTATAAAGAAAATAGATTTATTTGGCCCTTGACTCTGCAGACTGTACACAATGAATAGTGCCAGCATCTGCTTGTGGTGAGGGCCTCAGGAAGATTACAATCATGGTAGAATTTGTAGAGGGGCCAGCATGTCACAGGGCAAGAGAGGGAGCAAGAGAGAGAGGGAAGGTGCCACACTCTTTTAAACAACTAGATCTCCTGTAAACTCTTTACCACTCATTACCCAGGGGAGGGAACCAAGCCATTCATAAGGGATTTGCCCTCATGACTTAATACCTCCCACTAGGCCCCACATCCAACAATATGGGTCACACGCATTTTAATATGCGATTTGGAGGGGATAAAACATCCAAACCTTATCAACTGTTCACTGCTAACTACTAAATCAAAGAATTGATTCCAGACATTGTATTATTTTTTTCTTCATTGAAAAGAAAAATACTTGATTGAACCTTATGAGGAGAAAACATTATCTTTTGCAGTTTTTAATTAAATAATTTAATTTTTATAAATTAAGACCATCAAGAAAGACTCTAGACTCTAAAAAGATTGCAGATATTTTCTATAAACATATTTTAGCATATCTATATTATTGTTATCAAAGTAGATTTACAACACTGTCATCTGAGAGTAATTCCCTTATTCAATATAGAAGCATTTCTCATCGTTCTCCTAAATATTTTCTTCTAGCTCAGAGTGCCCTTGGCCAAAAACAAGAGATTCTTTAAAACAACAAGAACAATAAAAATTCTGCTATTCCCATATGGATTTTCTTTCTTTTCTAGTCTTCTTTTTACTTGAGTTAAAATATTTCCTTTGAATTTAGACTGACAAAGATATTGAACGGCATCTACTGTCATTTAGAGCACTGCTCTTGTGCCTGTGTTCACTAGTTCCTCAGTAGTGGAGGTGATTGAAGATATTCTAAGAAAGATATCAACTAGGGTAGCTCATATCACCCATTCCATGTGTTTTTCTCTTTAGGATGTCCCAGCCTGCAGGGAAAATGAATTCTGTTCTGCCTCTGCTATACTGTAAATTTAGCAATAAAGTTTCTGCTTCATATATGACTGAAGGCTGCCCTGTACTGGAGTGTAGTGTAGGAAAATCCCTGTTGTTATGCACCACGCAAACAACACTATGAGGTACAAAGCTCAAATTTGTATGTCATTATGCTTTACTTCTATGTCTATCTTGAATTGTTCATTATGCAGAGAAAACAGGAAGCTAAGTTGTTAACATTCTTCATTGCAACAAATTTTTAGAACTAATTCTGTATTGAGAAATGTCTTATGTTTTAACCAAAACCTTTTGATAAATTATAGAGTTGCTGAATATATCTATATCTATACCTTTTACTATATATATATCATATAGATTTATATGATTTATTAAGAGTTATTATTTGAAATATGTACTTGATTCCTTTTACAATTTTCATAATGTAACCAGAAAATCACCATTGAGATCCTTGAGCATGATTATAAAAACATGCCTTGATTTGGTGTCTCCAGCATAATTATCACAGTTAAAATTTTGGTATCAAAAATGGAGCAAAGATAATAAAACTTGTAAAGTAGCAGACCTTACAAAATGTTAAAAACAATTGTATTTACACAGTGCATCCTCACATAGCTAATTATATCTATTAAACCTAATGTTTAACATTATTAGCAAGTCAGAGAATTTAGAAAAATCATAGTTTTAGGTAAAATTAATGTTAATACTAATCATTAATATTAATCCTTGTTTAATAAAATGCCTCCATACAAAGATAACTGCCCTCAAATTATTTTCAGCTCATAAATTTTTAAAGAAAAAAATGCATGTATCTATGTAGATGTATGTAGGTAAAAATCTCTTGTAACTTTTTAATAGATTCAGGCTTTTTAAAAATTATTATTTTAAATAAGTTTTCTTTTAGCAGTATATACAGAAAGAATGCACTACATTACTACATCAGAGTAATCCTAAATTTAAGTTTACCATGCACCATACATATATTCAAGCATTCAGATGTCTTTTTATTGAATTTTGGTTGTGTGAATTGAAATAAGAAAATTATTTGGTAACTGACATAAGAGTTAGTTGAACTTATGTAAACTCACCTGTACCTTAAAAAATATAAATATTATGTAAGTAAACAAAAATTTAAATATCCATTATCTAAAAAAACAGAAGAAATAAATATGAATACAATCGTTAAAAGCATCATTTTAATATTAATGATACTAATGCTATAAAATGAATAGCACTTTTGACCTAGGCTTAAACATTGACTTTCATACATTGAGTTATTTGGGAAACAAAATTTAATCTATTTAGTTTTCTCTACTCTCTCAAATGTGAGGTTTGAACTCCTTAAAATTTTCTATTGATAACATTTCCTTTGAAAATGCACATTTAATTTATAACTTAAACAAATATTTGGGGAAAAAAAAGTTGAGTAGGTAAATATAACAAATTTATTTCTTCTTAAAAACCAGTTTGGGGTTTTATACAGTCCCAACTAATTTTATATTTTATAGACTACAGAGCAACTATTTTCCCTGTAGGCCTAGGCCTTTTCTTTGAAATTATATTGAGTAATCTATTTATTTGTATGATCAATGAATCTACTATACTTTTCTACAAAATATCTTGCTCCTAATAGCATCATTACAATTCATTTAAGATAAACGGATAACAGCATTTTTGAATTAAAGCTTTTTTTTTAAATGAATGAGGAAAATAAAGGCACAGCTAAAATAAAGTGTAAGTGAAGACCTTCTGTGCATTCTCAAGATAGAGTTTTACGTACATCATTTCAGCAGTTTAATTTAGGTCTTAGAACTTCAATTCATTTTGTAGACTTTGAACAACAGTGTTCATATGTTAGAAATTTTCATATCTTAAAATTATTTGGAAATACAACTATGTAAATATTCTATCTAGATGTAAATGACTCAAAATCTCATATAATTATATGTTTAATATATTAATTTTTGGAATAAATGAATTCCCACCAATAAATGAGAGTTAGCACACTTCAGACTGAAAGAGAATACTATCTAAATATAAATGACCCAGATCTATGTGTAGTAATTTCATAGATTACACCCTGAGGTTAAGCGTGACAATTCAATACCATTCTATTATTCCTGGATTGTTGTGGAGACAGGAGAAACAAGTGCTAATGTCGGTCACTGCTTAGGAGCCTCCATAATTCTTTAGTCACAAAATGTGTTCATCTCCAGAGAGCAGAAAGCAGGGCACTAAAGATAGATCATCATACTTACATGAGAAACAAAATTGCCCCTGATGGGACACAGTCAGATGGAGAAATGAAAGCCTCTTATTATAAGCAGTTTTATTGTTAAGCCAAAGTGAACAATACATTAAGAGAATACCTCTTCAAGGATAAAAGTACAGTTGTCTTTGTAATTCAGGCTATACCGTATTTCTTTTTACCAAAGTAGATCATGAATAAGCAAAATGAATGTCTATTTACAAAAACTGGGGTTTCTAATAATTTATTTTCTGATACTGATGTAATAATTACAATCCTAACCATTTAAAAGCCACATAAAATATTAGGTAACTTAATCTCCAGTAATATATTTTTACAGTTTTGGTGTTTGTTGGAGAGAAGATGACTGGACTGTATGTATTTATCATATTATAAGATTTTGTTTTTGTTAAGCAAGAGCTCAAAATTTATGATTAACTATTTTTTTAAAATTTTTTTTTGAGACGGAGTCTGGCTCTGTAACCCAGTCTGGAGTGCAGTGGCGCGATCTTGGCTCACTGTAACCTCTGCCTCCTGGGTTCACGCCATTCTCCTGCCTCAGCCTCCCTAGTAACTGGGACTACAGGCACCTGCCACCATGCCTGGCTAATTTTTTGTATTTTTAGTAGAGACGGGTTTTCACCGTGTTAGCCAGGATGGTCTCGATGTCCTGACCTCGTGATCTTCCCGCCTCGGCTTCCCAAAGTGCTGGGATTACAGGCGTGAGCCACCACGCCTGACCATAATTAACTCTTTAACACTTAGATGTCATAGATCTTCTTGACATACATCCACTACAAAGATAGTCTTTGCCATTCCCAAAAACTGAATACAGAGCCACATCATGTTTCCCTGGATGGAATATCAATACCAGTATATAATGTACTCTGAGCATCTCTTATGTGCAAAGCACTTTACATAGAATAACCCATTTATCTCTTGATTGATGTGCCTTCTATTTATATTCCTATCTTTTACATTAAAACATTAAATTTCTAAGTTCCTAATATTTTAAAATCCTAAAACTTAACAATAAAAAACCCCACCATTTGTAAAATGGTCAAAAAACAAACAAACAAACAAACAAAAATACCCATAAACAATCACTTAAACAAAGAAGAGATATGGTTAGCAGTTAACAGCTAAGCATATAGGGCCAGCTCAGTGGCTCATGCCTGTAATCCCAGCACTTTGGCAGGCTGAGATGCAAGGATAACTTGAACCCAGGAGTTAGAGACCAGCCTAGGCAACATGGCAAAACCCCATCTCTACAAAAAGTAAACAAATTAGCTGGACATGGTGGTATGTACCTGCAGTCCCAGCTACTTGGGAGGATGAGGTAGGGGGATCACTTAAGACAGGGAGGTGGAGGCTGCAGTGAGCAGAAATCAGGCCATTGCACTTCAGGGTGGGCAACAGAGTAAGACCCTGTCTCATAAAATAAAATAAAAACAACTAAGCATATAAAAAGTTGTTCAACATCATTAGTGATCAGGAAAACTGCAAATTAAAACTACAATATCATGCCGCTACACATTTATTCAAATAGCTAAAGAAAAATGACACAGCAAATGATGAGGATACCAGAACTTTTCAACTTTTCATTCGTTGCTGTGGGAATGCAAAACCGGTGCAGCTACTTTGGAAAAGAGTTAGAGTACATTTTGATGTTAAGTGTGTACTTACCATTTGACTCAGTAGCTCTTTTTCTTGGTACTTACTAAAGTCAATGAAAAACACGTTTACACTTAGTTTTGTATATGTTTATAACTATCATTCACTTTAAATTGTGAATTCAAGATCTCTTTTTACAGATGAATGTATGGAATGTAATACACTGATTCAATAAAATTTTACTCTAAAATAGAGGGAAAAAATATTTAATCACAAAACAATACGGATGTGTTTTATATGACTTTTCCCTGGTAAAGGTCAGATCCTGGGCTCCATATTGTATGATTGTAAAGAAGTTATGCATTTATATGACATTCTGGACATTCTGCAGAAGATACATCTATAGGGATGGAGAACATATCAGTGCTCAATATGTGTTGAGACAGGGGAGTGGCTGGCTACAAAGGAGGCCACCTAATACAATTTCCAGATACTTTTTGGCAGCATTGGGGTTACAAATAAAGGATTAGTTGTGATACACAGACTGTATGGCCCATTAAAACAAAAAATGTATGTACCATCTGGTTGTATTAGTCTGTTTTCATACTGCCATAAAGAACTGCCTGAGACTGGGTAATTTATAAAAGACAGAGGTTTAAATAACTCACAGTTCAGCGTGGCTGGGGAGGACTCAGGAAACTTACAATCATGGTGGAAGGTGAATGGGAAGCAAGGCATCTGCTTCACAAGGTGGCAGGAAGCACAAGTGCTGAGCTAAGGGGAAAGAGCCCCTTATAAAACCATCAGATCTCCTGAGAACTCACTGGCTATCAAGGGAACACCATGGGGGAAACCACTCCCATGATTCAATTACCTCCATCTGGTTTCCCAGCTCACACATGGGGATTAGGTGAATTACGGAGATTACAATTCAGAATGAGATGTGGGTGAAGACACAAAGCCTAACCGTATCACTGGTCCATTAAAAAAATGCTTAGAACATGTAAGACCAATACAATAAATTTTATAAAGTATATCTATCTTACTTTTATTTACATTTTTATTTATTTATTTATTTTTCCCTTTGGAGACAGAGTTTTGCTCTGTCGCCCAGGCTGGAGTGCAGTAGCACCATCTCGGATCACTGCAGCCTCCGCCTCCTGGGTTCAAGCAATTCTCATGCCTCAGCCTTCCAGGAAGCTGGGATCATAGGGATGCACCACTACACCTGGCTAACTTTTGTATTTTTAGTAGTACGGGGTTTTGTCATGTTGGCCAGCCTGGCTCGAACTCCTGACCTCAAGCAATCTACCCACATTGGCCTCCCAAGGTACTGGGATTACAGGTGTGAACTACCACGCTTGGCCTATTTCTTTATTTTTTAGCTTTCATTTTAGGTTCAGAGTACATGTGCAGGTTTGTTATATAGGTAAGTAGCGTGTCGCAGGGGTTTGGTGTACATATGATTTCATCACACAGGTGATAATTATGATTCCTGATAGGATACAACCCAGCAATCCCTTTATTGAATATGTACCCAAAGGAATATAAATCATTCTATCATAAAGACACATGCATACGTATGTTCATCACAGCACTATTCATAATAGCAAAGATGTGGAATCAACCCATCCATTTTCTAATCTCTTTCAAGCTATGCCAATCAACTCCTCAAATATTCCCCTCGTAGTAGACAAAACACATATACATAAGCTGTCTTTGATTCTCCCTCTCTCTTTTTGTTTCTAACCTTACTTTCTCCATCTTCTTACCTATTTATTTTTCTATATCTGTCAATCAATTGTTTGATAAATCATCTGTCATCCTATTTAGATGTCAGACTTTAGCAGATATTTTAAAATATTTTTCCACGCTTGCTCTATTATTCTGTTGATTCACATATAAAAAACTTTGCTATTAAAAATTAGTAGCAAATCAAACTAAGCAACTATTCTCTATTGGCTTTTGAAAAATATCTTCTTTGAGAAAAACCCATTTAAAAATATATAAAAAACACTATGCATTTATAAATCTACCTTTGATTTAATACAAGCATTATTTTTACAACTATTTGAAGGGCTAAAAACATTTTTTTACTGATATTTAGTATGCCAAGGGCACAAGTTTTGGAATCACTAAATTGCAGATTGGGATGTCAACTCTGTCACTTCAAAGTTATGACCCTCAAACAATTATTTAACCTGAATTAGTTTTTGTTGTATTTGCTCAAACATAGAAACAATGATGTGGGCTTATTACACAGATTATGCATACACTGAATAGCATCAAATTATATAGTATAAATAAAACACTGAGTGCAGTCCTTGGCTCACAGTCAGCATCATAGTTGGAGGAAAATATAACACATACTGACCTAACTGCAGCAACTCTGAACGCCTTGCTGTATTCTGCAGGTACAGAGGAGTGCTTGATGCTCGGTGATGAAGAGCAAGCATACACATCTACTGATCCTACACCATAATTTTACCCTGCCACAGTGCCTGTGAAGTTCATTTTTTCAACATATCGTTAATGAATGAATGTCAGATATTGTACTTGAATTCTTGACACTTTATACTAATTTGATGTCCAATTAATTATAGTGAAGGCACAAATTGTACTACTCAAATTTTAGAAAAATAAATTTATTGAGACTCTTATTTTACAATTTTATGTGAAATTAAGTTATACTTGGGGATTTGTGATGTATTATTACATTATGAGCTCAGGTCTATGCGATATAGCATTGGGTAAAACTTTTTTAATAGTCCACAGGAAAAAACATTTGAAAACTCATAATTTATAAGATGGATAGAATAAAGTTTCAGAACTCTTCCATTTTAGGGGGACATTGACTTTTCATAGCACAACTTTGACAGTTCGCTGGGAAATGAACTGAAAAATGTTGTTTATATATTGCTTTATTATAACATTTTGTAAAGTACATTATGGACTAGTGACATGACTTTTATGGATTGTATTTTTATAATTTTTCAATGTATTGTGCCTACCTTTTCCACCATTCTGTGGACATTTTAAAGGGTGATAAATTAAAACATTGCTAGGAAATTAATTTCTTAATGATTGATTTAAGAGTAAATAAAGAGAAAGAAGGTAATTAATATGTATCTGAGTACAGAAGGAAAAGTTTCTATGTCTTAGGGTTCTCAGTCACAAACATAAGACACCACCATTTTAAGGTGTGCACACTACCAAAAAGTAATGTGTTAAAGAGTTTTGGGATGGTTTACATAGTCTCCAAGAGAGTCACAGAATCAGTCTTGCGGGGAGCAGACAGTGTGAGGTGCACAAACAACCAGAAATGAAATATAATCTACAGCCCAGAACTACTTCAGTGAAGAATACTTCTCTCTGCTAATGACCAGTGGCAAAAATATGGCTCAGAAAAAACTCAAAAGCAGAAACAAAATCATGAAGTAATATTGGATGCTTCTTAAGCAATAAAGAAAGAAATAGCAAGGTCTTGAATTATGAAAAATTGATGTGAATTTCTGTATCTAAAATTAGCTGTCATTATGAGTCTGGTAATCAAATACATAATTTAAACTATTTAAAATTCTGATGGAGACCTTTGACCTGTAGCTAACTGACAGTTGCTGTTAGATTTTGGTAGTGTTTTAAAAGTGTAGTTGGTTAGCTACATTTAAACGTTATAAGACTTGAACTGAGAATCCAAATTTTTCTGGCTTCGGCCCCTCTCTAAACACCCAACACAGACAAGGCTGTCACGAATTCCCTCCAGTTCACTTTTTTAATTGATACTTATTTGTGTAGCTCTTATATAGTTTGAGAAATCTGACTTAATAAAACTGAAATCCTGGAGAAAATACATCCAAAGTATTACTTTTTCTAAAAACAAGCAATGCGAAAGCAACTTTCAACTTAATGGTGTCTGCATATTTATTACATATTAGAGAATATTTGGATTCTGAAAGTATAACTAACATATTGTACAGATCAATGACACTGAGCTGTTGATAGCAGAGTCAATGAGTCATAATGGTTTGGCTGTGTCCCCATTCAAATTTCATCTTGAGTTGTTACTCCCACAATTTCCATGTGTCATGGAAGGGACCCAGTTGGGAGATAATTGAAACATGGGAATGGGTCTTTCTTGTGCTGTTCTCATGATAGTAAATAAATCTCATGGAATCTGATGGTTGTATAAAGAGGAGTTCCCCTGCTCAAGCTCTCTCTCTCTCTTTGCCTGCTGCCTTCCATGTTGGATGTGACTAGCTCCTTATTGCCTTCCACCATGATTGTGAGGCCTCCGCAGCCATGTGGAACTGTATGTCCATTAAATTTCTTTTTCTTCCCAGTCTTGGGTGTGTCTTTATTAGCAGTGTGAAAATGGACTAATATAGCAAATTGGTACCAGTAAAGTAGGGCACTGCTGAAAAGATGCATGAAAATGTGGAAGCAAATTGGAAACTGGGTAACAGGCAGAGGTTGCAACAGTTTGGAGGCTTCAGAAAAAGTCAGGAAAATATGGGAAAGTTTGGAATTTCCTAGAGACTTGCTGAATGGCTTTGACATAAATGTTGATACTGATGTGAACAATAAGGTCCAGACTGAGGTGATCTAAGATGGAGATGAGGAACTTGTTGGGAACTGGAGCATAGGTGACCCTTGTTATGTTTTAGCAAAGAGACTGGTGGCATTTTGCCACTGCCCTAGAGATTTGTGGAACTTAGAACTTGAGAGAGATGATTTGGGGTATCTAGCAGAAGAAATTTCTAAGCAGCGTTGCATTCAAGAGGTAACTTACGTGCTGTTAAAGGCATTCGGTGCTATAATGGAAGGAGAGCATAAAAGTATGGAAAATCTGCAGCTTGACAATGTGATAAAAAAGAATATCCTATTTTTTGAGGAGAAGTTCAAGCCAGCTGCATAAATTTGTATAAGTAACAAGGAGCTTGATGTTAATCCCCAAGACAATGGGGAAAATGTCTCCAGGGCATGTCTGAGGTCTTCATGGCAGCCTCTCACATCACAGGCCTGGAGACATAGGAGGAAAAAGTGGTTTTCTGGGCCAGACCCAGGATCCCCATGCTGTGTGCAGCCTAGGGACTTGATGCTCTGTGTCTCAGACACTCCAACCATGTCTAAAAGGGGCCAATGTAGAGCTCAGGCTGTGACTTCAGCAGGTACAAGCCCCAAGCTGTGGCAACTTCCACATGGTATTGAGCCTGCAAGTGCCCAGAAGTCAAGAATTGAGTTTGGAAATCTCTGCCTTGATTTCAGAAGATGTATGGAAGCACCTGGATGCCCAGGCAGCAGTTCACTGCAGGGGTGGGGTCCTCTTGGAGAACCTCTGCTAGGGCAGTGCAGAAGGGAAATGTGAGGTCAGAGTCCCCACACAGAGTCCTTACTGGGGCACTGCCTAGTGGAGTTCTGAGAAGAGGGCCACCATCCTGCTGACTCCAGAATGGTAGAATCACTGACAACTTGCAGTGTGTGCCTGGAAAAGCCACACTCAATGCCAGCCTGTGAAAGCAGCTAGGAGGGAGGCTAGACAGTGCAAAGCCACAGGGGTGAAGCTGCCCAAGACCATAGGAAACCACTTCTTGCATCAGTGTGTCCAATATGTGAGACATAGAGTCAAAGGAGATTATTGTGGAGCTTTAAGATTTGACTGCCCTGCTGGCTTTTGAACTTGCATGGGCCCTGTAGCATCTTTGTTTTGGCCAATTTCTTCAATTTGGAATGGATTTACCTAATACTTGTGCTTCCATTATATCTAGGAAGTTACTCACTTACTTTTGATTTTACAGGCTCATAGGCAGAAGGCATTGGCCTTGTCTCAGATGGGACTTTAACTGTGGAATTTTAGGTTAATGCTGAAGTGAGTTAAGACTTGGAGGACTGTTGGGAAGGCAGGATTGGTTTTGAAATGTGAGGGCATGAGATTTGGAAGGGGCCAGGGATGGAATGATACGGTTTGGCTGTGTCCACACTCAAATCTCATCTTTAATTGTAACTCCCACAATTCCCAGGTGTTGTGGAGGGGACCCAGTGTGAATTAGTTGAATCATGGGGCTGAGTCTTTCTTGTCCTGTTCTCCTGCTAGTAAATAAGTCTCAGGAGATCTGATGATTTTATAAAGAGGAGTTCCCCTGCACATGTTCTCTCTCTCGCTCTTTGCCTGCTGCCATCCATGTAAGACATGATTTGCTCCTCTTTGCCTTCTGCTGCTATTGTGAGGCTTTCTCAGCCATGTGCAACCATAAGTCCATTAAATCTCTTTTTCTTCCCAGTCTCAGTTATGTCTTTATCAGAAGCATGAAAATGGACTAATACAATGAGTTACTTTGTATTTTCTCCTGAAGCATGCCCTACAATCATCAACATTTGCCATTTTATCCATGAATTTTTAGTTGTATGTATATTGCTTGAAAGTATAAATTTTATAATGATGCCTTTGTTCTTGTCTAAATAAAGGTATATGTCTGGGTATATTACTTAGAGATTGTTTTTGTTGAATGTGAACATGTAACAGTTTCTCTCCTCTGACTTATATTCAGCAACATGCAACATGCATTGTTACCACCTGCCATATATATATATGGATATATATATCTAAATATTTCCATTTAACTATCTTTTAACACCAAAGTTTGTAAACGAGCACATGCTACTTACTTTTCCATAAGGTTTGGCTTTACTGTAGACAATTTTAGACAAATTTATATTTATCCTAAATAACACTGTTGTGTATTTTAATCAAAAGTTTTATGTGAATGGATCATTTAAAAATTACCATTTTGGCTGCAGGCTACTAAGCTTTTTGGTTTTTTATCCAAATAGGATTAGGAATGGCAATAAAGAAATTGCAACCAAACTGGATGACTAATGTGTACACTACGGAAAATAATATAAAAAGAAGGACCTGAGCCTTCTGAAACTTAATCCTGAGCTTGAGTGTTGAGCGATGTATGTGTGGGTTACAGTATCTATGAACTGTGGATTGTTTAAAGTATATGATAATTTAGCAAGTTCTCTGGATACCATTAGCATACATGTATACAATGATGGTTGGATAATTATAAATTATGTAGTTGTTTGATAAAATTATAAAACGAGTTATAAACTATACCATAAAATGGAAATATATGTGCGTACCTGTTTAACTCATAGTTCTGAGACACTTGGCCTCCTGTATTTTCTCTCTGCAATTTAAAATAAGGCAAGAGTAACAGAACCATTCTAAATATGTCTCAAATAATAGTAAATCTAATTATACAGGTGAATAATTAGCAGTGTGAAAATGGACTAATATAGCAAATTGGTACCAGTAAAGTAGGGCACTGCTGAAAAGATGCATTATTTGATTTTTCATAGTTTTCAACATCCTGTCTTGACAGACATTGTGATAATGCTTAAAAAATCATCTAATATAATTTTAATTATATAAAAATCTGTGACCATCTATAGAAAATGTCTATAAAAATGTGTACCACTAGATTAATGACAGTTTAATGCAGGTCATGATTTATTATCATATTGTGTTTCCTTAATTTTTCTTTTGTTTTGTTGATTTGAGAGTCCTAGTTTATGTCCGTTAAAATTATATTAACTTTAAAGTAGGAAAAATTGAGAAATTATAATAATTTTACTATTTTCTAAATAGTGTTTTAAATTTCTAATTTCTAATTTAATATGGACTATACCTACACTCCAGCCATTTCTGGAAATAAAATTGCCACATAATTAAATTGTGGCAAAGCTTAATTATAAATACTAAAAAATTATTTGTTTTGTCTCATTTTCTAGACTAATCTAAATTTCAAAGCAGCACCCAGTAGAATTAGAATTATTTCCAATATGTCAGCCATGCACTGGGGAAGCACTAACACTTGGCAGTTCCAGATTATTTTAATAATTTAACTGAGCAGATGGAGGTCATGCAGGTTAGACAGTCATGACATGCTGCATATAATTGATATCTCCAAACAAGTAGACATTAACATATAATTTACTAGCCCGCAGAAAACCAATCTCTTAGCTAATAAAATCCCATTGTTTATCTTCTGCTTTCATTGTCACTTGAAGACATTATGTGAGATGTGAAGACATTATATGAGGTACAATGATATAGAGCACTAGTGTGTTTCCCTTCAGAAATATCTAATTTATAAAGAAACTCCATTATTCACTATAGGAAAATATCTTTATAAAATAAATTTGGCACCCCAAGAATATTATACATCGCAAAATAGAACTACTTTTAAGACAAATGAGTGTTGAATACTATCTAATGTCTTCTGCAAATATGTCTTTCTATAAGGTATTCTTTTATAAAAACACCAGGAAATATATGACTTGCTATGTGTTTCTAGAGTTTGTATTTAATTTTCTAAAGTGAATTGGCATCCAATAAATATTCTTGGATTTAAAGTCAGATTCTAAGATTTCATTCTTACTCTTCAATTTAAACACTTAGGACTGACTTTTTTTTATCTGAAAGAAGACTTGAGAGTTGTGAAAGTAAACTCCCTCTCAGAAATGTACCAAATGATTTATCTATTACAAGTAGGAGAAGGTGAAATTTTTATTACTTATTATTTACAGAAAAATAAATCAGAGAAGTGTACACAATTTTTGACACAGATACACACACGTGTGGTTTTTTTTAAGGTGTATAAGCCCGTTTTACCTGTCCTTTAGAATCTACGTGGCACATGTGAGTATGGTTTCATATTATGCAAACAATATATTTTATGTAAAGAATATATTACAAATATAAATTTTATGAAATATATGTGTGTATGAACATATTATTATAAATATATAATATTTCACATGTTTTGAAATGTAATGAAAATTAATTTGTGATGTTATTTTGACCAATAATAAAGATAATGGCAAACTTGGGGTGAAAAATTCATTAAAATATTTGTTTTCAATTTTTCTTATGATAAAGCTCTCTGCATTTTTAAGTGACTGACAATCTTATTTAAATATTGTTACTCTTAATATTTTCTTATGGAGAATTTTGCATGAGGTACTCTAGATGCTGTTCCATTTGTTCTTGCTCCCAACTGTTATTCGTGATAACATGGCAAAGGTTGACACAAGTCTTTGTATTAACTTGAAGATGACAAAGACAATATTGAAAATTTGACTGTCTAAAAACTGGGTGACAGAATCTCCTAGAACTTTTAATTGGCCATGATTAGTGGAAGAAATGCAAGAAATTTCTGCAACAATAGCTATAACTCTCTTTATTTTCCAGAGTATTCTATCAGTAATTTGAGATACTGGCTTGCATCTCAAATACAAGATAGTTGTATTTTAATTGGAGAGTCTGAATTAGAATTTTAGGAATATTTGAATGTCTGTAATGATTTGATTATTTATTATTTCAGTAATTCATTATTCATCTGTGATATTTTAAAAAAGGCATAACATGGAGAGTAAATGATAAATTTGAACAAGAGTATGTTTATATCACACCAGTGTAGAATGTTTAAAATAAATGCAAAACTGAACTTTACACTTTCTTTTGCAAAATCGCATGTTGTTCAACAATCAGGCACTCATGTACACAGACACACAAAAATACATGCACTGAATTTAGCATTGGCTTCAATGTAATGTCACACTGTAGAAATCTAAAATTTACAGATTAGTAACACTCTAAAATCTACTCCTAGGAATGTGTGTTTTCTTTTTCAGTGTTTTCTTTGTTTCTTTATCAAACTGCAATGATACTTGCTTTTTCCAAAAATGCTTCTAATTTAAGAATTTCAAAGCCATGCCTGGCTTCATGGGTGTGTGAATGGTATACTCACAACAGTGTTTCCTCAAATGCCTTGAATCCAGCCTTTATAGAGGTGCCCTGTGCGTTTGTTTGGTCATGCCTTAAGTGTAACAGATATGGATGGGATTTTATGATGAATTCTATGTCAGGGAGGAGGGAGATGGTTAGCCACAACAGATTCAAGTGACTGAAAATTATGAGAAGGTATTCAAAAGACAGCGGTGAGTACAATAGACTAAAATAAAAGATATCCACTATATTCTAGTTTTAGTCAACCCACACACATACATACCCATACATGTGCTCTTAATTTTTTTATCGTTTTGTAATTGAAATATGATAATTGTACATGTTTATGAGATTCATAGTGATGTTTCAATATATACAATGAAAGTTGATCAGCTCAAGGTAATTAACATACATGTGATCTCAAACATTTATTATTTATTTGTGCTGGGAACATTCCATTTATTTTAGCTGTTTGAAAATAATAGGTATTGTTACCCTATAGTCATTCTACAGTGCTATAGAACACTGGAAATTATCCTGTATAGCTGTAATTTTGCATCTTCTTAACAAATCTCTCCCTATTTCCCACTTTTTCCCAACCTTTCCTCCTATTCTTCCCAGCCTCTAGTAACCTCTGTTCTCCTCTACACTTTTTTTTTTTGAAACAAAGTCTTGCTCTGTTGCCTAGGCAGGAGTGCAGTGGTGTAATCTCAACTCACTGCAGCCGCCACCTCTGGAGTTCAAGCAATTCTGCCTCAGCCTCCTGAGTAGCTGGGATTACAGGCACCAGCCACCGCACCTGGCTAATTTGTGTGTTTTTAGTAGAATAAGGGTTTCACTATGTTGGTCAGGCTGATCTCGAACTCCTGACCTCAGGTGATCCATCCACCTTGCCCTCCCAAAATGCTGGGATTATGGGCATGAGCCACTGTGCCCGGCCTACTCTATTTTTATGAGTTCAATTTTTGTGGCTTCTGAGCATGAATGTGAACAGGTGGTGCTTAATTGTTTCTGGCTTATTTAACTTAACATAAGGTCCTCCATGCTCATCCATGTTTCTATGAATGATAGGATTTTATTATTTTTTATGGCTGAATAGGATTCATATATGTAACATTTTCTTTATCCATCCATCTATTGGAATCTGGGGTTGATGCCGTATCTTGACTATTGCCAATAGTGCTGCAGTAAACATAGGAGTGCAGATATCTCTTCAATATACCTTTTCTTTAGATAAATGTCTACTAATGGAATTGCTGGATCATACGATAGTTTTATTTGTAGTGTTTTTGAGGAAACGCCATATCATTCTCCATATTGGTTGTACTCCTTTCCATTTCTAAAACCATGTATGTGTGTTTCCCTTTCTTTGCGCCCTCATCAGCATTTGTTACTTTTTGTCTTTTTGATAATAGACATTCTAACTGGGATGAGATAATATCTAATTGTTTTGATTTGTATTTTCTTGATTGTTGGTGAGGCTGAGCATTTTTTTTCATATATTTGTTAGCTATTTGTATGTCTTCTTTTGAGAAATATTTGCTCAGATCATTTGTCCATTTTTAATTGGATTGTTTGTGTTTTAGCTGTTAAGATGTTTCAGTACCTTTTATATTCTGTATATTAATCCTCTGTCAAAGAATTTGCAAACATTTTCTCCCATTCTGCACGTACATGTGTGTTTTCAACCTTTACAAATTTGTTGTGATTTGAATTGTATAGACCCCCACTAAAAATATGTTAAACTCCTAAGAGCAGATACCTATGAATGTGAGCTTATTTGGAATTAATATCTTTGCAAGATGTAATTAATTTAAGATGAGGTCACACTAGATTAGGGTGAGGCTTAATATAGTGACACAGAAATATATAGGCACAAAGAGAAAACATCATGTGTAGAATTAGGCAAAGTTGGAGCAATGTATCTATAAGCCAAGGAATACCAAGGAGGGCTAAGAACTACCAGAAGCCATCAAGAGCCAAAGAAAGATCCTACCCCAGAGCCTTTGAAGAGAGCACCTTGGTTTTTTTGGTTTTTAATTTCTAGCCTCTAGAATTATAAGAAAATTTTTCCTGTTTTAAATCTTAAAAGATTTTGGTAAATTTTATATCAGCCTTAGGAAACTGTCTCAAGATCTATAATCGCTACACTCAAAATAAAGCAACTTTTATTATACATTACCCAAAGGGGAAAAAGTTATACGTTTTTGACATTCAGCTTTAAGTCAGCTGGTTTATTTCCTCAATTACATGAAGATGGTACAATGAAAACAAACAAACAGAAAATGAAAGGTGTAGTACTGTTTGGTCCTGAATTAAAATTTAACCTCCCTCAAATATATGTAGCATGCAACGAAGGGAAAAAAGAAAGAATGTAATCTAAAAAAAATGTAGAAATTTAATAATTGGTTAAGCAATGTAATGCAACACAAATACAGAAGATAAATCACACTTTACATTTTTCTTAGAAAAGCTATCTGATGATCTCTATTTCTGTTCTTTGATTATAAGACAGAATTACATGAATTGAAAATTTGGTCTCATATTGTCTTTTGTAGAAATATTTTACAGAGATATTCAAAGTGGTTTTTATTTGACATTATTCACATTTATACAACCAGTTGATCACATGCCTGCGATTGACTGAAGCTTGATTCAAATATTAATCAGTTACAAGGACTATCTCTAACTTAAATTTCGGTTTGCTTGTATAAGAGATTCTAGTATGGTAGTAATCCCAGGCTAATGGTCTCCTATTGATTTTGCTTTAACACTAGGCAAGCAAATATATTCAAGTTTGTTTCCGATCATTTATAATAGTCTTTGTTTTTATTTACTAATATATTTTGTTAAAAATGCCCTCTACTTTCTCCTCCTCCTCTTCTTCCTCGTGCTCTTACTACTCTTCTTCTTCTCCTTCATTCCCTCCTTCCCTTCCCCTCTTCTTCCCTTTCTCCCCCACCCTTCCCTACCCCTCACCTCCCTTTGCCTTTCTCTCTCTCTTTCTTTCTTTCTTTCTTTCTTTCTTTCTTTCTTTCTTTCTTTCT
>NC_045437.1:18461900-18583283 GCF_002776525.5 Piliocolobus tephrosceles
TCTTTCTTTCTTTCTTTCTTTCTTTCTTTCTTTCTTTCTTTCTTCTTCCTTCTTTCTTATTTTTGATGTTTTAGCAAATGAGTCTTCATACTTCCATTAGCATTAATCTTTAGTTATATAGCTTCATCTTGACTAAGAGCAAAGAGAAAACACTAGGCAGAGATAGTGAGGCAGAACTAATTTATTACCAGCTTCTAGATTCCAGCTAGAGTTATTTAATACTTGTACAAGTTTAGTAAAGTAAAACAAAGTTTGTTTGAATAAGGTCTAGACATACATAATTTTCTATTTTCTTGACTTCCCCAGACTACTATATTATTATTATTATTATTACTGTTTTGAGACAGAATTTTGCTTTTGTTGCCCAGGCTGGAGTGCAATGGCACGATCTCGACTCACTGAAACTTCCGCCTCCCAGGTTCAAGTGATTCTCCTGCCTCAGCCTCCCGAGTAGCTGGGATTACAGGCATGCGCCACTATGCCCAACTAATTTTGTATTTTTAGTAGAGATGGGGTTTCTCCATGTTGGTCAGGCTGGTCTCGAACTCCCAACCTCAGGTGATCCGCCCACCTCAGCCTCCCAAAGTGCTGGGATTACCGGCATGAGCCACCACACTCAGCCTATTTTATTTCCTTCTTTTTTTCAGACCTCATGTCTTTGCATTTGTGGAGTAGAAAATGCTGTTTAAAGATAAATATATAGAACAGTGGGGAAAAATAAGTTTAAGAATTAAAGTAAAACTAAATCTGTAAATTTAGGTGAAATTCTCCAAAAAAGAAAGAAAGAAAAAAAGGCTATGAAAAAAAAAAAAAAAAGAAAAAGCACTTGGAGGAGGAAAGAATAATTTCCCTATCATCATTATCTCTTCTCAAAAAATAGCAGCATCAATAATGTTATCAAAATTATAATGGGAATCAGATGAAATAGGACTAAGTACTCTATCAGGTCAAACCTTCACTGCAAATGTTCCATTTCTCATTGCTCTGAAAATAGGATGTCATTCTTATGGTAAAGATATTTTAAGAAAATCCATATGCAGAAAAGTAAATGTTAAGAAGGGATCAAATGTGGTATTTTTATCACTACAAGAGGGATATTATAGAGATAAAAGGATTTTAGTTCTTAAGAATAGTATAAAAACAGGATTTTTCTATGCATTTATCTATGTATCTATCTCTAGCTATCATCTATATATACATGTTAAATCATGCCTATATATTCACAGGAAAAGAAAGATCTTTCTGTTACTGTTATCTTCTTGCATATCTTGCCAGCTCTACTTTAGTTCAATGTAATTAATTTATTTAGGAGTATGCGTGTGTGTACATTTTTTCTGTTTGCTTGGTACACACATTTGTCTTATGCTTGGAAGGACAACTTAGAAATTAGGCCAGCAAAACGTGGCTGTTCATTTTCTAGATATTTAGCTTTCTCCCTACACTTATCAGAGCTCAAGAGCATCATTTGTGAAGTCCCTAGATAATAAAAACCATTGAGGACCTTGTTAACTAGGAACTTCTAGTCACTGAGGACATTGTTAACAGGGACCTTCCACTTACCCCAAGATGGATTCTTCAGGAGTGGGTACTGCAATTGACACATATAAATAACTACAAGCACTCTAGGTGATATTTATCTTCATGGAATTGTGGAAAGCATGGTTATATCTCACATAATACATATTTGTCCAACACCTTTTTCCAAATTTGTGAAGAAAAACTATATTTTTAAAATACTAAAAATACTAAAATACTAAAATTTTAAAATACACTTATTTTACCTATATTTCTCCATATGTAATTGGGAAGAAGTGAAGAGTATATCATTTAAAAAAATGATTACTGCTAGTGTATACTCAGGAAAAGTTTTGGGGAATTAAGCTGTGATATATGTATTTTCATACTTCTTAGTCTCTGTCTATTTTTATGAATAAAACAGATATCTGAATTCAATATATTTATAGGCTTCTTTAATATCTAATAATACAAAATATAATAGTTGATTTTAAAATGAAGGACATAAATAATATATAGAATAAACGTAGTTAGCTATTTAAAATAAGTTAACTTTAATTTTGGATAGCAATTTTTTTTAAACTTTCCTTTATAGTTAGCAAAAAATATGTAACAGATCTGGAAAAAAAGATATAGCTTAATAGAATATTTGAAACCTCTTTTCAGTCAGATACTCATAGCAGTCAAGGCAAGTCACATTAACTCTATGTGTCTCACTTTTTACTTTAATTTTTTTCCTGTAAATTGTAACAATAACATCTGCTCTTTTTACCTCAAGAGATTTTAGTAAGGATAAGTGAGAAAATGTTTTAAATACACTCCATAACTGATGAAACCTCATATAGTTCACATAAATTTTATGCTCTGATAAAGCACATGATTAATCTGAAAACATTTACACTGATATTGAATTCATTGAAACATCATTGAAATTGTAAGTTTCCTATATGGTCATTAGATAACATACTCAATATCATGTATAAGTTCAGTTCTTAAATTGACACTGATACGCTGCTAAAATTAATGACTCTTATATCAACTCCAAAATGGCTGAGGGAATAAGGTTAAATTGAAACCCATTGAAAACATGTTTTTTTTTTTTGGAGGATGAAGTTATTTGTGCAGATGCTTTTTCTTCTGATCTTCTAATACAGAGATTTAATACTTAGGGATGTTAAAAATTGGACAGCTGATCTGTTCTGTAGACATTCATTCTCAACTATTAGGATCATTGAGCCTTTGGCAGCTGCTCAATTACAGTCAACAATTGGGCTTATCTGGCCCTCAAAAATCATCACACATCCTTGCAAGGTCTGCCTCTGTGATTATATTTGCTGGTGATCTGCTGGCAGCAACAGTTAACATGTCAGATTCATCTTCACATATGTTTACTGTCAGAACATAGGTATTCGGAAAACATTTCAATATTACTTTGAGGATGTCTTATCTAGCCTTTTCACTTTTATGTCTTTGAAAATATTTTTAAGAAAGCAGTAATTGGCTCCATAATTAATAGCCTGAGACTAAAGGTGATTCTGATTGCTGTAGCAAGCTGGTATATAACACCATCCACCACCCTCTCACAGGGAACAATTTGAGGTAATGAATTATGACAGGAACATTGTTGTTTGCAAAATAATTAGGTGATAAAATAGATGAATTATTAGGGTTTTATACTATAAACTGGTTGTTCTGTGATATGAAAGGCTGCAGGTTTTTTCTCTCCTCATTTGAAATCCACCTTGTGTATACAATCATAAATTATGCCTTCCTAGTCTGATTGCCTAAAATTCTTGTATGACAACAATAGCAACACTTACAATTAGCTCAAGAATGAAAGTATATCTGGCTAATTTCACATGGAATACTTCTGTTGCTTTAATTAACTTATCCCAGTAAAACAATTTGTTCTTTTTTAGTATTGTACATTTTACAATGACGTATAAAAATTAAGTCAGGTTAAAAGTATGACCTATAAGAAAAAGTGTTTTGAATTATAAATTATGGTTGTTGAATTAAATGTCTTTAATTTGCTAAAAGGAGGTAATAATATAAATTTAACGAACTAAGAAACTAATGAAGAACATAATTATACTTTGAAGTCCTTTGTTTTTCTCAAGTTTCCTTTGAATGCCTGGTACCAACTCTGATTCTTCAATCTGAATATTCAAGCATGTAAAATTGCCTCTCATTCTCTGTGCCAGCTTCATGGATGCTTGAATGAGGTTATTGTTCCTAGGATTTTATATCATCTTTTTATTATATTTACCCTTTCATTCCATGGCCATTCTATAAAACAAAAAGACAACAAAATTTAAGTTAGCCCTCTTGATTGTCTTATATAAGAAGCTCCCACACTATATTTATACAAAATAGAAGTTACTGCTTTATAATACGCAAACTTGAAAACTCTTGCCCCTTGTAAACATGACCTGTAGGAATCGTTAATGACATGAGAGAAATCTCCTGCTAAGAAAATAAATGATCTGCTTTCTGCTGAGTGGGAAGTCCTGACTTTTGATCACAGGCAAGGTGATAGGATCAGGCATCAAATAAGGTCATGAAAATAGGAGACTGTTTAGAATTTCCAGGAGGAAGATTTATTTTTCTTTATTTTTCAATAATTTCAAAAGGTCAATACCAGGAGGGCTACTAGCATCTTCAAACATTCATAAAAATTGCTGCAGTACAACACATTTTTTGAGGAAATGTGAGATGAAGGTCAAAAAAATCAAATTTTTATTTGGTATTTGTTTCAACTTAACTAGTAAAACAACAGCTTGAAATTTATCCAAAAATGATTTGGAATACCAAATGTGATTTAAGACGTCAGGATACGTAGAAAACTGGAAAATCTTTTTAACAAATGGTGGTCTTAACACAACTGATCTCTGTCCAAGATTTTACTAGTATCTCCAAATATTTTACTGGTACCTCCAAACATTTCCTGGTACCTTCAAAGATTTTACAGGCACTATAAACCATCTATTAATACTTTAATCTTATCTAGAAGCTATACCTCTGAAAGCACTGTTTCAATATTATTAAATAAAATGTTATAATGTAAACTGTTCTACTTTATTAGAGGATTTTAACATTTAAATTTCTTTTCTGTTACTTTTATTGCTCTATGAAGAAAATTCGTTAAAGCTCTTTATCCTTTTATGAAGTCTTCTGCCATTTCCCACCACTCTTTTAACATAGTACTTTCTGGTGCTTCTCAAATTACTTTCTTATGTATTCAAGTTATTTATTATTTTATTTTATTTTTTATTTATTTTATAAAGCATATATTTGATAATTAATTCTTATATGTCTGTTTATTTTAAATATGTTATATAGCTTCTAATTTCTGACTTTTAAATTAATAAACATTTTTTTTCTATTACCATTTATTTTCCTTAGTTTTGATATTTTTATTTTAGGGATGCATTTAGTCCTTAACTTAATTGGTTCAATTGGTTTAGAGTTCTTAACTTTATATTTAAAAATTAGGTGAATTCTTCTTAAACATAATAACATTTTAAAACTCTAAATATGTATTATTTTGAGGAAAAAAAGAGTCATTTTTGTCTTATATGAGACGAGATACCCAATGTCTCCAGCATAGTTGGAAAACCAAGACCCTAGACCAGGGGAGATGGACAAATGCACCATAAAATACTATATTTTTAAGAACAAATAATTGAGGAGAAGAAAAGTTTAGAAGAAGAAAAAGCTAAGAAATTAGTCTCACTTTATCAGTAATTTCACTTTCTGCCATTTCAGTTTTCCATGGTCAGCCATTGTTAGAAAATATTGAATGAAAAATTTTAGAAATAAACAATTCATAAATTTTACATTGCATGTAGTTCTGAGTAGCATGATAACATGTTGGATCATCCTGCTCTGCACATGGGTCATGCCTTCCTCCAGCATATCCATGCTGTGTATGCTACCCACCTGACAGTCTCTCAATAGCCTTCTTGGTGATTAGTTCAACAGACCACAACAGCAATAAAATAACAAGCGTGAGTCAATTATAATATGATATTTTGAGAGGGAAAAAGAGCACATGCACATAACTTTTATTACACTATATTGTTAAAATTCTTCTATTTTATTAATATTGTTTATCTTATTGTATGTCATTTGTAAATTAAACTATATCATGAGTATCTATGTACAGAAAAAACATAGTATATATAAGATGAGATACTATCCACAGTTTCAGGTATCATTTGGGAGTGTTGGAACGAATCACCTACTGAGAAGAGAGGACTCCTGAAAAGCTGTTTAAAGAAATATTAGATAGCATCTCAGGCAATGCTAAAATATCTCATACGGTAAAAATGAGATTCAAGCAAGAATTATTATTCAATGTTGAACCATGTAGTCAATGTGAAGCCAAGTCTACATGCCAGTGGTTTCTGATTATAATGTAACCCTTCCTTGAAATACAAGTTTTTGCCTGCCTATTAGGCTGCTCTAAGTAGAAATAAAAGAACCAAGAGTAAACTAGACCTGTGAGCATTAGCAAGTTAAATAAGTAAATAAGCAAACAATAAAAATGTATCAATCCATAAGTCATATAAATATCCAGTACAAGAAATTGATCACGTCAAGAAGTTGATCAAAATGAGTTGATAGCAAAGGAAAACCAGCAGGAATGGAAGAACTATAAAATATCACCTGTTTTTGAAACTAAGTGTTTGCATTTTCCCTGTCCATCCTGAGCTGCATGATATGACATGATTTACTAGGCATTTCTGATATAAGACATAACAGATATAAAGGATCAATGGTATGGGGTACAGGCATATGTGAATGATACTCAGAGTGTGATATAAAGGATCTCAGACTAGGAGATTTAATGCTAGTGTAGAGGAGCCAGCAGATTACATGACTATCTCTTCCTTCAATTTATGGTTAAAATACATTATTTAAGAAAACAAATAACAGAGCACATTCCAAAAGAAAGAAAAGTAAAGCCTTCAGGATTCAGACATAATGAACTAAAAAAGATACAACCTGAATTAGTACAAATGGTTCGAGAACTAAAAATAAGTCAATAAATAAAATCTATGTATGCAGGGTTGATATTGTAAATATAATGTAGGAAAAATAAGCTTTATAAAAAAGAAATAAGTTGACAAATTATAAATAAAAATAACATTGAAAGATAATAGAGAAAATGTAAATTAAAAATAACACATTGAAAAATGTAGGTACACTAGAACTTTGTAAATTTTTTTTAATAAATGCAAATAAGTTGTTCAAACTGATAGAAAAAGCAGACTTTGATAAATCAAGGAAGATTCTAGAGTAATAAGAATAAATCAGCACTAAGAAAATAGGAAATAGTAATATCAGAAATATACTTTAACGAATGATAAGTTGTAAACATTTGGGGAGCCCTCCCACCACCTAGCAAAAAGGAAATAACAGAGTATACAAATCAGATGACACAAACCTGCATAACAAGGTTCACACCAGACATTGTGGAAAATCCTCTATCCTCAATGCACATCCTTACACATGTAAACATGATCGAGAGGGAAGGTCATAATCACATAATTCAAGTGAATAAACTCCCACTTTTGGAATTCTGTCCATTTAATGAAAGTAATAAGAATGCTGCTCTTTTTTAAAACTATAATTTTCTTTAAGTACTCAGAACGTAGTAATTATTCTCAAGCATGATGATTGGGTGTTTATGTGCACATGTGAGATGTACCTTCTTCAAATCTTGTTTTGGTGGCAGCATGTTACCCATCTGACCTGAAAGAAAATAAGATAAGAAATAATAATTACCTGCTAAGGTTAAGTGATAGATATGTGTGTGTGTGTCTATGTGTGTGTATGTATATATGTGTGTGTATGTATATGTGTGTGTATATATATATATTTACTTAAACAAACTTGTATTAATCCATGAAATGTGTACTTAGTATAGTAAGTGTGGAGATACACACATACACACACACACACACACACACATGGTTTTAAGCAGTAGTATTAACTGGAAATGTGTTGGAGTTATGTAGCTGTCTAGCTCACTTGCATAGATTCAGTAAGAAGACAATGAGATGCACTCAAATGGTTCTAGACAGTTTACTGTTCGCCACATGGCAGGCAATGTGGGTTCACAGTACTCTTTACCTTCCAAATCCCATGGGGGTGGCACGGGTAAATATTTTGTGTTACAGATTGATATTTTATATGTTGAAATCTTAACTTTTAATGTGATAACATTTGAAGGTGTCTTTGGAAGGTAATTAGGTCATGAGGATGAAGCCTTCATGAATGGAATTAGTGCACTTGTAAAAAGAACCCCAAAGAACTCTTTCTTCCTGTTTCTGCCAGGTGAGGCTACAAAGAGAAGTGGCAATCTGCCACCCAGAAAATGGTCCTCACCAGAACCAACCATGCTAGCACCCTGATCTTGAACTTCCAGCCTCCAGAACTGTGAGAAATAAGTTTCTATTGTTTATAAGCCACACAGTCTATGATACTTTGTTATAGCAGCTTAAAGTGACCAGGACTCTGCACACACAAACTATATCACAGGGGTTATATCACAGCTGAGAAACACTGCACTTTAAAAACCCTCAATTGTATAAGGGATCTGCCAGACAACCTGCCCATCTTTATCTCCAGAGTAACTCTGCCTGGAATGTAAGGCTATCCCTTTGGGAAGGAGAAGGAAGACTTTACTCTACTAGAATGTCTCTGAGGAGAAAAATTCTCTATGTTTATTACACTGATCAGACAAGAAGTGTCTCTCCTAAGGAGTGATACACTGTCTCTAACTTCCAAGGCTCTTTGTTATGCAAGATTCTTGAAAAGAGCATCTGAGGAGATAAAAACACCAGAGAATTGCTTCCAAACAAATAAAAATGATCAGGTTTCTGTGTTGAAAATTGTCAGTTCTGTGTTAGCTTGATGCTGCATTATTTTTTGCAGTGTTCACGGTTTTTTCATGAATGAAAAAAAGCATGTATTCAGACCATGTAGCAATTATGAACTTAATAAATCATTGATAATCTTCCATTTTGATGTAGGAGGTTTACCTTGGTTCCCACATGGAATAAATATGCTGTATAATCTCCCCTATAACCCAGGCTGATAGCTGAGGATCAACTACTTGAGGTAAACTGAGACTCAAGGATTAGTAAAGAAATCCAGATAATCAGATAACCTGAGCTTGATTTAGGTCTGTATGTATTATTGAACATAGGCTGCTGAATCATTTCACCTTTTAAAGTACTATATCACTCAAGGGCTTCACACAGGGCAGACTTTATAGAGAGCACAATAGTTTTATAAGAACTGTTGAACTAAAACAGCCAAAAGGGAGCACTAAGCTAACCCAAAGATTTCAACTGATAAAAACAAAGATGGGAAAAGAACTGGGAAGAGCAAGGCCTGAGAGTTTTTTGTGAAGCCCTGTAGGGTTGGCACTCAGTCTCCAAAGAGGAGGTGCCTCTTGGTTGTTGGTTCCTGTAAGAAGGGTGATGAGGCTGAAATCAGGACTGGCAAAAGAAGCTGGAGACTGCAGATCACTCTCTCTTTTGAGTTATGCTGATGTGAACAGCAGAAAAAAAGAAGAAAACATAAATGGGGGAGAGTTCTTTCTCACTTCATTCATTCTCTTCAATGCCTCCGTTGGACATAATCATGGAAATCAGGAATACAGTTTGCAAAATTCTAGTACCAGCATCTCAGAGTAAAGTATAAGGTATGGATTTGATGCTGAAAGACAGTGAGTACATGACTATTAAAATTACTAACTATAAGGTAATTTTCAAGGAACTTTAATCCACTATTTTAATGTGAATATTTACTGAGGTTTCTAGTTTTCTTTGCGAAAACCAATTAACTTCAAGGTCACATTACTAACTCTTTCTTCTACTGGGAAACGAAACTTAATGGTAATAGAAATTGATGTTTTGTCAGGAAAACATATTTTTTTCTGAATTTATTATTAGTGTAGAATGCAACTTTTGCATGGAGTAATGATTTCATTCCATTTCTTTAAATTAGACACAGAATCTAATATGAGTGTTGCAATCTGCTGTGGAATATGTCCTTTGAGATATCTGTTTCCCTTTTTCCCATATTCTCATTATAATATATAGCTTTTCTTATTTTACCTTCTACTTCCCAAGGAGTGGAGAATATAGAATAAATAAATAAGATAGTCTTAAATCAAAAATTTCCTCTTATGTACACTGCTCTTAGAATTTGTTTCAGCTTATGTGTGATTCATCTTGTTGCTATTTCAGAATCTAGTATAAAGAACATACTTACAAATACCAATCATTTGTGAAAAAAAATCTAAAAGGAATAGCAATCTCTTCATTGCCCTGTGTATTAATCCATTCTCATCCTGCTGATAAAGACACAACTGAGACTAGGCAATTTACGAAAGGAAGAGGTTTAATGGACTTACAGTTCCACATGGTTAGGGTGGCCTCACAATCATAGCAGTAGGCACTTCTTACTGGCAAGAAAGAGAAGGAGGAAGAAGAAAAAGCAGAAGCACCTTATAAAGCCATCAGATCTCATGAGACTTATTCACTATCATGAGAACAGTATGGGGAAAACTGCCCCCATGATTCAATTATCTCCCACCGGGTCCCTCCCCCAACACATGGGAATTATGGGAGTACAATTCAAGATGAGATTTGGGTGAAGACACAGAGCCAAACTATATAATTCCATGTGTGGCACCTCCCAAATCTCATGTCTTCACGTTTCAAAACCAATTATGCCTTCCCAAAAGTCCCCCAAAGACTTATTTCAGCATTAACTCAAAAGTCCACAGTCCAACATCTCATCTGAGACGAGGCAAGTCCTTTCCACCTATGAGCCTGTAACATCAAAAGCAAGTTATTTACTTCCTAAATACAATGGGGTACAGGCATTGGGTGAATAAGCCATTCCAAATGGAGAAATTAGCCAAAACAAATGGCTACAGGCATCATGCAAGTCTCAAATTCAGCGGGGCAGTCAAATCTTAAAGCTCCAAAATGTTTTCTTTGACTCTATGTCTTACATTGGGGTCATGCTGATGCAAGAGGTGGGTTCCCATTGTCTTCGGCAGCTTCCCTTTTTGGCTTTGCAGGGTATAGCCCCCCTCCTGGCTGTTCTAAGGGGCTGGCATTGAGTGTCTGTGGCTTTTTTAGGTGCACGGTACAAGCTGTTGGTGGATCTACCATTCTGGGGTCTGGAGGACAGTTGCGCTCTTTTCACAGCTCCACTAGGTGGTGTCCCAGTAGGGACTCTGTGTGGAGGCTCCGACTCCACCTTTCCTTTCTTCATTGCCCTAGTAGAGGTTCTCCATGAGGACCCTGCCCCTGCAGCAAAATTCAGCCTGGGCATCCAGTCTTCTGAAATCTAGGTGGAGGTTCCCAAACCTCAATTCTTGTCTTCTGTGCACTTGCAGGCTCAAGACCACCCATGTCTAAGCTGCCAAGGCTTGGGGCTTCCACCTGCTGATGAAACAGCCTGAGCTGTACCTTGGCCCCTTTCAGTCTCAGCTGTAGTGGATGAAAGGGGCACAGGACACCAAGTCCCTAGACTGCACATGGCAGAAGGAACCTGGACCAGGCCCACAAAACCATTTTTTCTTTATAAACCTCTGAGCCTGTGATGGGAGGAGTTGCTGCAAAGGTCTCTGACATGCCCTGGAGACATTTTCCCCATTGTCTTGGCGATTAACATTTGGCTTCTCATTACATGTGCAAATTTCTGCAGGCTGCCTGAATTTATCTTCAGAAAATGGAATTTTCTTTGGTATTGAGTTGTCAGGTTGCAAATTTTCCAAACTTTTATGCTCTGTTTCCCTTTTGAAACTGAATACCTTTAACAGCACTCAAGTCACCCTTGAATGCTTTGCTGCTTAGAAATTTCTTCTGCTAAATACCCTAAACCATCTCCTTCAAGTTCAAAGTTCCACAAATCTCTAGGGAAGGAGCAAAATGCTGACAGTCAAATATAGCAAGAGTCACCTTTACTCCATTTCCCAAGAAGTTCCTCATATCCATGTGAGACCACTTCAGCCTGGATTTCATTGTCCATATCACTATCAACATTTTTGTCAAAGCCATTCAACAAATCTCTAGGGCATTCCAAACTTTCCCACATTTTTCTGTCTTCTTCTGAGCCCTCCAAACTGTTCCAACCTCTGCCTGTTACCCAATTCCAAAGTCATTTCCACATTTTCAGGTATCTTTTCACCAGTGCCCTACTCTACTGGTACCAATTTACTATATTAGTACATTGTTTTCATGCTGCTGATAAAGACATACCCGAGACTGGGCAATTTACAAAAGAAAGAGGTTTAAGGGACTTGCGGTACCACGTGGCTAGGGAGACCTCACAATCATGGCAGAAGGTGAAAGGCACTTTTTACCTGGTGGTGGAAAGAGAGAGAATGAGGAAGAAGTGAAAGCGGAAACCCTTTATAAAACCATCAGATCTCACGAGACTTATTCACCACCATGAGAACAGCATACAGGGAACTGCCCCTATGATTCAATTTCTCTCACAAGGTCCCTCCTGCAACATGTGAGAATTATGGGAGTAAAATTCAAGAGAAGATTTGGGTGGGAACACAGAGCCAAACCATATCATCTTGCCCTGACTCCACTGCCATTATTGAATGTTCACTTGTGTGAAGCAAGGTATGCTCAAACTTACAGAAACCTTTGTAAATCTCAGCTCATCTTCTTGAGTAGTGGCTATGATATTGTACCATGTGTTTACATTTGACTAAGATTTTTATTTGTAAAAATATATTTTTGAAAGTAATTGAGAGTTCACAAAACTAGAATGTAAAATGTTTTATTTTGCATTGATTTAAATTTTAAATCACCGAAATGACTATCATTAAATGAACTTCAAGCTTCAGAAGTTGATATAGTAGCCATTAAAAAGGAACAAAGTATATTTATATATACTCTTCTGGAAAGGTCATGAAAACCTACTTATGTAAAAAGAATAAAACCAGTATGTATAATATCATTATTGCCCAACTATATATGCGTATATGAACAAATGCATGCATTCAAAAGACATGAAAAATGATTTTTGTTTTAAAATGAAGATTTAGAATGGGGCTTATTCATTGAATTAGTATTTATGAGAATAATGAGCTAATTAATCTACAAAATAAATAAATAAAGTAGATTTAGCATTAATACATAACAAACAAGGAGAATGTCACAGTCACGTATTTTAAACTTAAAAATTGAAGATTAATGTCAGAAACAGAATTAAGGGAAGACTAATCTTGTGCTTCTCTAACCCAAAAGGAGATAATGCAGAGTTATCTTTTAGAATCTGCACAAGTGACACCAAATTATCTAGAAGCTACCTCGGAGGAGATCTTCATCTTTTCCGTCTCTAGCAAGCAGGGGCCACGGGGAGGTATGTTTTCACAGAGAGAACGTCGTAAGGCTAAACCTTCCTGGTCAAAGCATAAACTCCAGGAATCACCAATGAATAGTAAAAATACATCAAATGGGGAGGAAGTCTCAGCAATGTGATTTGCTTTTCCCTTTGTTTAGTGCAGTGAATTGTTTTTGATTGTTGACACTCAAAATATGATTATCAGACCAGTAACACTGGCATCACCTGGCAGCCTGCAATAAAAGTAGATGCAAGGGCAGCCATTGGCATTTTAATAAAATCTCCATGTAATTTCTATAGAAATGGTTATTGTTTAAAAATACTATTGCAGTGGACTTTAACAACACATTACAGAATATTATATAACACTGAAGTAGGGAATCAGCAGGAGAACTTGTTTTCTCAGCATTAGTTACAAGACCCTGCTGATCAAAATAGAATTTGATGAAAACAGATGCAGCAAAGAAACAGGCCCCAAACAGCTAAAACCAGGATGGGGATGAGAGTGACTTTTAACTCATTTTCCTCATTGTTCATTATATAGTACTTATAATGCAATAGCATGCTAAAAGAAACTCCCATTCATGATGCCACAGTTTACAAATGCCATGGCAACTGCTGAAAGTAAACTTATATGGTATAGAAGAGGAGAAACTCTCAGTTCTGGGAACTCCACACCCTTTTTTCAGATAACCATCTCCTTATTTAGCATCTAATCAAGGAACAGCCATAAATATAGCTAGCCAGCAATCCACGTGAAACATTGCTACCGCTCTGTCTATGGAGCAGTCATTTTTCTGTGTTCTGTTGCTGTAATAAACTCACTTTTGCTTTGTTTTGTTGGATAGCTCTTGAATTATTTTTTGTGTGAAGCCAAGAACCTCTCTGCCCCGACTGAGCACCAATTTGGGGATTTGCCTGCATCAGTACTGTAGGACCCAGTTTTATTAGAAAAGCATACGCAAAGCTGAGACCTCCTCTTTTACCTCACACTCAGTCTACAAAACCAATGGCAACAAAGCCATATTTTCAGATGGGGAAAAAAAGCTAAATTTAGGTAAAGGAGTAGAGAGAAAAAGAAGATTCTATAAATTTCTATAAAAAGTTGTGTTAGCAAGGTACAAAGAAGAGGTTTAGCAAGTATATAAAAGTATTTAAAAATTGGCAAAAGATGAGTGACTATCTTAGACAAGAGTAAATCATTGTCCAATGGATAGTACTAAATCCTCCACAAGTGACTTACTCTGTAAGTATTTGATAGAAGCATTAATTTATCAAACGAGAGTGTAAAAACTAGATGGCAATACAACCCAGGCAGATGAAAATGGTGACTGAAGAGCTGTGGAAACAAATTGAGGAACAATATTACCACAATACAAAAATAATAAATGCACTCTAAACAGAACAAAACAGAACAGATGTGGCTGAAAATGGAATCACTGACACAGTGGAGAAAATGCCTATTAAAGTTACGTGAATTCAGAGGAAAAAGGCCCAGATCAAAGCAGTTCGATGAATCACAATAGATGAAGAGAACAGAGATGTTCCAATGTGAGAAAAACTGTCATCTGTGATGTAAAAACTTCAATAGAATTAACAAAAATCATTCATGAGAAATGGATGAAGATTTCCCAGAAATTTTAAAATGTATTTGCACAATGACGAACACACAGTGTTCCAGAAATTACAATTTGCAGAACAATTTGGCCCAATAAATAACCTGGTGATGTAATTGAAATTGGAGAATTAGGTATTATCTGGCATACAGGAAAGAAGAGAAAGTTATGTACAAGAAGGAAGTGTCAGAGTAGCCTCAGATTTTTCCGCAGACATGTTCAATGATGGAAGATAATAGTGTAAGAGCTATGAGGTTCTGAAGAAAATAAGAGGTAAGATGTTACTCAAGACCTATATATTCAGGTATTAAATGTTACTGAAACATTAAAATGTGCCTTGACTTTTGATATCAAAATTAAAAATACGAGAAGAAATAAACAACCAATAGGTCTTTCTGGAAAAAAACAAAAAAGAGAGAGATAAATAAAGAGGCAAACAAAACACATTTTTGACAATTAAAACAATCAAATAATGGAAAAATAAAGCAATCATTAGAATCTAAACTAAATAAACAGAAATAAAACTAAGCAACCATGGTAATGAAAATTAAGCAAAAATACAAATCTTAAGTACATCAGTAATGTCAATAAACTTGGAGGAATAAAATAAAGTACAAGATTGTGCAGGTGTTAAGTAAATTAAAATGGAAACTAGGTCTGGAGAATTTCTGAGCAGAGGAAGCCAGTTAGGCCTTGAAAATAACCTTAACATTGCTTACCTTGCAAGCACAGCAAAACTTAAACATGGGCCATATCTTGTAAACACCTGTATTAAGGAAAAACAAAACTTAGACTCTATCAATCAGAAGCTGCCAACTAACTTACATAACAAGAACCTATTCAGCAGCATAGACAAAGACAATTGCATAACCGTAACCAGTGAAATCTTTTCTTGGCTTTACTTCCATGTCTGTCATTTAAAAGCATCTATTGGAGCTCCCAAATCACTTCTGGTTAGGAGCTGGAGCTGCTCAATTCATGAGTCAATGTTTATTCAGGTAAACTATTTAACATCAATTATTGTGCCTTAATTTATCTTTTAGTCCAGGTTATGCTAGGTCTACTTGAAATATTAAAACTTCCAGGATGAGTGTGGTGGCTTATATTTGTATTCAGCACTTTGAGAGGTCAAGGCAGGCAGAGCACTTGAGCTGAAGAGTTCTATACCAGCCTGGGAAACATGACAAAATCCCCTCTCTACCAAAAAAAAAAAAAAAAAAAAATGGCGGGAAGTGGTGGGACACACCTCTATTCCCAGCTACTCAGTAGGCTGAGTTGGAAAAATCATCTGTGTTTGACAGGCAGAGATTGCAGTGACCCATAGTCACACCACCACACTCCAGCCTGGATGACACAGTAAAGCCCTGTTTCAAAGTAATAGCAAAAACAACAGCAAAATTCCAAACTCTCAATATTAAAAAAAAATTCATAAAAATTCTTCTTAAATTTTGAGGTATCTTTTATGGAAGAAGTATGTCTTAAGAAGAACAGATATTTGTACAGCTATTTTTTTTTAAATAGAATTTACTAATTTTTTTCCTTTTAAATTCAAGTATACTAAATAAAGTTTATATTAAAATCATCCCTCATAGCACAGTTTTAAATAAAATACCTTCTTTTTGTTGATTTTTCTTTCTTACTTTCATCCTTTTTTAGTTTCTTTCTGTTTGTCTATTTTATAGAAGCATGATAAACCATCTGGAATGCTCTTTCATCATGGTTGAAATGTCATCTCAGGCTCTTTTTGCTGGTTTAAAGTTGTTCTTGGCCAGGTGCGGTGGTTCACACCTGTAATCCCACCACTTTGGGAGGTTGAGGTAGGCAGATCACGAGATCAGGAGATCGAGATCATCCTGGCTAACACAGTGAAACCCTGTCTCTACTAAAAATATGAAAAAATTGGCCGGGCTTGGTGGTGGGAGCCTGTAGTCCCAGCTACTGGAGAGGCTGAGGCAGGAGAATGGCATGAACCCGGGAGGCGGAGCTTTCAGTGAGCCGAGATCGTGCCACTGTACTCCAGTCTGGGTGACAGAGCGAGACTCCATCTCAATAATAATAATAATAATAATAATAATAATAATAATAATAATAAAATAATAAATAAATAAAGTTGTTCTTGATATGATTTTTATATATTTTTTTTGGAGGGGTGGAAGACGATCATTCTTTAAAACAAAAAGGCAAAAATAAGGTCTAGGGAGATAAATTTCAAAATGTAAATATTAATTTTCTGGTTGGGGAATTGGACAGAATGTATGTAGAACTCACAAGTAGATGTGTTAAAATTATTGCTTCACAGTATTTATGATCTTCTAACAAATTTGTTACTAGCATAAACTATTCTTTACTAGAAAAATATCATTTGTTGTTGATTATATAAAACGTTTTTTAATCTTTGTATTTTACATATTAATGGCAAAGCTTAGTTTTGATTTTTTTAAACATATACGGAGCTATTTTTTAGTTGGAGAAAGTTAGGGAAAAATACACACATATGGTTTGGTGAGGAAGGAATTAGTCCTATTACTCATAGCTTTGTACATCAGGCAAGTTGCTAGAATAGTCAGCAATCCTTAAAATGTGTATGTATGAAAATAATTTCTGTTAAAAACAGATTTTTTTTTTGGTGCATGGTCTCATTTTGGGTCTATATAAGATGCTGCTAAAACAATTTGAGATGACATAACTGTTACTGTAGTTCAACATTTGAAAGAGCTAATCTGTCTTGAGAGTCGTAATTGTTTGTTTTGTAAATGATGATTTCTGTACATTTCCAATTCTATACTATATTTAATTTTGTATAAAATTATATATATTATACTACCTAATACCTTAATTTCAGGTTTAAGTAAGGGTTAATGCCTTAATTATTAAAAGAGTTCAAATGAGTTCTGTCTTTTCCAATTCTAAACTACTTAGCTTTACCTTTAAACCAAAGTAACTCCTTACAAGCTTTTTGTTTAGTGGAATTGCTTGAAACCTGGAGGCAGAGGTTGCAGTGAGCCGAGATCATGCCACTGCACTCCAGCCTGGGCAACAGAGTAAGACATCGTCTCCAAAGGAAAAAAAAAAAAAAAAAAAAAAAAAGGTTCTTGTTTAGTGTGATAGTGGAGAGAAGAAAGCCATGAAGAAAAGTATTCTTCCAAAATATTCTTAACTTATATTGGGTAATTTTATTACAGTGAATTGAAATAAGAATCCACTGAGTAATAAGGCTAATATATCACTTTGTTATTCTTTCCCAACTAAATGACTGAATGAGACATATGCTCAGTTCCCTCTCCCTGTGCTTTCAGACATGTATTGACACTTTACTTTGTCATATAATCCTCAACAGATAGTTGCTTTAAGATCAATATATTTACAGAATAGCAAAAATAATTTGCATGCAATTATTTGCTAAGTCATAATGTTCTGAGAGCTTGCCTTACTCAGAAAAAAAAAAAAAAAAAATAGAAAAAACAGACAAATGCCTTTTTGTAATAAAATTAAATAAACAATTCAGTTGAGAATAAAATTCAATTTTACTTATTTATTTGAGTTCCTGTAACAAGAATTCAGTTTGATTACATACATCTCCAAGTTTTGAGCCATGTGCAATCAACATATGTTAGACACAATTTAATTCAGCAAGAACTTTCTAAAATAAGAAATATGTTCTTCTCTCCCTCTCTCCTTCCTCTCTCTCTCTTCTTTTCTTTCTTGCTTGTTTGCTTGCTGGTAGAGAGAAGTTCTCAAGGTGATATATACAAAAATAGAGGGCTGACAGTCTGGAATGACAAACTGGACTGGTCATTGGGACACTAGTGTTGTCGTTCTATTGTGAACAACCTTCTATTATTTCTAAGTCTTGCATGTGATACTACTGAGATTGTTTTCCATGCCTCTCAGCAACACAGGTAATAAGAATTAAACTCCATCAGTGGAGATAGGTCAAATATATATATATTTGACTTTTATATATAATATAATCTATATAATTATATAATTAATTATTTAATTTAAATATTATTTTAAATATAAATTAATTTAAATATATATTTGACTTATATATATCAATATATCATTATATGATAAGATAATAATATATATTAGTCAAGTAAATACATTTAAATTAACTAAATTACTAGTTATCAAGATAGTAAATAAAACAGTTTTTACTTGTGGAATATGTAATTTTCACTGTATTTGACAAGTCTGAAAAACAGATATGCTTTCTGATATCATTGATTCATTTATTCAGTATTTATTAAAAGCCTAATATGTCCTAGTGATGTGGTTTGACTGAGTTCCCATTCAAATTTCATCTCGAATTGGGGCTCCCATAATTCCCATGTGTTGTGGAAGGGGCCCGGTAAGACATAATTGAATCATAGGGGCAGTTTTCCCCATACAGTACCCATAGTAGTGAGTAAGTCTCACGAGATCTGATGGTTTTATAATCCGTTTCCATTTTTGCTTGTTTCTCATTCTCTCTTGTCGGCTGCCACGCAAGACATGACTTTCACCTTCTGTCATGATTGTAAGGCATCCCTAGCCACGTGGAACTGTGAGTTCATTAAACCTTTTTCTTTATAAATTACCCAGTTTGGGGTATTTCTTTATCAGCAGTGTGAAAACTGACTAATGCAGTAAATTGGTACTGGGAGTGGGGTGATGCTGTAAAGATACTCAAAAATATGGAAGCAATTTTGGAACTGGGTAAATGGCAGAAGTTGGAACAGATTGGAAGACTCAGAAGGAGACAGGAAAATGTGGAAAAGTTTGGAACTTCCTAGAGACTTGGAGGGCTTACAAAGTAGGAGGATGTTGGAAAGTTTGGAACTTCCTAGAGACATGTTTAATGGCTTTGATTAAAATGTTGATAATGATATGAACAATGAAATCTAGGCTGAGGTGGTCTCAGATGAAGATGAGAAATTTGTTGAGAACTGGAGTAAAGGTGACTCTTACTATGTTTTAGCAAAGAAACTGGCTGCATTTTACTTCTCCCCTAGAGATTTGTGGAACTTTAAACTTGAGGGAGATGATTTAGGGTATCTGGCATAAGAAATTTCTAAACAGCAAAACATTCAAGAGGTGACTTGGGTGCTATTAAAAGCATTCAGTTTTAAAAGGGAAACTGAGCATAAAAATTCTGAAAATTTGCGGCCTGATTAGATTATAGAAAAGAAAAATCAATTTTCTGAAGAGAAATTCAAGCAGGGTGTAGACATTTGCATGAGTAACAAGAAGCCAAAAGCTAATTGATAAGACAGTGGGTAAAATGTCTCCGAGGCATGTCAGTGAACTATGTGGCAGCCCCTCCCATCACAGACCCAGAGGCCTAGAAGGAAAAAATAGTTTCACGGGCCAACCCTGTTTTGTGCAGCCTAGGGATTTGGTGCCCTGTGTCCTAGCCACTCATTGTCATTGCTAAAAGGGGCAAGGTGAAGCTTGGGCTGTGGCCTCAGAGGGTGCAAGCCCCGAGCTTTGACAATTTCCACATGGTGTTGAATCCCCACTGGGGCATGGCTTAGTGGAGCTGTGAGAAGACAGCCACTATCCTGCAGACCCCAGAATGGTAGATCTACCAACAGCTTACACCGTGCACTTGAAAAAGCCAAAGGCACTCAACACCACCCCATTAAAGAAGCTGGGAGGGATGCCATACTCTGCAAAGCCTCAGGGGCAGAGCAGCTGATGACCCTGGGAGCCACCCCTTGCATCAGCATGACCTGGATGTGAAACATGGAATGGAAGGAGATCATTTTGGCCCTTGAAGATTCGACTGCCCCACTGGATTTTGGACTTGCATGGGGTCTGTAGCCATTTGTTTTGGCCAATTTCTCCCATTTGGAACACCTGTATTTACCCAATACCTGCACCCCCATTTTATCTAGGAAGTAATTAACTGCTTTTGATTTTACAGGCTCATAGGTGGAAGGGACTTGCCTTGTTTCAGATAAGATCCTGGACTGTGGACTTTTGAGTTGATGCTGAAATTGGTTAAGACTTCGGGGGTCTATTGGGAAGGCATAATTGGTTTTGAAATGTAAGGATATGAGATTCAGCAGGGGCCAGGGACAGAATGATATGGTTTGACTGTGTTTCCACTCAAATCTCATCATGAATTGTAGCTGCATAATTCCCACATTTTGTGGGAGGGTCCTGGTGAGAGATAATTGAATCAAGAGGGCAGTTTCCCCCATACTGTTCTCGTGGCAGTGAATAAGTCTCATGAGACTGACGGTTTTATAAGGGGTTTCCCTTTTTGCTTGGTTTTCATTCGCTCGTCTGCCTCCATGTAAGCTATGACTTTTCTTTCTGCCATGATTGTGAGGTCTCCCCAGCCATGCAAACTGTGAGTCCATTACACCTCTTTTTCTTCATAAATTATCCATTCTCAGGTTTGTCTTTATTAGCAGCATGAAAATGGACTAATCTACCTAGGGGCCAACCTAGGTATCTTTAAGCAAGCCAAAAACTCTTTATGGTGATTATATTTTAGCATTGAAGATACGCAATAAGAAATTCTCTATGCAGTGATGTAAAGAAAATATAACAGTATGCATTTTTGAAACCATTTTGTTTTGATTCTTTCTGATAGGATCATTACCTGCTTTATTTTATTTTTTTTTAGAAGGAAAAAATATTACCAACATTTTCAAAGCTCAGCAAAAAGTGTAAGACCTAAAATTTCTTTTGCTTTAGAACTAAATTGTCAGGTGAAATTTAGTACTATATATATATAGTCTTTCCTTGCAGGAGTTTGTTAGTTTCTATTTCTGAGGACTTCCAGAATAATTGATGACCATGTTATTTTTTCACAGTTAAATTGTAAGTTTTAAGTTCTATAATGATATAAGCATATAAAAATATTTAATTCCTGTATTATTGGTACCTGCTACAATACTTCATGACTTAATTTCACTCAATATCTATTTGTGGACTAAGTTGCATAAGAAGCATTTTTTATAGGTAAAATATATGTCTAATTAAAAAATATATACCAGGTGTTCGGGACCAGCCTGGCCAACATAGTGAAGCCTCGTCTCTACTAAAAATACAAAAATTAGCCGGGCATGGTAGCAGGTGCCTATAATCTCAACTAGTCAGAAGACTGAGGCAGGAGAATCGCTTGAACCCAGGAGACATAGGTTGCAGTGTACCAAGATTGTGTCACTGCACTCTAGCCTGGTCAACAGAGCAAGACTCCGTCTCAAAAAAAAGAAAAAAAAAGTCCTCCTACAATAGTACATACATATATTTTGTTATTCAGTATTTTTATGACTCTATAGCATTTCCATTTAATATTTTTAATGTTCTTATTAAATATTAAACTAAGTAATATTAACATTTTGGTGTAAAAAGTTTTCTTTGTATTATCCTACAAACTAAACTCAATGAATGCTAAAGGAGGCTATCAATTTGCTGCTTCAATTCTATTTATATACTTTTGTTATTATCAGAAGATACAACAGTATGATATTTATATAATATTTAAATAAAAAAATACTTTTTGGATGTATTTTATCTTTCCTTATAAATTTTGTGTATTTTAAAATATATTTTGTTTTTTAATATAAGGAGGTTGGTTGTGATTTTTGAAAACTAAAGTTTTACAATTTTGCCAAATTAAGGAAATGAACTATTATGCTAGTAAATGAAGCCAATAGCTATGAAAAACAGATGCCAATTTTGTAAAATTAGTTGAATATCCTGTTGAGAATAAAATTTATTTTTACACATTTGTTTGAGTTCCTGTAACAAGAATCTATGGTTTAGTAAATAGATATAATTTTATTCAAATGTGAAGCAAACTACTTGTTTTCATGTAGATAAGTGTTGACAGTTCTTTTTACCAACTATATTAGTCCGTTGTTACATTGCTATAAAGAGCTACCTGTGACTGGGTAATTTATTAAAAAAAAAAAAAGAGAGAGTTTTAATTTCTTAACAATTTCACATGATGTAAACGAAGGATGACTGCAGAGGCCTCAGGAAACTTACAATCATGGTGGAAAGTGACAGAGAAACAAGCACATATTTACATGGCCTGCAGGAGAGAGTGACAGCCAAGGGAGAAGAGATACACACTTTCAAACAAATAGATCTTGTGAGTACTCACTAAATGTCATAAGAACAGTAAGGAGAAATCCACCCCCAAGACCCGATCACCTCCCTCCAGGTCCTTCCCTCAACACTGGGAATTATAATTGAACATGAGAATTAATGTGGATGCAGAGCCAAACCATATCATTCTGTCCCTGTCCTCTCCCAAAACTCATGTCTTTCTTATATTTTAAAACCAAGTATGCCTTCCCAACAGTGCCCCAAAGTCTTACCTCATTCCAACATTAACTCAAAAGTCTAAGTCTAAAGTCTCATCTGAGACAATGAAAATTCCTTCCATCTACAAGCCTGTAAAATAAAAAACAAATTAGTGACTTCTAAAGTCCAAAGGGGAAATAGATACTGAGTAAATGCTCCCATTCCAAAAGGGAGAAATGGACCAAAACAAAGGCACTACAAGCCCCAATGCAAATCCAAAACCCATTGCAAATAATTCAATCCTAAACCTCAAAAGTAATCTCCTTTGACTCCATGTCTCACATCCAGGCCACACTGATGCAAGGGGTAGGCTCTCAAGGCCTTGGGCAGCTCCTATGGTACAGCCTCCCTGGTTGCTTTCACTTCCTGATACTGAGTGCCAATGACTTTTCTAGGTGCATGGTGCAAGCTATTGGTGAATCTACCATTCTGTGGTCTGGATGACTGTGGACTTCTTCTCACAGCTCTACTAGGCAGTGCCCCAGTAGGGACATTGTGAGGGCTCTGACCCCACGTTTTCCCTCTGCCCTGCCCTAGTAGAGGTTTTCCATGACGGCTCTATCACTGCAGCAGACTTCTTCCTGGATATCCACACATTTCCATACATCCTCTGAAATCTATGTGGAGGATCTCAAGCCTCAACAGTTGCCTCTGTGAACCCACAGGCACAACACCAAGTAGAAGCCAGCAAGGCTTAAGGCTTGCACCCTTTGAGGCAATGGCCTGAGCTGTACCTTGGTCCCTTTTAGCCATGGCTGGAGCTGGAGTGGCTGGGATTTAGGGTGCCATGTCCCAAGGCTACACAGAGCAGTGGGTCCCTGGGCCTGACCCACAAAATCATTTTTCCCTCTGTGGTGGTTAAAACTGTCAACTTGATTGAAGGATGCAAAGTATTGTTCTTGAGTGTGTCTGTAAGGAGATTAACATTTGAGTCAGTGGACTGGGAAATGCAGGCCCAACCTCAGTCTGAGTAGGCAGAGAAGGCAGAAGAAGGTGTGAGAAGCCGACTTGCTGAATATTCCAGCTTTCATCTTTTTCCTGTGCTGGATGCTTCTTGCCCTCAAACGTCAGACTCCAAGTTCTTCAGCTCTTGGACTTATACCACAGACTAAAGGCAGCACTCTCAGCTTCCTTACTTTTGAGGTTTTGGGACTCAGACTGGCTTCCTTGCACCTCAGCTTGCAGATGATCTATTGTGGGACTTCACCTTATGATCATGTGAGTGAATGCTCCTTAATAAACTCCCTTTCATATATACATCTATCCTATTAATCTTATCCCTCTAGAGAACCCTGACTAATACATGACCCTAGACCTCCATCCATATGATAGGAGGGGCTGCTGCAAAAGTCTCTATAATGCCCTGGAGGCATTTTTCTCACTTTCTTAACTATGAACACTAGGTTCTTTCTAACTCATACAAATTTCTGAAGCCTTGAATTCCTCCCCAGAAAATGAATTTTTCATTTCTATCACATGCGAATTTTCCAAACTTTTACACTCTGCTTCTCTTTTAAATATAACTTCCAATTTTGGACCATCTCTTTGGGGACTCAAATGAACATATCCTCTTAGAAGCAGCCAGGTCATATCGTGAACACTTTGCTGCTTAGAAATTTCTTCTGTCAGATATCCTAAATCATCTCTCTCAAAATAAAAATTCCATAGCTCCCTAGAGCATGGGCACAATGCCATCAGTCTCTTTGCTAACACATAACAAGAATGAACTTCACTCCATTTCCCAATAAGTTCCTGATCTTTATCTAAGGCCACCTCAGCTTGGACTTCACTGTCCACATCACTATCAGCATTTTGATCAAAACCATTCAACCAGTCTTTAGAAAGTTCCAAACTTTCCCACATCTTCCTGTCTTCTTCTGAGCCCTGCAAACTGTTCCAACCTTTACCTCTTACCCAGTTCCAAAGCCAATTCCACATTTTCAGGTGTCTTTATTGTGTTACTCCACCTCTGGTACCAATTTTATATATTAAATCATTCTCATTTTGCTGTAAAGAACTGCATGAGATTGGATGATTTATTAAAGAAAAGAGGTTTAATTGACTTTCAGTTTTGCAGGCTAGACAGTAGCATGGCTGGGGTGGCCAAAGGAGACTGACAATCACAGAGGAAAGTGAAGGAATATCAAGCACATCATCTCACTGGCAGCAGGAGAGACAGAGTGAAGGGGAAAATGCTACACACTTTTAAACAACTACATCTTGTGAGAACTCACTCTCAGGAGAAAGCAAGGGGTAAATCCACCCCCAAGATCCAATTACCTTCCACCAGAAGCCCTCTCAACATTGGGGATTATAATTCAATATGAGATTTGGGTGGGAAAACAGAGCCAAACAATATCACCAACAAAGCTTTCTTAAGCAAGAAAGGGCTTCTTTTTCTTGGCTACAAATAAAGACAATTTGGGGCAATGCCAAGTATTTTACAGAATTGATGCCACGCTATAACATAGAAGATATATCTGTGGTTCTCTCATGTAGGGTAATTTTGTGCAAGTCACTGAGGGGTTTACAAGATGAAGAAGATAGTCACTAACTTCACCACCTCACTATCATCTACGTTTATTTTTCTATTTTCTCACACTTCTTTGCCCTTCTTTCTTCATCTACTTTTACTGTGTATTTTTTCTTATTTATCTGTTAGTGCTCCTTACTATGCATAATATATAAAGTTGCTTATCTTTGAGAGAAGTATCTCCTATGTTTATTGTGGCATCATAAACATAAAGACAGAAAGCAAATTAATGATAAAATATTTAAGGGGAGGAACTTACCTTCAGAATGGTCCTAAAAATGAACACTACAGACACATAGCTTGTTTCAGCTCTATTCTTTGTTTTTTCTTGGATGTTCGCACTATTCTTACTTTTTCATCATTGTAGTAAACGTCCTCAAGAGATTTAGAAGTGATTCAAAAATCAAAATATGTTCAGGAATCAAAGCATTAATCTCTTGAGAACATCAAATTAATTGTAAAAATGCTGTATCAGTATTGCCATATACTTCTTTAACGGATATGGTGGAAGTGAGGGGTAGAAGTTTATTCAAACTCACTCTGATTAAGTTTGAGTAACAGAATTATATGACATTAAAAATATTTTATGCATTCATTCATTTACTCATTTGTTTAATGGTTCGTTATTCATTTAACTACTGACCAGGGACCTTTTCTACAGACTAGGCACACTTTTTTTTTTAAATAAAAGTCACAGGAAGAAAACAGACATTTATTTTTCTTTCTAAAAGAAATTTGAATTTGTTCCAGAACCATGTGTATGTTTTTTAGGTAACATTCTTTAGAAATAATTGTTATCTTTGACATAGTTATTTGCAGTGCTAATATATGAAAATAGAAAAAAGAAATGAAAAGATATATCTAAAATCCAGGGATACTTACATCTTCCTTACAAGAAAATAACAAGCTTAATTTTTATTTTGTTGATGTATTCTAATAATGAAAGACAAGGGAATTGAAAACCAAGCGCAATGTTGACACTTCACAAATTCCAAGTTATTGCCTGAAGGGCTTTTGTGTCTTGCCTTCTTATAAAAGTGTTGTGAAAGTAAGTTCTGTGGTGTCATGCAGGCGAAGTCCCCAGATGACCTTGGAAACTCAAACTCCTCCTCTCTTTCCTGCATATAATTCTCAAGAACAATTGTAGAATATGCTGGGATGGAACACTCTGAGAGGAAGAGAAACTGGCTGGAATAGTTGAGGCTCTGTTTCCATTTCTCCTAGAACAGCAGAACTTGCAATGCTTTAGCCCAGAGTGTCAAGTCACCCCTGGAAACAAAGCACAGAGCAGAACATACTTTCAGAGTTTCTCAGTGGCTGTGTGGCATGGTGTGTGTGCAGTATAGACTCCACTGTCCTAGGCAACTTTCCTGAGCCCTGGTGGACTGGCTCATCGTAAATCCTAGACTTCTGTTATCCATTGCTGCCTATCTGTAAGTAATAACTTACTGTGTGGGTGTTCTCTGTCGCTGGACTTATGTAGGTGAATTGATATATGTGCACAGTATTAGGAAGGAGTTTAGAGTACTCTCCTGGGATTGATACCAGTCCACATGGAAACTGCTTTAAATATTATATATTTGAGGTTAGAAAAATCATACTGACATGGTTTATTGAATTGCATAACATGAAAAGTTGGGATAAACTCCTTCTGTTTGAGGATTTAAAGTAATATGGTATTTTATTTACTTTTTCATCACTTGAGCCCTTAGTTGTTCTATTACCAAAAGACACAATTTCTCAGTCATGTACAATGGACTGCTTCTAAATGCAGAGAAGGCTTGGCGTGGTGGCTCACACCTGAATCCCAGCACTTTGGGAGGCTGAGACAGGTGGATCATGTGAGGTCAAGAGTTTGAGACCAGCCTGGCCAACATGGTAAAACCTGGTCTCTACTGAAAATAAAAAAATTAGCTGGAGGCGGTGATGCACCTATAGTCCCAGCTATTCAGGAGGCTGAGGCTGGAGAATTGCTTGAATTCAGGAAGCAGAGGTTGCAGTGAGCTGAGATTGTGACACTGCACTCCAGCCTGGGCGACAGAGTGAGACTCCGTCTCGAAACAAAAAAAAAACCAAAACCATGAAGAAATACATAAATAAAGAAAATTAAATAAATAAATGAAGAGGAGTATTAAAATCAAATCTGAATTTAATACTTGACCCTATTCCAAAGAAGGGGAGATGTGAAATCTGAGCCAACTATTAGCGTGGTGTCTCATTCATGCTTGGTTCTTAGGTTTCACAACAACAAGTTCACTTTTGCCTGATACCATGCTGTGCTGAAGGAGCCCTCCCTTTGAAAAGCCCTGGCCTTTTGTTAGACATAGACAATCAAATTCCACCCCCTTCTCCTATCAATTTGCCTTGATTTAGGTGACACAATTCTCTTTAACAAGTCTTCAGTTTCCAGAAGCATCAGATTTCTGAGATCTATATGCATTTTGATAATCTATATCCCAAACTGTAAGATCTGTATTGCCTATGTCTTTGAAATAGCCATTTTCAGTAAGTCACTAAACACTAAAGATTCTGCCTGTTTTTATTTGATGTTATTTGTTTGTTTGTGTGACATTACCTTTGCCTAACTAAAGAGGTGTTTCAGTTTATTCTTATGGGCACAGAAAGCACAGACTGCTTCAAGTGATAGGATGACTCCACATTTGAATACAAAAAGGCTGGTATGCTAACTGACCCCTCAGTGGATATATCTTTGACAATCTTGATGTTAATCTGTGAAACATGTTCCTAAAGATCACATGTTACTGAAAAGAATACATACCCTCTCAAAAAGAATAAAATAATAGTTCAAATTGTTTTCATATTTCTGTTTGTATATAATATATATTTATTATTAAAAAATAACAATGGCATTTTACAGTTAACAAAATTATCATGTCCTATTTTTTAAGCAAACTTCTTCACATCAGATCTACCAAATGTAGTTTAAATTAGCATAATTTTTAAAAGTAAAATAATCTTCCAAAATTTATGTGACTTTATCAAGATGCTACAGTCACAAAGTAGTAGTGTGAACCAGAATAGAAGTTTTCTGTAATTTAAAGTTGATATGAAAGAAGTGTCATTAAAAATACAAGACAATACAGTCAGGTCTACATGTATCATAGATAGCAATTGGCCATTTATTCAGTGTCTTTGAGGGCATCATGCCTTTTAGTGCTAAATGGGATCACAAGAAAAGATTGATTGATGCTGAAGAGTTCCTACCCATAACTAGGATGCACCCAAATCATCAGGACAAACAGTTATCATTAGGCATAGGCCAAGTATTCAGGGTTTTGTCAGATGTGTGGTTATTAGAGGCTGAACTATTCAAAACATCTATCGTTTTACACAAAATGTTACAACCTTTGAAAAATTAAATGATAGGTATTAAGTATATTCTACACTCTAAGATGTTTTCTAAATTTATGCAAAATAAAACAGATACTGATAAAGTGGTTGTGGGACTATGCTTTGTTATTGTAAAACGGGTCTCAATTAAGATAGTTCTTCTCTGTCTTTGTTGATGAGTAAACATGAGAAATACTTATTACAGGTGACGCAGTGACAAATAAGACCTCTCACAAAAATTTAACTAATTTTTCAAAAAGAATTGAAAGATGACTGTGCATCAGGCCCAATTTGTATATTCTAAGAGTTTACATATTGTTTCTCTATCTATAGCTATATGATAGTTCATATATTCTAAGAGTTCACATAAGCCTTTAAATCTGAAATGCAATAATATGACATGAAAGTGATTCTTTTTTAGAAGTCCGTTCATTTGGTATGATCTAGCATTATTTACACAGTCATATAGTTCACAGGTCAAGTTAAAGCAGTTAGCTAAGATTAGTTATGCATTCACATTTGTACATTTTTAATGAAGACAAGCATTTTGGAAAATGCAAATTTATGCAAATAACATTCAAACTGGAGAACTGTGAAATATTTTTTATTGCCTTTTATGTCTTATTCTTGTGGCCCTATTCTAAGAAATTAAGAAAGAAGACCACTCTGTGGTTTCCTTTACTTAGCAGAGGTTTTAAAGAATTATTTGTCGTTTTTTAAAAAGACATTTTCTTATCTGTGTTTATTCTATTAACGTCTCAGTTATAATCTTGATTTTCCATTTTTCTCTCTCTTCTCATTTTGTCAAAAGTACATCTTTTGGGATAGGCCCTACTTGACTTTATGAAAACCCTAAAAATATTTATAAATTTCCAATACGTATATTGCTTTTATGCTACAGTTTGTACATTTGGTCACTCAGTTCTAAGCTCCCCTTTCAAGTGTTTGTTAGATTAACTAAAATTATGATTATGTTTTATCAAAGGAAAAGAACAAGAACGGACTAGTAAGAAGTATGATGTGAAGAAGCAACTAAAATATGACTTTTTATAGAAATACAAATTTTGTAAATTTTAATCACCATAGGAGCTAAAATAAAGCTGTATAGTACAATACAGTTTTTTCATATAGAAAAAATATATTACTACTCCATAAATGTCTATTGAAAGAAGAATCAATGGAGAGGAAGACCTCTGGAATGGCAGAGCAAGAAATTCCAAAAATATTCTTTTCCACAAAACTTGAAAGAAAGGCAAAAACCATAGCAAACAAATTCTTAGAACTCAAAAATGAAGTTTAAGAATTGCAGGAGTGTTTATTCAAAGAAAAAAAAAATGTCTGAATCTTAGGAAGAATGGTGAGTTCTCTGGTGTTCTAACTTGCACTTTTAGCTCCCTTTCTCCCAGCAAAGCAGTAGCCTTAAAAAACAAGGGTAACAAATTTGATAGCTGTAAAGAAGTAGCTTAATAGCTGTTGAAAATGACAGAATTTCAACCACTGATAAACCTCAACCCCAGAATTGTCACTATTTGACCTGGAAACTCACTGAAAGTCTTCATTTTGAGTTTCTCTTTATTTGACCTGAGTCAGAAAACAATCTATGTGGACAGTGCTATCCAGAAGGTGTTTGTCAAAAAAAAAAAAAAAAAAAAAAAAATGAAACAAAAAAATGGCATAATTATTAAACACTGTAGCTTCCTAAGGTGCCATTTCCACATGAAGCTCATAACAGACTTACCTGAAAATGTAAAAGGGAAAACTGGGAAATGAGAGGACAAGAGAGAGCTTCAGAAATCTCTAATATATTCTGACAGTCTAGAAGTCATGTACATGTACCATGCTGAAAAATTCCTAAGAATGACCTGAGAAGGCCTTTTCACCTCTGGTTGAATTTAAGCCTTTTTATCTCAATAGATTTGTTATCTAAAGGTTTCAAAATGCCTGTTGAAATGGTGAAAGTATGCTCTGACACATGCAGAGAATTCTTCCTGACCTGCTGGTTTAAAGCATTTAAGACACTCTCTGTGTAATCATTAAATTAATATCAAGCTAATTAAGCAAAGACTTCAGTGGCTGCACACAACAAAAAGTACTGATTTTATAGAGTCCAGAAAAGTCATTAAATAATCAGAAACCACCATCATGACCACAACAACAAAAACCGGCAAAGACAAATTGTGAGGAAGAGTTGCTTCCAGGGGTTTTCACATTTTATTACTTTAGTGGATGGAAAAGTGATTGCAGTTTTCTGCCATTAAAAGTAGTGACAAAAATTGCAATTACTTTAGCACCAACCAAATACTTAAAATGTCTAGTTTTCAACAAAAGACTGTAGGATACACAAAGAATCTGGAAAGTATGGCTTGTACACAGGAAAAACAGTCAATAGGAACAACTCCTAATTATGTGCTGACATTGGACTTATGAGACAAAGACCTAAACAGTTATTAAAGATGTGTTTAAAAACCAGAAGTCATTATATCTAAAAAATTAAAGGAAGTAATAAGAACTATGTTTCACCAATAAAGTATATAAATAAATGGATAGAAATTATTTTGTATAAAGTACTAAATGGGAAAGTCTAATGTTTAAATTTTGAAGTTTAAAGATGAAGTAACTGAAATGCAAAATTCATTATAGTGGCTCAACAGAAGATTTATACTAACAGCAGAAATAATCCTCAATTAAGAAGAGAGATCAACTGAATATTATCCAGTCTGAGAAATAGAAAGAAGCAACAATGAAATGAAAACTCTCAGTGACTTGTGTGACACCATGAAGCTTACTAACATCTACTGAAAAGAGAAAAAGGGCAGGAAAATATTTGAAAAACTATAGCTGAAATTTTTTCATTTTTGATAAGAAACTTTCATCTACATCTAAAAGACTTAATGAACCAAAGAGAATAAACTTGAAGAGATATAGGCCCAGATAAAACAAAAATGAGACTCTCAAAAATGTGATTCTTGAAAGTAGTAAGACAGAAAAATAACTTGTATGAATTTTCTCTCAATAAATCTGTTATTTAAAAAAAGAACCAATGAATATATACAAGAGATGAATGAATGATGAACCAATAAATGTGAATATGTGCAAGAGGTCATAAAAACAGAAAACTTAAAGAAAAAGGGAAAGAAAATTACTTAAGAAAATTTTACACATTAATGATTTTTTTTTAGTATCCAAGAATATTATATTCAGTGACTAGATCAAAGATATCAGGGGAAACCAGCCCCCAATATTTTACGTAGGATTTTTTCTATTTCCCTAAGTGTTGACCGGTGTGAGAAATAAAGGGAAAGAGTACAAAAGAGAGAAATTTTAAAGCTGGGTTTCCAGGGAAGACATCACATGTCGGCAGGTTCCATGATGTGTCTCCCAAGCCGCAAAACCAGCAAATTTTTGTTAGTGATTCTCAAAAGGGAGGGAGTGTATGAATAGGGTGTGGGTCACAGAGATCACATGCTTCACAAGGCAATAAAATATTACAAGGCAAATGGAGGCAGGATGAGATCATAGGACCAGGGAGACATTAAAATTGCTAATGAAGTTTTGGGCACGCCTTGTCATTGATAACATCTTACCAGGAGACAGGGTTTGAGAGCAGACAACCAGTCTGACCAAAATTTATTAGATGAGAATTTCCTCATCCTAATAGGCCTGGGAGCGCTACGGGTGACCGGGGTTATTTCATCCCTTATCTGCAATCGTAAAAGACAGACGTTCCCAAAGCGGCCATTTCAGAGGCCTCCTCTTAGGAATGCATTCTCTTTCTCAGGGATGTACCTTGCTGAGAAAAAGAATCATCAATATTTCTATTTGCTTTTGAAAGAAGAGAAATATGGCTCTGTTTCGTCTAGCCCACAGGCAGCCAGACTTTAAGGTTATCTCCCTTGTTCCCTGAAAATCGCTGTTATCCTGTTCTTAAGGTATCCAGATTTCATGTTGTTCAAATGCACATGTTCTACAAACAATTTGTGCAGTTAATGCAAGCAACACAGGGTCCTGAGGCGACATTCATCCTCAGCTTAGGAAGATGATGGGATTAAGAGATTGAGGTAAAGACAGGCATAGGAAATCATAAGAGTACTGATTGGGGAAGTGATAAGTGTGCATGAAATCTTCACAATTTATGTTCAGAGATTGCAGTAAAGACAGGTGTAAGAAATTATAAAAATATTAATAAATGTCCATGAAATCTTCACAATTTATGTTCTTCTGCCATGGCTTCAGCTGGTCCCTCCGTTCAGGGTTCCTGACTTCCCGCAACACAAAGAATTACTAAAGCGTTAATCAGTTCAACTGATATTCACCAATTTCTGAATTTACTCTAGTTTACTTTGGCTTTCTGGAGGTATTTATTTAATTTACTCTTAAATAATATCTTACTCAGTTGGGTACTTCCATGGGTTCTTTGAAGATTGCTCAGAAAGAGGCAAAAGGAATGAAAAGCAAGTAACATGTTTAGAAATAAATGGACAGAAAATGTATTTCTTTTAGAAAAGTGGACTAAAAACTGAAAAATGCATTGAGCTTCAATAATTTTTTCTATTACCTTATGGTATGCTATTTTTCATGGTAAAAAGGTTTTGAATTAGGCTCCAATATCATAAACAGCAAGCAATCCTCTTTCAGAAGTACCTGGGAGCTTTACAATGTGGAAATGGACTCTAAACATACTATTTAGAAAATAGTTACTTTCTTCCAAGTGGGACAAAAATACATCCATCTTTTAAAGACACACTGCATTAGAAGTTCTCACATTTTAGTCTGAGAAAATCTCCTTTTACAACTATATATTCTAGTGTCCTTGAGGCACAAAAATGAGAGGCTATTCTACATATTGAATAAATGGCCACTTCTTAAGACATCTTTGACAATTCAGTGGACATGCACAATGAAAACTGTATTTTAAATATTTTTTTGGACAATTTCATGTCCATGAAAAATAGAATGAAGCTATACCTTTGTTCAGTGTTATTGTGAACACTAAAATCCTGGGCATGGAGACTGCCATAACATTACAGAAATAGACAGTGACTCAAGAACGTACAATTTTAACATCAGACCCCAGTGAGTCTAAAAACTCATGGATGAAAATGAAATGATAACTATATGTATTTCTTAAATGTATATATTTTCAGTAGCAAAGTCTTTCCAGAATATTAAATTGACTTGACATCTACATATTCATTTTTAAAAGGACTGAAAAGCTTATTACTTTCTACCCACTGGAAAAATGTATATGCTTTTAAAAACAATCCATATATTTTCTGAGGTTGATTTTTTCTCCATTAGAGGATGACTTTGAGGCCTTTTCTCAAGAAGATGTTTTTAATTAACTATTTGGGCTACATTAGCTAAAGTAGAATTCGCACCTACCAGTCAAGAGCTTTATCAGTTAGATCTTGATGTATAGCAAGGCACCTGAGTGTAACTTCTCTGTTATTGGAGGTATTTTGTAACATGCCTAACACACCAAGATTAAAATTATTAGCAAATCCAGGACCTGCTATGGTGCCTTTTCAGGAAAAAGATAACATAAATAAAAATAATCACTGAAAATATTATTAACAATGTGTATGAATGGATATATATTTTAACATTTATATATTGAGTACTTAATATGAATAATTCTGATTTATTCATTACAAGATCTTACTCTTGCTTCCAAAAAACTCTCTGCTTTCAGTTTTTTCATATGTAAAAGAAGAATATTAAGATAAGTATTTCATAATGTTATCTTATTAATTGCACTGAAAGTTCACTAAGGGTCTGTATTCTTATCTGGAAAATAGAACATAAACATACCTTTTCATGCACAATTTGAAAAGAATCGCAGGTCTCAGTGTAAGAATTTGAGAACTCTATGGTCTTTACAGCCTCTTTATTATAAATTAATGTCATTCTAAGCATTCTGCCATTGTATTCAGAACACATACGTATCAACACACTTGTGGGTTTCCAAATCTGTAAAGGTATATTATGATTTTGTTTGCATTGTGGCAGTCTTCCTGTAGGTTTTTTTCACTAACAAGTGGAGAAAAAAGAATAACTTCAGCAGTAAAGTCATCCAGTTATATAACTGAAACATCATTCCACTAGGATCTAATATAGGAATACCTGTGCTTTTCTTTATCAAGTATTTCCTAGTTGTGTGATCTTAAATTCATATTATATATGTTTTGAAAGAGTTGTTTTTTTCTGATTAATAAGCTGATGTGTATGAAGCCCTTAAAGTAATTTCTGTCAAATAGTAAGCACACTATAAATTTAACTTTTATTTTATTATCTATTCTTTACAAATCAGTAATATGTATTGTACATGTATTAGTTTGTAGTCTTATAGTACAGTTTTCAGTGGCTAATAGGAGACTCCATGAGAGGTTCTATAATTTTTATTTTTGTTTAGTTGTACTTGGTTTAGTAGTTGAATCAATGCCTGATTTGGGGCTGCCATACTTTTTAGACACATACAATTTCTAATACTTTTAAATTATGTGTTTGTTTTGTATTTGTTCATACATGTTCAATATATATACATTGAAAGTGGATTTCTATAAATTGACTCCACAAAACAATGAAAAATTTTAAACACAATCTGTCACAAGAAATGCACATGGCCAGTAATTTGTGAAATATGAAAAGGAAAGAGAATGGGAAACGGTTGTTTCCTTCCATGTAGTTCTTCCACTTATATATACACATGGTCTGAGTGACCAGTAGCTACTCACCACTCCTTCCCTAGCTCTTTGCTCTGACAATCACCATTAATTATATATAAGATGATCATTGAATTTTTCCTTAAGATTTGACTTTCTCTTACTCCAGCTTCATAAGTTAAGGCTACTGTACTTGGAATGCAAGAAGAAGCAGCATCAGCATGCTAGTGTGCTCATATATTCTTTTTTTTTTGACAAAGTCTTGTTCTGTTGCCCAGCCTAAAGTCTGGTGGTACAGTCACAGCTCACTGCATCTTCAAACTCCTGGACTCAAGCAATCTTATCACCTCAGCCTCACCAGTAGCAAGGACTACAGGCACGCACCAACACGCCCAGCTAATTTTTAATTTTTGTAAAGACAAGTTCTCACTATGTTGCCGAGGTTTATTTAGTCTCATACTAACATTTAATAAGTTACTTGGAAGTCATTTAAATTTAAATAGGTACTATTTTAGTCATTCTAGTTTTGGTACAGTTCTAATTGTTACAATGATGACCATCATATGAGATTGGTAGGTTACTAATCATTTTACTTGTCATGAACTATGATAACAAAAGTCAGGAAGACAGTGATAATCACAAACTTGGAATGCCTGGCCTTGTAACTCGGTCTGAAATTTAAACCACATGGAAAGTAAATTAATATCCTGGAATGTACTAATTTTTGGTTTTGAAAAATGAAAGAGAATATAAGATATAAAGTAGCATGAAATTTGTCTCCCTAGTTTAAAAAAAGCATTGACCTACAAAAATAGCTGCTTTATGTTAAAACGTTATATGATACAACTGGTGCTATGAAAATACACATTTTTGTACAAAGTGAAGAGAAGATATTATTTTGGAGTTGTATACGCTGAGGATTTTTATGATATGATTTAAATTGTAATTGCTTAAATTAAATAAAACTTGACTCACTGAGAAAGTACAACATACCTAATTTGACACTTTACACTTCTTTGCAGGATCTCAAATCCATGTAAATTTCATAGGTAAATGAGTAGTCTTAATCAAGAGTTGTTTAATTTGCCAGCAAAAAACGACTAATCATTTTTGTTTTTTAGTGCTTTCTAGAGAGTAATTTTTTCCAGTAATGTGGCTCCTACATAAAATATTATTTATAGGATCTATTGAATGTCATATGCCACTTTCTCATCATTTAGAATACATAGAAAATGTGTTCATCCTTCAATAATTGCAGATTTTCTTTGATTTACTTATGTGAATTTAGAAAAGCAGATGAGTAATGAATAGATAATGTGAATTGATACTTTGTTTTCAAATAACATTATATATTATTGAATTCTGACTCTCCCTGTGGGGTGTCCCTGCCCCATGCCAATGCCTGTGCTCATCGATCAGGTCTGACACTTGTTATAAGCAAAGGAAGTGCTTCCCCATTTCCTGCCCCTTGAGTGAATGCCTGTCTTCTGATGTACCACCCACTGGTTTTTTTGGAGGAGTTCAGGAATGAAAGAGGAGGAGAAAAGGGAAGAGGAAAAAAGAGAAAGAAACTTTATGTTTAAAATACCATCTAGAAGAACTATTTTCCATACCTTCTGGCTTCTGAAAAAAAAAAAACAACAACAACAACAAAAAACTTTACTTCCTAAGGTACTTTTGCATGAACAGCAACTCTTGATTTGATTTAGGATCCCTTAAATTTAGGATGATTTTTATGAGCTTTAAGACGTCAGTGATGACGATCTAGTATCCCACAGAGGAAGCACTCTATTACCACTTGTTATCTGGCACACGTAATATGCAGTCAAATGTGTTTCCCATGTGTTTCTTTGCACATTTTAAAACAGTCATGGAGCATATTAAAGAGAGAGGTTTTAGGGCCAGAGAAAATATACTTTGACTGCTTTGGGACAAGGATATATGGCATCATAAACTATATCAAAGGAAAAATGAAAAAACAAATAAAATGTTTACTGAATCCCAATATTTTGGCTCCTTTTTTACTCTAATATTTGTTAAAATTCTAATTTGGAGGGTAGCTCTTGATACACTTACTGGCAGGAAGAAATTACAAGAAGGTAAGAAATCAAGCTCCAAATCCTCACCTTGGCTCCGTACTTTTTGTGTTCATGTGTTTAAGGCAGAGAGAACAATCTAGATTGAGGCTTCACATTTGCTAATGATCTAAGTTGACGTTTACCATAGACATATAGGGTCTTTCTAAATGAGAAAATGAGAACATGCAGGTTCTCTGTTACTTATGCTTATTATTAAAAAGTAGTGCTACCTCTATGGGAGAAAAGATACTCTGTTTAGTGCTAATTTTGTAGATGTTTGCTTTACTATTTTAGCTATTGTGTTTGTAAAAGCAAATTTTTCTTTCAAAACAAAATAGCATGCTTCAAAAATTATAAGACAAGGGAAAAATTAAGACCCACGTCCCAGTATTCATTTTTTATTTGGAAAACTAGCCTCTTTTCTGAGGCAAAAAAGTAAAATTTCATTTGTTTTACAGTTTTTCTTCGTACGTTTTAGCTACATTACTTGTAGGATATACAATTCAAGGCCTGCTAGAGCAAACTTCATCTTTTAATGAAACTATTATTTTGTGAAAATATAGAAATATAAAATTATTTCTACTATCAAAGTTAGGAATTAATATATTTCCATTCAACTTTTGAAAATTATAATGTAATCCAGCAGAGACACTTTACATCTCTTTTCATTTTGAGTTAGTAATGTTTTGTAGACTTCCTCTAAGAAGTTGGTTAATGCTTTCTCAAGCAGGAATGTGTCTATTCAGCTATTCATCTGACCATTAGTAACATTTACTAAACATTTACTGTGCATTCAGCATTGCACCAGAATGCTCAGTCCTTTCCTATGGAGAAATCTAGTCTATAAACTAGAAAAAATAAAACCTGAACAAATAATTTCACCTACAAGACAGTGAGACAGGTGTTTTAGTAAGGGAGTCAGGCAGATCTGAAAACAGTAGTAGAATACTGGTTACATGTGGGATTTTCCAGGTTATTTGCAGGTTTTCATTTGACTGAAATCCCTGTCATGGAATGCAAGACCTCAACTAGAGCATCTAAATTATTGTATATACTTAGGAGGAAATGGACTACATTTGAGGCTGTATCTAAGGTTCATACATTATTTAAATATAATAAACCTAAGTGAATCCTTATTGTGATTCTAATTATAATTCTACCATCTCCTAGTATATAATTTTTCAAGAATATTCTAAAGCACAAGCAATATTTTTAAAATACTTTTAATCAAAGGAACTGACATAGGTAGCTGCACATAAATTTAAATTTATAGATATAATGGTCTAATTTGTAATTACAACCAATTTGTCATTAGTTGCAAATCATTTTCTATCACAAAATATATTGAAGACAGTATTCCTTCATTGAAGAGATAATCTTCCTTCTTCAATGTGTTCATGTTAAAAATAAATGGTGAAATTCTTCTAGGACTTTTGTTTGTTTTTCTTTTGGAACCGAAAGAGCAAATAGAGTGAAAGTCAGAAAAGCAAGACACAATTACATACAAGAGATATTTTGTGAAAATCTCTTAAAAGAGAAAACAGTCATAAGGTGAAAAAAACCCCTCATTATTATGCTTTACAATATTCCATTGAAAGCCAGTGCATTAGCAAAGAAAGGGAATTGCCAAGGACATCAAGGAAACATTAGGGAAAATTTAATTAAAGATAAAGTAGGCTACATGTTATTATAAATATCTATTACAGCCAGCAACATGGCTCTATAGTGTCTTTTTTAAAAAGTTAATTCATAAGCACAAATCAATCTTACAGAAAATTAATGGAATGAAAAGGTTATCTTCTTTCTACTCAATTGATTTCAGCATGAAATAATAGCCGATATTAAACTATCACAAAAGAACAGAAAATTAACCATCCTCAGATTAGCATGAATCGCAACTAGGTGAAAGCTGTGATTTAAACTAACAATATTTGAGCTAAAAGATATGAATTAAATAATGTATTTGACCTAAAAATAACATACATATGCAGAATCAATCAAATATTTTTATCCTATCCTACATATTTTGAGTAAGCCTATAGTTATATATTTTTGCATGAAGCTATATGCTTTACATTTGTATTTCTGTAATAGTTTTATTTATATGCAACTTTGAAAGCTTCATTTCCTTTTATTGGGTGTGAAAAGAGAGCTCTACATGCCAAAAGAAAGCATAAGCGATGTTACATAATTGACTTTTAGTACTCTATTGTGGATATAAAGTTGTATGCATAAATGTGTTACTTTAAAGAACAGAGACATTATAGTTGAGGCACTAGATGTGTTGTATTTTGAAACTGTGTCCCTTTTATCATTGTTCCCATGGAAATATGTGTTTTTATACTTCATATTTTTAATTAAAATATTCCTGGCTAGATGCTGAATTATATTCTTATGTTTTTGACAGTATGCACATGGGAAAATCTAATAATATATACTGGCTACTTACATATCCCAAAAGCTCAAGAGTAATAACAGTTTTGAGACTTGAATCCATGCTACTCAGCTGAGTTAAACATTTACTTGCCTTAAAACTGAGTTTTCACTACATTGGATATGAGGCATTTTAAAATTTCACGTTTATTTTTATAATCCATTCTGTTGACCAGAAACTTACAAATCATTGTACAATGGATTGTACACTTTTCCAGAATGATATTCAGCAACTAGAACATTTATAAAATACTTGTGCTGAAATTCAGGCTACTACACCCTTGAAAATGTTAGATTTGGGGTAGTTCTAAAAATCACTCTGATGCCAATTTGATTGAAATTCATTCACTTTACATTATTGTGATGACATATAATTATAGCCTTTCAAACCCTAAAGAAAAAAAAGAAAGCTAACATATTAAGAGTTAATGGTTCAGAATATAACATCCAATTTTTATGGATGAGTAAGGTAGGTTAACACAGAAAAATAAAAAGTTTGAAGTCATGGAATACATAACAATAATGCAGAGTTACATAAACCTAAAAAGGTATCCATATATATTGCAAGATTTAGTAAATGTTTTATTTTATTAATGTTCATCATCAATCTCCAAATTATTTTGGAGCATATCATATGACTCTCCATCTTAGATCTCTTTACAAAATGAGAGTTGGGTGTGGTGCCAGCCTGGTCAACATGCCGAAACCCCCATCTCTACTAAAAATACAAAAATTAACCTGGCGTGGTGGTGTGTGCCTGTAGTCCCAGATACTCAGGAGGCTGAGGCAGGAGAATCATTTGAACCCAGAACCTAGGAGGGAGAGGTAGCAGTGAGCAGAGATCGTGCCACTGCACTCTAGACTGGGCAACAGACCAAGACTCCATCTTAAAAGAAAAAAAAAAAAGAAAAAAAAAAAAGAAAGTGAATTAAATGTGTATCAATAATGATTTGTGTCAACAAATCTTTATCAAGTAAGAAATATAAGAATAAAAACAGATTGTGGGAATTTAAAAGAAAAGTTTAATTTGTAAATTGCTTATACATGTTGACCAATGGAGCAGGGCTTAAATAAGAGATGTTTTAAAAATCTGAAGAGAGATTTAAGAATCACCACTGTAACAGCTCATAGTTGGAGACATTGAAGTAGATAATGTCATTCAGATAAAATCACCCAGAATATGTGTGGATACATTTTTGGACAACAGAGGTCTGAGAGATAACCTGAAGATCAACCTATAAAAGATGATTATTCAGAAAAGATAAATAAAAAGAGATTGTGGAAATTTAAAACAAAAGTTTAATTTGTAAATTGCTTATACATTGATATTAGATATATATTTCCAACTTTAAGAACAAAATAAGTCTGTAATTTTACCAAAAAATGTTATAAAGCAGTATTCTCTCTATAGTGAGAAATACTTTTTTATATTCATTTAAGTATTTTCAAAACTTCATCATGAGCATGTATTACTTATATAAACTAATAAAAATCAAAACACAGTTTGTTTAACAGTGAGGGAAATAATTATTCTTTCTTCTATTTTTAATAGAAAAATGCATTGTTATTGAGGTAAATTTTACATGTAAATATTCATTTTGATGTTATGACAGCTTTTCAAAAAACTTGAAACAGAATACAGAATATTTTCATTACCCAAGAAATTTCCTGCTTTCAACTCCATTCCCCATTCAACCACAGGTAGGTAACACCATAGATTAAATTTTGACTATTTTTTTGACTTACAGAAATGAAATAATTGATTATGTATTTTTCTGTGTCTGCCTTCTTTTGATCAACATAATGCTTTTGAGATTCACTTATCTTGTTACCTGTAAAAATACTAACATTTGAGTATCCATTTTTCTGTGGATAGATATTTGGGTGGTTCCCAATGTTTGGCTATTATGATTTAGGATGCTATGAATATGCTCATCAATTATTTTAGATAAACAAAAAGGTTTTCAAAGTTGATACAAAATTTTACACTCAATCAGTGATATCTGAGAGTTCCAATTGTGCCCTACTTGTGACAACATATGGTACCGTCATTTTGTATTTGTTTGTAGTCATTATAGTGTTTTCAGTTTTCATTTCACTAAAAACTAAAACCTGAGAAAAGTTTTCATGTGTACTATCCATGATTAATTGTCTAGTTCGTGTTTTTATTATGGATTTGGAGATTTAAAAAATGTATTATGTATACCAGTAATTTATGGGATATGTGAATTACAGATTATGTTTTGATCATCTATAGTTTGCCTTTGGCTTTCCTCATGATGTATTTATATTAGCAGTTGCATTTTACTTTTATAAAATCTAATTAATGTTTTTTATTATTATATTGGTCTGTGTTAAAACTCTTGTTTTACCAAAATTGTGAAGATACCTTTTCCATAGAAGATTCATGGTTCTAATGTAGCCTTTTAAGTTTATGATCCATCTTGAATTAATATTTATATTTTTATTAGGTTAAGTAGAGATTAAGGTTACTTTTTTCTTACAACCATAGAGCTATTGAAACACCATTTATTAAAAAAAAAAAATCTTTCATTCTCCCATTTAACAGTCCTGATGCCATAATCCAAAATTAATTAAAGATCTATGACCAGGTTTATTTCTGGACTCCCAATTATCTTCCATTTATCTATTTGGTCTTCTCTCAGATCACATTCTCTTGATTAATATATTATTTCTGTAACTTTGTAAGTCTTCTGAATGTGTTCTTTTAATTTTTTTTCAGGATTGTTTTGGCTATTTCAGATCTTTTGCTTTTCCAACAGGTTAAGCAAAAGCAAGTAAGTTTCTTGACAAAGAATGCATTTGATTTGGAATTCATTGAGTCTGTAGGACAATTTGAAGATAACCAAAATACTATTAATTGTCAATTTTTTAATCTATGAATGCTTATTTTTCCATTAATTTTGGTACTATTTATCTCAGTATTATTTTATAGTTTCCACTAATTCTGATAATTTTCCACATAGAGAAAGTGCACATTTTCCAATTGATTTATTATTAGATATTGGTTGTTTTTCAATGGATTCTTAATGTATTTTGGTATATATACATGTATATTACATATAAATGTTATATACATAATTTATTATGCAATATATTCAATATAATATATAATAAATTATAGTCAGCATATATGTCATGTTTCCACTCTTTGATATATTTGTTTGAATGTTATACATATTATATACCCATAATTTTATATTATATGCAAACTTTTCTGACAAGTACACTTACAATGAGTAGCATAAAAACTAACATCACAGCAGAATAACAAGTTAACAGAAAATAACAACAAAAAAGAGTTGCCTAGAGGAAGTAAGAAAATACTTCAAACAAGAAGAGGGCATGAGAGTAGACCAAATGCTTATATACTGTTGTCAAATGCAATCTAAGGCTTCTTAGCTGTAAGTGGGTGTTCATTTTTAAGTTTCTGCTGTGTGTAAGATGTTACACTGAATTTTTGTATTAACCTACAACACAGGCTTAGTTGCTAACCATACCTGATAAACATGATCTGACATCCAGAATCTAACCCCGACAGGATTTGATTTATAGCAACTGTCTTTGTTACCTGATGAGCATCCATTTTGCTCAGACTAGGACAACTTAGACAGCCTGGTCAGCGAAATTTTCAACACACTCTTTTTTCTTTTTTACATTCTTTTCATTCTATTTCATTACTAAAATATGAATAAAATTAATATGTGAATACTTGCAAGCAATTATAAGAAAATTGTTTCCTGTTTTGGCCTTTTTAAATATAACATTTTAGATTATTTCTTGCAATTGAGAGTATGTATTTTGTTTTATGCTGTCTTTAATTTTTATTTCCTTGTGATAATTTTTGTCTTTGTATAAGTAAAACTCTAGTTTGATACTAGTTGTTTATTTTTCACATATATTACAGTGTCTGATACTTATAAATTTGCTGATATATATACATATATATGTGTGTGTGGATACATGTATGTATGTGTGTGTGGATATGTATGTGTCTATGTGTGTTTGTGTTGTGCACACATACATAGCCACACACATACCCATATCCTCACACATACATATATGTCACATTCAGCTAATTTGTATTATTCAGATTTCATACGAGGGTACAAGGGTGCAAGATTAAAAAGAAAGTATGCAACAATTTAATTTAAAAGATTTTATAATTAAGATCTCGAAAGCACAGGTAACAATAGCAAAAATAGACATATGTGATACTATAAGACAACAGAGCTTCTGCACAACAAAGCAAACAAACAGCAGCAACAGAATGAAAAAGAAATCTTCCAAAACGGGAAAAATATCTGCTAACTATTCATCTGGCAGAGCCTATATCCAGAATATACAGGGAACGCAAACGTCTTATCAGCCAAAAAAAAAAAAAAAAAAGAAAACTAAAAATTGACAAATGATCTCAACAGACATTTCTCAAAAGAGGACTTACAAATGGCCAACAAGTGTCTAAAAAGTGCTCAACATCGCTATTCATCAGGGAAATGCAAATTCAAGTCACAATGAGGTGTCATCTCATTCTAGTTAGGATGGCTATTATCAAAAAGCCAAAAACTTACCGATGCTGGCAAGGATGCAAAGAAAAGGGAACTTTTCCGTACTAGATTTGTGTATGTCTTTTAAACAGTTCTAGTTTCACTTCATGCAGAATAATCAGGAAAAGTGTAAAAATTCAAAAGTTAAATAAAAATTTTATCAGTTAGTTGCCTGTGGGGGAATCAATGTAAGCTAGTACAGCCACAGTGGAGAAAAATACAGAGTTTCCTAAAAAAAAAAAAAAAAAAAAAAAAACTACCATATACTACAGCAATCCCACCACTGACATTTATCCAAAAGAAAGGAGCTCATTATATTAAAGAGACATCTTCACTCCTATATTTATTGCAGCACAATTGCAATAGCTGAAGTATGGAATCAACCTAGGTTTCCAGTTAAAGATGAATGGATAAATAAAATGTGGTGTATATACACAGTGGGATACTATTCAGCCATAAAAAAAAGTGAAATCCTGTCATTCATGGCAACACGGGTAGAACTGGAGGACGTTATGTTAAGTGAATTAAGCCAGAAAGAGAACGTTAAACACTGCATGATCTCACTCATGTGTGGAAGCTAAAAAATATTGATTTCACAGAAGTAAAAAGTAGAACAGAGGATACTGGAGAGGGTGTGGGGATACTGAAGGGTATGGAGAAAGGAGGGATTGGGAGACATTTGTTAAAATCACAGCTAGAAAGAAAGAATAAGTTATAGTGTTCTGTAGCACTGCAGGATGACTATAGTTGACAATAATATATCATTTCAAGTAGCTAGAAGGAAGATATTGAATATTCCCCACACAAAGAAATGATAAATGTTTGAGATGACATGTATGCTAATCACCTTGATCTGACCACTATACATTATAAGTATCAAAACTTCTCTATGTATCCTATGCATATGTACAATTATTGTCAATTATAAAAACTAAATTACATTTTAAAATGTAAATAAAATACAAATTTTAAACATTTTTAAAAGATGGGTAATGTTTGGAGTGGCTACCTTTAGAAAGTAGCATGATGAAAACATACTGTTTAAACAAGATACACTTCGAGAATGTGGTGCAATGAATTAATTATAGCAACTAAAGGTTAGGAAATATTTCAGAATTTAAATATAATATGGTCAGTGTGCTACAGACTGATATTTGTGTTCCCTCAACATTGACATGTTGAAATCTAACCCCCAAGGTGATGGCATTTGGAGGTGGTATTTGGGAGGTGACTAGGTCATATGGGTGTAGCTCTCAAGAATGAGATTCGTATCCTTATAAACAATTTCCTAAAAGGGGAGCTCCCTCTCCCCTTCTACCAAGTGAGGATACAGCCAGATGAACAGTGTCCATGAGCCAGAAAGTGAGCCCTCACCAGACACTGCATTGGCCAGTGCTGGATTTTGGACTTCCCAGCCTCCTGAATGGTGAGCAATAAGTTTTTTTTGTTTATAAGCTAACCAATCTATGGTGGTTTGTTAGAGCAGCTTAAACTGACTAAGACAGAAGATCTATCTATCTATCTATCTATCTATCTATCTATCTATCTATCTATCTATCTTCTATCTTAGTTAGAATCTGGTTACCTGATAAATGTCTACAGAGAAATGATTGCTACTAATAACAGATAAATTATGCTACAAGAATATATATCGAAACTCTTATTTTCAGCACTGAAATATACATGATAGTGGATGTTAAAAAGTACAACATTTTTCTTAGAAAAAAGGCAAATAAATATCTCCTAAATGTTTTAAGGTATTAGAATAGATAAACAAAAATAGAAAATTTAGAGGATTAGTGAAATGTCTAATAAAAGAATGGTAGTTTCAATGAGAGAAATCAGCAAAATATAAAAGTCATTATAATACTATGATAGTCAAGTGTCTCCTACTTGAACCACATGGATTCTAGAAATAAAAGGTATATGTTAATAGAAAAAATGCTATTCTATAATATACTGTTAGGAAGCTGACACAGCAGGAATGGAAGTAGGTCTTAAAACCTTTCAGAAAGGGTAAAGAATTACATATTTCTTTTTTGGAAATTGAAGTTTCATCAAATGTCTCAATACTGGCAGTTGTCGTGGGAAGGAAGTAAAAAATGCTGCAAAAATTCAGAGAGTAAAAGAGAAATATGTAATTCATAACCTAGCTAACTTATTGATAAAGTGTAAAGGTAAAGTAAAAATATGTTCAAGCATTCAAGATCTCAAAAATGTTACCTTCCAAATCTCCTTTCTAAGGACAATATTAAAGGGCATGTTCCACCAAAACAAGTGAGGACAGTTTTCAGGTGGATGGTGGAGAGAGTTCAAGGATAAGAACTAGACAAGAGGTCCTGAATAAAATTTATGGATGCTGGATTCCAGGAGAAATTTCCTAAAGAAGAAAATGAAACTGATATAGTCCCTAATGTGTCTAAATATATTGAAATAAAACTACAGAGAAAGTATTAGTGACCAGCATACAGAGAGAGAGACAACTAAAAACAGTGTATTAGTGCAAAAGCACACAAAATGTATAAATATTAATTCAATCATAGCACATTAGATGGCCCATCTATGAATATTCACATAGTACAACAAGACAAACAAACTGACTTAGTAACTGTTCCTTATGTGATGTTTGTGCTGAGAAAAAAGGACCAGGGGAAGCAGTAAAATCTTTGTCTTCTGTTGTCATAAGTCAAAAGATAATACACAAAAATTGAAAATAAAAAAGAAATTACATATTCGTGTTGCCTGGAATATGGAATATAAGAACAGAGGAAATCACTAAAAGAGTTGAAAATTGTTTGACTGGGAATATAACAAGATTATAAAGAACTGAAAGGGTATTACTGATGAGGAGAATTAGCATTTTATGCTATTAAAAATTTCTTAAAAAACAAGAAAAATGTTGCAGATTTTTAAAATACGCAAGTGAACATCAGACACATACAATATTTTTTATAAGCAAGACAATTAGCTATGGCTAACCAAGTGTCAACTTTCTTGCAAATGAGGACATTTCTTCGTTTTATAATGGCTGGCAAGATTCTGAGCCATATCTGAAGCAACATGGTCCCCTGAGGCAGCCACTTCTGTTCCAGAACATCTGTGCTCTCCTTACTTCACGGCTCACATTTTTCAGCCAGCGGTGCTTCATAACCCCATGCATTTTAGGCTTACAATGTGAACTTCTAGGGACAACTGATACCACCTTCTGAAATATTTTATAGACTCTTTCCTCTGTTAAATATCATTATCAACTTTACAAGCTTTTGAACAACTTTGAACAAGATCATTAATGTGTTTAGCATAACTTAAGGGCCTTCATTTCCTTGAGTGTCCTCAGCAGTGGCAGTAACATCAAGCTTGTTGCTTACTCTGCTTACTGTTTTCCTTTCCAATCCAGCCTCTTCACAACACAGACAGGTCTTTACCTAATACTGTTTATATACGTTTTTACAGTTTGTCTTTCAAAACTGTTCGTAAATAAATAAGTCATAGAAACCTGTACAACAACCATATTAAGTCTGTTGAAAAACGTAGGAATCACAAGCATATTTCTACATGAGTCTTTTGGAATCTTCTTAGCTCAATTTCTGGTTTGATCTCATTATCAATAGTTGACAAGCTTTATATACATTAATCAAGGCATTTTGTTAAATAACTCATTTTAAAGGCAAAATTCAACTCCTTTGGTGGACAATTTAATTTATTCTAGTATCACATCATTTGGGGAAAGAGTTTAAAAACCTTGTTAAATCTTTTCTCATCTAGTTTACATTTAATTATGTTTATAAACCTACACACCCTTTGTTGCATCATACAGTGATGATATTGGAAGAATTTCCAGTAATATGATAGGCCAATTTTAATTATTTTTCTTCTGCTCTCCTAGATTTAGACTGAGGTTCTCACAATAGTCATCAAAAAATATTCCTTACATTGGATGTACTATCCTTACTCATTTAGGACATTCTCTAAAATAAGCCTGCTTTCTCTAATCTCAATGGTAATAGTTTCTCTTAAAGCTTCCCTCAAAAGTTTTGCATCTTCATACCTAAGTTACAGAGTTACATCAGCATCAAATTCTTCCCATTTTCCCAAATTACCTCCAACTTCTTGTTTTGAAATTAATATTAGTTTTATTAAAGTCACAAGATTAGAAAAAAAAGATATCTTCACTTTTTCTTTTCTTTTTTTTTTTTTTTTGTGAGATGGAGTTTCACTCTTGTTGTCCAGGTTGGGGTGCATTGGCACAGTCTTGGCTCACTGCAACCTCCACCTCCCAGGTTCATGCGATTATCCTGCCTCAGTCTCCTGAGTAGCTGGGATTACAGGCATGTGCCACCATGCCAACTAATTTTGTGTTTTTAGTAGGACTGAGTTTCTCCATTTTTGTCAGGCTGGTCTCAAACTCCTGATCTCAGATGATCTGCCCGCCTAGGCCTCCCAAAGTGCTGGAATTACAGGTGTGAGCCACTGCACCCAGTCAATCTTCACTTTTTTATGGCCATTTCTATTAAATATTTTCTTAGACACTATGATTCATAGTTCTAAATGGCAATTTCATTCCTGACAAATTTTAGTGTGAAGAGTTGAATTGTTAAAATAGATGACACAAATCTATTAGTCAACCTCAAATTTTACTGATATTTAATATAATGGAAAATGCAAAGCGTAGATAAAGTATTGTTTTCCTTGAGAAGTTTGAAAACTGTAACACTCAAAAGTTTTCCTTTTTTTATCTGCACCAGGAAACATTTTGTTCCCACAATAACAATAATGTATGTGGAAGCATTGATCACAAAGGAAATCTTGTCAGCCTTTGAACATCAATGTTTTAAACTTCTAAAATCACATAAGATTGTCACCCATTTTGTAGCCAACCAATCTCATAAATTCACAAATGCCAAGCTTGTATAAAATTGGGATATCAGCTGTGTCCTGATATAGTCATTTTACAGATCAACACTACCTTTTCCACTCTTAAAAAGCTACTGGCATATTTTGCAGCATGGACTTGCAGGTCTGAGGTGAATCATTAGAATATTCACTTGAAGATCCTGTCTAGGTCATTTTTCACATCCTGACCTCCCTGGCAGGGAGGGAATAGTTTCAAACCCATTGTTTCATCTTTTCTTCCACAGACCATTTTTTTCTTAGTGACATGGAATTTAGAAAATATCTTTAATACTCCAACCATTGATATAAAGGTAATCTAGTTCTTGATCTCTAAGTAGTCAATTGCTAGACATGAACTTATGCTTGAGAGGAACAAGTACTCTCAATTCTGTACTCATAAAGATCATGAGCTCTGTGGTCATACGCTCTGGATTTGAATCCCGACTTTGACACTAACTACTTCTAACCACATGGAGGCCTTTGGATGAGTTTTTTAATCCTCCTAACTTTAGTTCCTTCATTTGTTATCTGGGAATATTAAGACTACCTAATTCATAAGGTCAATGAGTACTAAATGAGTCAATGCAAATAAAGCCCTTAGAAGATGTATGACTTATTTTAACTTATCCATAAATGTTAGTACTCAGTAACTGGTATCCACCAATGAACTAGACCTCCTTCTGTTCCAATTTAAGTAGTTTCACCCTTTTCTTGGATTCTTTCTACTTTCAAGCCCTCTGCTTGTTCTCAGCCTGTGCCTTGGTTGCTATTATAATACACCCTACTTTTCTTTTCATGTTTCCATTCCTTCTTAGATCTATAGGTTCATCTCTAATTCATATATTTTTGGTAACAATCAAACCCTGTGATGACATCATCAAACCAAAACCTTAGGCTAAAATTGAAGTATCAGGTTTGATTTAGGCATTGGATAAAGTTATTCTATGCTAGAAAATTTCTGCATCCTTAACAATGGATTGATATTTTCCCTTACGTTGCTGAGGAGAAATAACTAGCAATTCAGTTTTACATTTAGCAATCAGACTCTTTTCAACTTACATATTCATTTTGGATGATTGCCAATCTGTGTTGCAGATAGGCACTATATTAATTCATTTTGGTTCTGATTCAGCTGTGCTTGCTGAGGCAAAATTTCTGCCTGAAGTTTCATTGACTCTAAGGTCAATAAAATCTTTGCATATATAAATCCTGATGAGTCAGATCTTGAGTAAGTATCTCGCAGTTTCTCTCAGTGTGATTCCTACTACTGAATAACCAAATGGTATTTTATAAAAGATTTCAACTGACTGTTCGAAGACAAGAGTTATCTATTAAGTAGAACCCTTGAAATTAAATAAAAGAGAAACATATCATTTCAAACCATTTTCTTCAAGATTAACTTAATAATGGTGGAAAAATTTAGTTAAGAATGATGTATAAGTGTATGCCACAAATATTTTGCATTTTAAGCGTTTTATGTGTGTAATGTGATATGTCCTAATTCTTAGTATCTACTCTGAATGAATAGGAGTAATTTAGATCACTTATTTGTTGCACTTTAAAAAGATAAGATAAAATACTATTGACTTAAAATGTGCGATAAAATATTTGCTATATACCTCTATGTTCTATTCTAAGTATAGAAAGATGAGACTAGGTGTGATCTCATGAAGGGGATAATTAAGATAAAATACTATTGACTTAAAATGTGCTATAAAATATTTGCTATATACCTCTATGTTCTATTCCAAGTATAGAAAGATGAGACTAGATATGGTCTCATGAAGAGGATAATTGGAGTATTTTTTTGTATCCTCCATGATAGAAAGCATTAGGCCTTATCTAGCAAGTCAATGCTCTCAATATACACCAATTTTAACAAACTCAGAGAAGTAACTCAAAATACCCTGATGTGTTAAATTAGAGTATCAAAAAGTGAACCTGAAATAGAGCAAAATATTTATATTTGCAATCCAAATGAAGTTAAGAGAAACCAGATCTTGGAAGTTCATAGTAGCAATGAAAAAGTTTTATAGGAAGCAAATAGTCTAAGTAAAGAAAGATGAATAGTATTGAGGGATGCAGTGGGACACTTTGCATTTTCTGGAATTTATCCCAAATATTTCACCAATCGCCAATATATCAATAAGGAACAGGAAAGAATTGATGTTATACTAAAATATTATCTGAGAAGTTAATTAGATAGTCTATTTACAAAGGTAGGGATGGTGCGTAAGAGATGGTTCTGTAAGATCTTTCTGCAAAACATAACATCCCAAGACTTTGTAGCTTAAACCAGTAGCCGTTTATATAGTTCAGAATTCTACAGTTTGGTAGTTTGGGGTAGACTCAGCTGAACAGTTCTTCTAATTTTGACTAGTCTCACTCATGCATCTGTGGGTCACTTTCTGGGGCCGGCAGGTGACCAGCCAGTCTAGGATGCCTCAGCAGGACTCAACTCTGCTCTATTTAGTCTCTCATCGACTAGTATGAAAGCCTGAGCAAGTTTTTATGGTAGATGGACAGGTCTTCAAGACAAACAGCAAAAACATTCGGGTGTTTTGAGAAAGAAATTTAGAATCAGCCCTTTGTTACCTCTGCTGCATTCAGCCAACGCCTTTCTTTCTCTTTTTTTAGGTCCCCTCATGCTCAGATTTGCACCCCTCCACAAGAAACCAGACCAAACTGAATGGTGTCTTTTGCTTATTTATTTATTTTTAGGAAAAATAAGCTAATTTATATTTTTATTTTTATTTTTGTTAGCATAATAGTTTTAAATTTTTTCATAAGTTATTCGGGTACAGGTGGTATTTGGTTACATTAGTAGGTTCTTTAGTGGTGATTGGTGAGATCCTGGTGCACCCATCACCTGAGCAGTATACACTGAACTGTATTTGTTGTCTTTTATCCCTCACTCTCCTCCTGCTCTTCTCCCCACGTCCCCAAAGTCCACTGTATCATTCTTATGTCTTTGTGTCCTCATAGCTTAGCTCCCACATATCAGTGAGAATATACGATGTTTGGTTTTTCCATTTCCGAGTTACTTCACTTAGAATAATGGTCTCCAATCTCATCAGCCAACAAACATATGAAAAAATGCTCAACATCACTAATGATCAGGGAAATGCAAATTAACACAACTTGTTTCTTAGGAAAGGTGATGATAGATTCTTTGCTTGATGGGAATAGGTGAAATGTCACATGGAAAAGAGCATGGAACGAAGGATCTTCAAGGCAGTCAGACTATTCTCTATGCTACTATAATGATGGATACATGTCATTATGCATTCAAAAATCCATAAGAATTACAACATTAAGAATGAGCCCTATGTAAATTATGAACTTTGGTGATAGCATTGTGCTAATATTGGCTCATTGATTACAACAAATGTAACACTTTGATGTGGAAGGTTGATGTTGGGGGAGACTGTATGTGTATATCAGGTGGAATTATGTGCTTTCTGCTCAGTATTGCTGTAAACTTAAAATTGTTCTGAAAAATAAAGTCTATGTTAAAAAAATGGATGCTTTGGGGAATCAGTGTTATAATAAAGTTTGCAATCTACCGTAGAGACTTCCAAGGGAAGTATTCTGTCACATTGGATCAATGCACATTTTCTAGAACTTTGTATTAATGGAATCAAGCAATATGCAGTACTTTTCATCTGACTGTCTTTCACATAGTATAGCTATTTTGAGATTTAGTTCCTTTCTGAATAGTATTCCACTGTATGAAAATGTCAATACTTAGTTAACTATTTACCTGTAGATGAATATTTGTGTTGTCTATAGCTATTGGTTAATATACATAATACTCATAACATTTGTATTCTGTTTATTTCTGTATAGTACTAAGAGGTGAAATGGCTATAACATATGTTAAGTGCATATTTACTTTCTTGAGAAAGCAAATATTTTTCTCTAAATTAATTATGTCATTGTATATGTTTCTCAGCAGTGTATAAGAGTTGCGGTTGTTCCACAAATTTGTCAGCACTTAGTATGGTCTGTCATTTTAGTTTAGCCATTCATATGTGTGTATATTGGCATCTCATTTTGGTTTTTACTTGCATTTCCCTAATGACTTATAATGTTGAATACTTTTCTGCACTTGCATTTGCTACTTGTTTTGGTGAAGTGTACTGTTTTCTCAAATCTTTAACCATGAGAGGTATATTTGTTTTCTGAGTTTTGAGAGTGTGTTATTTATATCTATTCTAGATACAAATCTTTTACTAGATTTCTTTACACTATGAATTTCTTATATTTGGTTTGCATCTACATTTTAACGTTTAGTTGTCCTGACCAGAAAGTGGAAAAATGCAGCAATTTCCCAGGAAGTCAAACCCACCCATTTCAGAGGCTGCTAGCACAAAGTTATTTCTCAATCCTTTCAGAGGATGGTGAGAAGCACCAAAACCAAAGTGTGTCCAAATACAAGGCTTTATTGCTCCAGTTGTTAGGCTAAAAATTAGACCCAGTGGATCACACAGATGACCAAGTGAGAATCCTGTTTAAAACATCTTCAATTTTTAAGAGCTAAAGCAATTACAGAAAAGGAAACAATTCAGAGGGATCATGTGTGCTTACAAGTGTTTTATGAGACCTTTCTGCAAGTTTAATCACCAAAGACTCTGAGAGCTGTCAGGACTGACTAATCTTGGTCACTGTTCTTCTCAGCTTTTCAGAACTTGAGCTAAGAAAACCACATCAACTGATGATGACAGCAGAGGGTGGCAGGGCTGAGGACACAATACTTATTTTCCAGTCTTGTGGAAAGTGAATAAATGTGTCTTTAAAACTAAATGAAGGAGATCAGAGACTCTTTCCAACCTCACCTGATGGCTTCTGGCAGTAGCAAGGAAGTGTCATGGAAAATGTTGGGTGGTGACAGTGAAAAAAGAGACTTGAAGAAGAGAGAGGAAAAATGAAGCATCCCTCAATACAGGTGGAGGAGAGAATATTTGGGGAAAGCCCTGAATTCCTCACCAAAGTCCAATCTCTGAGGGTTTCTATAAACCGTTTCTATAAACGGGTGAAATTTCTGGGTATTTAGGTCCACATTCCAGATTGAGGCCATACATTTAGTTTTCACAAATTGTCTGAGCCCATGATGGCTGCCATCTTGTGCTACTTCCTTTATCTTATTTTTGATTTGAAAACACTTTCTCTCACTTTGTGGCTTGAATTTTCATTCTACTAATATTGTTCATCTGAGACATAGTAGCATGAGAAAAAATACTGTTCTTTAAACAGTTACAGTTATTAACTTTGATGAATTCTAATTTATGATTTTATAATGGAGACAAAATTTTCTTTGGTGTTTTAATTTTGATTTTGTATTTATTAAATCTTTGCTTCAACACAATGCCAGAAAGACTTTTCTTCTTTTGGAAGAGTTATAATTTTACATTTTATATTTTGGTCTATGATATATTTTGAGGTTCTTTATTTTGGTGCCGCAAGGTTTCCCATAAAAATTGTCTTTAATGTGAATATGCAGTTGTTGCAGCATCATTCAAAGATCTCGTCTCACTGAATTCCCTTTGCACTTTTGGATACCTCTATTTTGACATAAGTGTTATATCTGTACATCTATGTGTCTATTCATCTGCCAATACCATACAATATTGATTATTGTAACTATACAATGTCAGCCTAGATAGTGTAAGTTCTCTATGTTACTCTGTTCTCACACTGCTATAAAGAACTGCACAAGACTGGGTAATTTATAAAGAAAAGATGTTTAATTGACTCACAGTTTCATATGGCTGGGGAGGCCTCAAGAAACATACAATCATGGTGGAAAGGGAAGTAGGCACATCTTACATGGCGAAAGGTGAGAGAGAGAGTGTGCGTAGGAAGCAAGTGGGGAAGGGCTGCTTATAAAACCATCAGATCTCTTAGAACTCATTCACTATCATGAGGACAGCATGGGGGAGACTACCCCTCTAATTCAATCACCTCCCTCCTTTGACATGTGGGGATTACACTTTGAGATGAAGTTTGGGTGGGGACACAGAGCCAAACCATGTCATTCCATCCCTGGCTTCTCCCAAATATCATGTCCTTTTCATATTTTAAAACCAGTCATGCCTTCTCAACACCCAAAGTCTTAACTCATTCCAGTATTAACCCAAAAGTCCAAGTCCAAAGTCTGATCTGAGACAAGGCAAGTCCTTTCTGCCTATCAGTCTGTAAAATGAAAAACAAGTTAGTTATTTTCAAGATACAATGAGGGTATAGGTAGTAGGTAAATGTTACCATTCTAAATTGGGAGAAATTGGCCAAAATAAAGGGGCTACAGGTTCCAAGCAAGTCCAAAATCCAGCAGAGCAGTCATTAAATCTTGAAGCTCCAAAATGATCTCCTTTGACACCATGTCTCATACCCAGAGCACACTGATGCACAAGGTGGGATTCCAGGGCCATGGACAGCTCTGCCCCTGTGGATTTGCAGGGGTCAGCCCCCACAGCTGCTCTTATGGGTTGCCTTTGAGTGCTTGTGGCTTTTCTAGGCACCTGGTACAAGATGTTGGTGGATCTATCATTCTGGAGTCTGGAGGATGGTAGCCCTCTTCTCATACCTCCTCTAGGCAGTACCCTAGTGCAGACATTTTGTGGGGGCTCCAACCCCACATTTCCTTTCTTCACTGCCCTACCAGATGGTCTTCATGAGGACTCAGCCCCTGCAGCAGACTTCTGCCTGAACATCTAGACATACATCCTCTGAAATTCATACATCTGAGATGTATACATCCTCTGAAATCTAGGCAGAAGTTCCCAAATGTCAACTCTGTTTTTTTTTTTTTTTTTTTTTGAGACGGAGTCTTGCTCTGTCACCCGGGCTGGAGTGCAGTGGCCGGATCTCAGCTCACTGCAAGCTCTGCCTCCCAGGTTTACGCCATTCTCCTGCCTCAGCCTCCCAGGTAGCTGGGACTATAGGTGCCCGCCACCTCGCCCGGCTAGTTTTTTGTATTTTTTAGTAGAGACGGGGTTTCACAGTGTTAGCCAGGATGGTCTCGATCTCCTGACCTCGTGATCCACCCGTCTCGGCCTCCCAAAGTGCTGGGATTACAGGCTTGAGCCACCGTGCCCGGCCCAAATGTCAACTCTTGACCTCTGTGCACTAGCTGGCCCAAAACCAAGTGTAAGCCACAGGAGCTTGCACCCTCTGAAGCAATGAATGGCCTGAGCTGTACCCTGGCCCATTTTAGCCAAAACACAAGCTGAAGTAGCTAGGACACAGGGCACCAAGTCCCAAGGCTGCACAGAGCAGGGAGTCCTTGTGCCTGACTTAAGAAACCAAATTTCCCTCCTAGGCTCCTGGGCCCGTGATGGGAGGAGCTGCCACCAAGACCTCTAACATGTCCTGGAGATATTTTTCCCATTATCTTGGTGATTAACATTTGGATCCTCATTACTTAATGCTAATTTTTGCAACTAGATTGAATTTCTTTCCAGAAAATAATTTTTTCTTTTCTATTTCATTGGCAGGCTGCAAATTTTCTAAACTTTTATTCTCTGCTTCCCTTTTAAACATAAGTTCCAATTTCAGATAATCTCTCTCAAGTTCAAAGTTCCACAGATATCTAGGGCAGTGCCAAAATGCCACCAGTCTCTTTACTAAAGCATAGTAAGAGTGACTTTTGCTCCATTTCCCAAGAAGTTCCTCATTTGCAGTGAAGACCACCTCAGCCTGGACTTCATTGTCCATATCACTATCAGCATTTTAGTCAAAACCATTCAACAAGTCCCTAGGAAATTCCAAACTTTCCCACATCTTCCTGTCTTCTTCTTACCTCTTCAAACTGTTCCTTCTTCTCTGCTTGTTACCAAGTTTCAAAGTCCTTCCACATTTTCAAGTATCTTTACAGCAGTACCCCACTCTCTGCAGTATCAATTTAATGTATTAGTTCATTCTCACACTGCTATAAAGAGTTACCTGACTGGGTAATTTATAAAGAAAAGAGGTATAACTGACTAACAATTCAATATGGCTGGGGAGACCTCAGGAAACTTACAACCGTGGCAGAAGGGGAAGCAGGCACGTCTTACATGGAAGCTGGTGAGAGAACATGTGAAAAAAGCGAATTGGGGAAAAGTCCCTTATAAAACCATCAGTTTGTTTGACTTTCTCTCTTCCTATTTGAATATGCTTTATTTCTTTCCCTTGCTTGATTGCCCAGAATTTCCAATACTATGTTGAATAAGAGTGGTGAAGGAGGACATCCTTGTCTTGTAGCAGTTTTCAAAGGGATTACTTCCAGTTTTCACCTATTCAAAATGATATTGTCTGTGGGTTTATTATTTTGAAATATGTTCCATCAATATCTAGTTTATCGAGAATTTTTGACATGAAGGGATGTTGAATTTTATCAAAGGCCTTTTCTGCAACTACTGAGATAATCACGTTGTTTTTGTCTTTGGTTCTGTTTATGCAATCAATTACATTTATTGACTTGAGTATGTTGAATCAGTCTTGCATCCCAGGTATGAAGTCGACTTGATGGTGGTGGATGAGTTTTTGATTTGCTGCTGGATTTGGTTTGCCGGTATTTTATTGAGGATTTTCACATTGATGTTCATCAGGTATATTGGCCTGAAGTTTACTTTTTTGGTGGTGTGTATTCCTGGTTTTGGTATCAGGATGATGCTAGCTTCATAAAATGAGTTAGGGAGAAGTCCCTGCTTTTCAATTGTTGAAATAGTGTAAGAATGAATAGTCCCATCTCCTGTTTATATTTCTGATATTGTCTCTGTTTGCAGACGACATTATTTTATATTTAGAAAACCCCATCATCTCAGTCCCAAAACTCCTTAAACTAATACGCAACTTCAGCAAAGTCTCAGGACACAAAATCAATGTGCAAAAATCACAGGCATTCCTATAAATAAAAAACAGACAAGTAGGGAGCTAAATTATGAATGAACTCCAATTCACAATTTCTACAAAGATGATAAAATACCTAGGAATACAGACAGCAAGGGATGTGAAGGACCTTTTCAAGGAGAATTACAAACCACTGCTCAAGGAAATAAGAGAGGACGCAAATGAATAAAACATTCCATCCTCCTGGATAGGAAGAATCAATATTGTGAAAATGGCCGTACTGCCCAAAGTAATTTATAGATTTAATGCTATTCCTTTCAAACTACCATGGACATTCTTCACAGAATTAGAAAAAAAAACTACTTTAAATTTCATATGAAATCAAAGAAGACCCTATATAGTGAAGGCAATCCTAAGCAAAAAGAACAAAGCTAGAGATATCATGCTACCTGACTTCAAACTATACCACAAGGCTACAGTAACCAAACAGCATAGTACTGGCACCAAAACAGACATATAAACCAATGAATCATAACAGATACCTCAGAAATAACACCACACATCTCCAACCATCTGGTCTTCCACAAGCCTGACAAAAACAAGCAATGGGGAATGGATCTCCTATTCAATAAATAGTGCTGTTAAAACTGGTTAGCCCTATACAAAAAACTGAAACTGGACCCCTTCCTTACACCTTATACAAACATTAACTCAAGATGGATTAAAGACTTAAATGTAAAACCCAAATCCATAAAAACCCTAGAAGAAAACATAGGCAATACCATTCAGGAATGGTGTGAGCAAAGAATACATGACAAAAAAGCTAATAGCAATTACAACAAACACCAAAATTGACAAATAGGATCTAATTAAACTAAAGTGCTTCACCACAGAAAAATAAACTGTCATCAGAGTGAGCAGGCAACCTACAGAATAGCAGAAAATTTTTGTAATCTTGTAATCTAAGCTCCTGACAAAAGTCTGATGTCAAAAATTCACAAGGAACTTAAACAGATTTACAACAAACAAACAAACCCATCAAAAGGTGAGCAAAGCATATGAACAGACACTTCTCAAAAGAAGACATTTACACGGCCAACAAACCTATGAACAAAAGCTCAACATCACTGATAATCAGAGAAATGAAAATCAAAACCACAATGAGATACCATCTCATGCCAGTTTGAATGGCAATTATTAAAAAGTCAAGAAACAATAAATGCTGGCAAGACTGTGGAGAAATAGCAATGCCTTTACACTGTTGATGGGAATGTAAATTAGTTCAACCATTTTGAAAGATAGTATGGTGATTACTGAAGGATCTAGAACCATAAATACCATTGACTGAGCAATCCCATTACTGGGTATTTACCCAAAGTAATATAAACACTTCTAATATAAAGACACATGCACACATATGTTTATTGCAGCACTATTTACAATAGCAAAGACATGGAACCAACCCAAATGCTCATTAATGATAGACTGGATAAAGAAAATGTGATACATATACACCATGGAATACTATGCAGACATAAAAAGGAAAGAGGTCATGTCCTTTGTAGGGACAGGGATGAAACTGGAAGCCATCACCCTCAGCAAACTAACACAGGAACAGAAAACCAAACACCACATGTTCTAACTCATAAATGGGAGTTGAACAATGAGAACACATGGACACAGAGAGGGGAACAATACACAACAGGGCCTGTTGGGGTTGGGGGGCCAAGGGAGGAAATCTAGGTCACAGATCAATAGGTACAGAAAGCCACCATGGCACACGTATATCTATGTAACAAACCTGCACGTTCTGCACATGTATCCCAATTATTTTTTAGAAGAAATAAAGAAAATTAAAACAAAAATAAAAATAAATAAAACCATCAGATCTCATGAGAACTTACTAACTACAACAGGAACAGCATGAGAGAAACTGCCTCTATGATCCACTCACCTCCTTTCCTGGACATGCAGGGATTACAATTCAAGATGAGATTTGGGTGGGGACACAGAGCCAAATCATAATATCCTTCAACTCTGATCATTATTTTAGAAATCATGTTAGCTATTTTTGTTTATTTGCATTTCTATAGAGGTTTTAGAGTCAGCTAATCAGTATCTATATTTTGGGGGGAATCTGAAGATATAGTTGAGAAAAATTAATATTAACAAAACTAGGTTTTTAATCCACACACATGGCACATTACTCCATTTACTTAAAAAGTCCTTAGTATTTCTTAGGTTAATTTAAGACAGTATTACCTCTTCCAGGCAGGGAGTTTCCTGAGCTCCTTTTGGAATCCCCATCCTGAGGTGCGACTTGGGAATTCCCTGTGGTCAGTGAGCTGGTGCAGTCAGGACTCCTTTGTTTTCCTGCTGTGAACACTGTCTTACGTGACTTGATGTTCAATGCCTTGAAACTCATTGTTTCATATACATGGGCTGATTTACATTTTTCAAATAGTAGCTTTATTTTAATCAATCCCTACTGTTTCGTGTTGGTCTAGGACAGAACTCTTGCAAACAATTTTCCATACATGTGAGTCTCCCAAGCAATAAATTTCACTCAGGTATAGAAAATACTGTAAGAAGCTTTCAAACTTTCTCAATCTTTATTTTGTAAGTCAAACTGCAAACGTATTGGAATTTTACTTTTCATAGTTACAATAAACAATATTGAACTTAAACATTTGGTTTTATAAATATAGCTTGACAGAATCAGAAAAGATTCTTTGATTGGGAAGGTACTTAGTGTTTAGGCATAACCAGAAAAAAAATCAAAAAGTCAATTATGTAAAAAAAACAAAACTTCTCACTTTCTATTTTGTACTCTTTTTTTAAAAAAAGAAAGAAAATGTTATGTATATTTACCAGTACAAAATAGAAAACATTTTGCCAGTGAAAGGCTATTTCCTGACAATATCTATCTATATAATTTGACTGACGTTTGTGACTGAAATTTTGAATATTTTACACATGTTAATACTGAAAGATAGAGTATTATAAGCAAAAATACCATTTTGTAGGAGACCTGAGGCATCCACTTACTAATTGTAATGCTAAGATGGCATTCGTACTTCCTGTCGTAAGCCTTCATGTTAACTTTGTCACATTTATGGATTTAAAGATAAAACAAAATGCTCTTATAGAGGAAAGTATGAATCTGAAATACACAATATTTTGTTTTGTAAATAATTCTGTAAGGTTTTCAAATGATCAGCCTTTTCCCTGTTTTCCTATCTGTAAAGGTAGGTATCTCAGTTTTGATTTCAATTTAAGTGCTTAAAGGGCATTCTGAAAATTCATTCCTATGTAATTCGACATGATAATGAAACCTCAGGGTTCATACGATGCACATAGTGCAACATGCTGTTTCTTAGACCGCTCCTTGAACAAAGCCCAGTGTTCTTCCCATCAAAATTTATTTTTGTCTATGATTTTCTATCAAACCTCCAAATCCCAGTAGTCCTGTTGGTTTTTATGCCTTTCATTGTCTCTCCATTCTGCATTCTGAATATGCTTTTGATTTATTCTTCTGCAAAATATTTTCACATTTATTATCATGAAGACACTTCATAATTTCTCTTTAAGCTTTCATATTCATTGAAGAGATTCAGTGGGAAACTGCCCTTGCCCAGGGGCCATGCCTGGAAGGTCTTGGTCCTAAGATTTATGGCTGTGGACATGATGGTGGCGACTCAATATTTTTAAATCTTAATAATTAACAGACTATCAAGGATTAACACATAACTAAGTAAAACTTTGATAGCCTGGATTATAAAATCTAAAATATGTATTTTTAAGAGGTCAGTTAAGAAAAAAGAGAAAAAATAAATTAATAAATTTAAAATAATGGAAAGAAACATGGAAGTAATACAAGTAAAGGCATAGGAAAGACTTGAAGATTAAAACTACTACTGTAAAAATCACAACAGTATGAAAAAAATAGAAGTTTTGGAGAAATCTGTAAATTTCCCAAAATGCAGAATCAAGTGACCAAGATTAAAGTGTTGAAAAGATAAGAGCCCTAGAAAATCAATCAAAGTTGACATTTCAACAACTGCATTACATGTATTATAGAAAGATAGAAATCTAAAAATTGAAGAAAAGAAAATCATCACCACAATTCTACTGTATTACCTAGAATTACAATATCCTCAGACAGAAAAGTCTCAGTTATTGCTCAGCAGAGTGAGTTTTAAAGGCTCTTTCCCAAAACCATTGTGAAAATCTGTAATAACAAGGACAAAAAAAAAAAAAAAAAGACTCTGAAAACTTTCAGTGTTAAGCTACAACAAAAGTAAGCAAACAAACAAAAAGGCCATTTGGTTGAACTAGTTTACAGTCCCAACAGTGTAAAAGTGTTACTATTTCTCCATATCCTCTCCAGCACCTGTTGTTTCCTGATTTTTTCATGATTGCCATTGTAACTGGTGTGAAATGGTATCTCATTGTGGTTTTCATTTGCATTTCTCTGATGGCCAGTGATGATGAGCATTGTAAATGATGAACCAATGGGTGCAGCACACCAACATGGCACATGTATACATATGTAACAAACTTGCACGTTGTGCACATGTACCCTAGAACTTAAATTATAAAAATAAAAATAAATAAATGAATAAATAATTCTAAAAAGCTAAAAAAAAAAAGGCCATTTAGAAAATAATGAGAATTACATTGTCCTATACTTCCTAATATGAGTCAAAATTGAATAAATGTCTGCCACCATTTATTATGAGCTGTTTTAGATTGGCAACTTTTTAATTGTTTATGATCACCAGGTTCAAAATGATTCACACTATTTCTAAAACAAAATATGCCATTAGTAAAAGTTTAGTTTAGTCTAAAATACAGAGTGTATGAAATGAATTTTCTAAGTAAGAATGCAGTCCAGGTGTAAGAATAATTTTAAGCAGAATGTAAGGCAGATTGTATCTTTTAATTATGACTACACCTCTACCTTCCATCCTCGTGCTCTTTGGCATTATAATCTTACTACTTTCTCACTAGGTGTTGGGATCTGTCTTTTCACTCTCTTGAATGTGTGCAAGCTCTGAGAATGCTTTGACCAAAATAATATAGTACAACTGTCAGGTCCAAACATAGCTCTTAACTAACCTGGAGTTTCTGCTGTTTTTCTCTTCAAACTCAGTAACCCTGCAGTGAGGGCCCATGTCATGTGAAAGCTTATATGTGGATTCCATAGTAAGCAGCATCTATTGAACTTTCAGTCAAAAGTCTGCCATGTGAATGAACCACCTTGGAATTTTATGTTGAGGTGCTATAACACAAATCTGAATAATTTGACGTTGACTTTGAAACCAGGCAATTAGTAGAAGCAAAAATGATGTCAGGGAGACTCTGCTGGAAGCTAAAAGAATGCTAAACAAGAGCCCAGAGGGATGATAATGTGTGTTCTCTAGTGGCAGAATGTTTAGCAGAAAAATTGCCTGCAGTAACGTGAAAAAGAAAAAATGAACTTTATGAGCATATGAATTGATCTAAAGAGATTTTCCAGGCCAACTAATTTCTTGTAAAAAGTGAATATATAAAGAAATAAACTAAGGATGAAACCATTTGATAGCTTAGCAAAGTTTAGAGGACATATGAGGGACTAGAAGACTCTTCCCACCCACTCAAATGTTCTCAAGGTAAGAATAACCAGAGGAAAACTCAAATCCAGGGTCTACTGGTAAAACATGGCCTTAGAGTAACTTTAAGATTAAATGTGTAGCTGTGGGAATTCTTGATAAGATGTCAAAATGGCATAGAGTGATTTATTTTTAGATTTTTTTACTATACAAATTTTATTTTAAGAATTGTTAAGGCTGCTATCCCCTCTCAGATAATACGACTTCTACATAATCGTAAGGACATGCCATGTGAATACACTCCATAAAAATCTTAAAAATCTTTTCAAAGAATCTTGGAAAGTTGTTCCACAGCATCATGGTTCACAGACCAATATAGAGAGGAACCCATCTTACAAAACTTCTGGAGTTTGACTTTTTGTTTAAAAGAGAAAAACAAAAAGATTAATAGGAAATCCACCATTTTTAAGAGAATTGTACTAACAGAAGCACCATAAGCTTGGACTGTAAAATACAAAGGATGGTCAAAATCAAAAGCAAGTTTGGGAATGACAACCTTCTATGAGTAAGAAGATTGGGAATGCTACTCAGCTACAAATATAGACCATCCTTACGGAAAAGGAGGAGTGCAGAATAAGAGCTCAAAGGGCAAAACCTAAAGCCATAAAGATAATTCCTACAAAGAGGAATCAGGTTGTAATCGAGAGAAGCCAGCACTACATGCTGAGCTGGACTTTAGGATTTCTATGAAACAGTGTCTACCATGTTTCTTCCATTTGTTAATGGGAATAAAAATATGGCTAATTAGAAGGAATAAGATCTAGTGTTTAGTTGCACAATAGGCTGACTGTAGTTAATAATAACATTATATATTCCAAAATAACCAGAAGGGTAGAATTGAAATGTTCCCAATACAAAGTAATGATAAGCGATTGAGGTGATGGGTATCTCAATTACTCAGATTTGATTATATCATATTATATGCCTGTACCAAAATATTACATGTATACCATAAGTATGTACAACTACTATGTATAAATGAAAACTAAAAACTAAAAAAAATAAATAAATTAAAAGGAAGTGTTTACTGAGGTTATTCTTTTCTGATCACACCATGAAATTTTGAGGAGAGCCAGCACCAGTGATAAAAATCAACCTCAGATTCCAGTCTGACTTTTTTTTCCTCAATGATCAACCCTTTAACTTCATCCAGTCATTATCCACTTTTGTTCATATTTAAAGGATTCTTCTCCATCACCATAATACCAATGGTGTCTTTTTCCATAGATACAATTTTGCTCGTGCCATCATCTTAATGAGACTATTTTATTTCATTCCAGGAAATAAAATAAGTAAAATAAAGAGTGGTTATCAGAGTTACTAGATCTTCCAAAGTTTGACTATGTCCTCTTTCAAACTTTATTTCATTAGTATATAGCTCCGGCAACTTAACAAATTATTTTGGAGTTTCTAAGATTCAGATTTGAAATAATTAGATAAACACTGCTTCAGAGTGTATCATAAAATGAAGTTTTCTGAGTGTCACAACAAAAATATTCATTTAGGATACCTACTCAAGAATTTCTATATGATTTGAAAGTCATTGACATAGGGAATGTAGAAGATAAATAAAATTTAAAATGCAAAAATTATGCTCATTTTTAGACTTCCTGAAAATAAAAAGTAGTAAAGATAAAAAGTTGTAATGTCCAAATTAAAGTAAATAAATGAAGAGCTAGAGTTTCATAAGAGTGTCATGGTGGTAGATCAATATTTAGAAAATGAAATGCCACATATGTGTATAAAAATCTTAGAGATGTCTTTATGTTCTTTAGGTAAAGATATATATATTTCCCATCAGCTTGCTTTTCATGTCCAATCTAATTAATTTTTTTAAAAAATGAAAGAAAACCTGATTTTTATTTAAGTATGTTTGAAAAGAAAATACATTTGTACTAAATTATAACACAAAGCTACTACTCCTTCCTAACTATAGATCTCAAAATGCAATGAATCATTTGCAGTTTAAAATAAATTAGTAACTAGAAATGGAAGATTAAAGCCACTACAGCATAAACTTTTCAGAATACACATTCTTTGCATGGTTTTATGAGCAACAATGACTGTCCCTCCCTGACCCCGCAAAATAAGAGTATAAATAGAAGAAGAACGATTTTTAACTTTGTTTATACTAACAATCAGACAAAAAGACAAACATTACTTTTGAAGTTTACTCGTTTTCTGAGAGTTGAGAGAAAAGAGGAGAACCTTGGAGACTAAGTCCTTCCATGTTTGCAGGTACTCACATTTTTAGGTATGGAGTATAGATAAGGGAAGAATAACAGAGGCTTATGTATTTGTTTTGCTTTATTCACACACAAAAATACAATTATATATCTCCACACACGTGGATGCACATCAGTTTATCATTAACTGAATATTTTGTTAGCTTAATATTTCATAATTAAGGGTTTAAATTTGTGCATTTATTTGCAAACAAAATTAGTATGTATATTTATTATATCTATTTTTACATTTTCCAAACAGAATTCATGGCAATCAAATATTTGACTGCAAAAAATTCCTAGAAATCAGAAGCTTACTCTGGGATACAAGTTTTGTTTCAATTACCCAAATATATATTTAAGGGAGTGCCTACATAAAAACTAAAAATGTAAGAAGTAATGATTAACTGTAAAAAACTAGATTTTATTAGCCAGAAATTGTCCCAAGTTATACAAATAATTTTTGGTCAGAAAATCTGAAACATGTAAGAAAAAGACTTTAGAATTTGGTTTCAATCTCAATGATTTGGGCCAAAAAATAAAAATACATTTATATTTCTCACATTATTTTTCTTTTCATTTTCTTAGCACTCATATTACTTTGGATACTTTAGTAGTTTATAAAATCTTAATAGATCAATTACTCTGTTTGCTATTTATTTATTACTAGGTCTACTGACAAGAGTGATGTCAACAGAAAGTACAAGTTGTAATTTTTCAAATTTTCTGCTTTACCTCCTTCATAATGGAAATGACAGTTTTCCTAGTACACATTAGAATAAAAGAGAATTGTATATTCTTTTCTCAGAAGAATATATTAAACTTAAGTAAACCCAAAAGCATTTAGCTTTTCCATGAAATGAAGAATTTAAAATACTTTAGAAATATTATACACAATTTACAGAAGTAACTAAAAGTTACAATTTGATATTTGTAGATACTATTATTAAGCAAAATGAATATTTACCTATGTTCCTGATATTGTTGGCTAATTATATATTTCATTTATGTATATATAAATAAATATAAATAATTAATAACTATAAATATAAATAATATAAAACTTATGTAATATTTTTATATGTTTATTTATATCTAATATTTATTTATATACATTCAAATCTATTATTATTTTAAAATACTATAGTTTGGGTAAATAGTGAATGCTGCAGAGTACATGATTACCATCATCGTTAATCAATTTTAGTAATGATTTTTTACTCTAAAGTATGTCATCTATAACTGCTCTAAAATCTACTTTTATCACATATTCAACACATAAAATTATTTTAGTTTCTAAATGAAATATTCCTCGTATATGTTATGCCAGGATTCTCATTTTTCTCATCATGTCTCTGTATGTGTAAATATGTATGTATTTATCACATTCACAATTCACTTCATTCAAAGGTTGCCAGCCGGGCGCCGTGGCTCACGCCTGTAATCCCAGCACTCTGGGAGGCCGAGGCGGGCGGATCTCCTGAGGTCAGGTGTTCAAGACCAGCCTGGCCAACAAGGAGAAGCCCGGTCTCTACTAAAAAAACACAAAAATTAGTTGGGTGTGGTGGCATGTGCCTGTAATTCCAGCTACTAAGGAAATTGAGACTGGAGAATCGCTTGAACCCAGGAGGCAGAGGTTGCAGTGAAGCAAGATCATGCCACTGCACTCCAGGCTGGGTGACAAAGTGAGACTCTGTCTCAAAAATAAACAAACAAATAAATAAAAATAACAAAATTTTAAAAAGTTGCCTATTTGTATTCGCTGTTATTTATCAGAACAATTTACTTTTTCAATATTATTTTTTAATTTTTTAATTTTAGGGATATATATTAGGTGTACACATAGTAAGTGTATATATTTATTGAGTACATGGGTACATAACATATTTTGATACAGGTATGCAATGTGTAATAATCACATCATTGAGAATGGGGTATCCATCCCCTCAGGCATTTATCGTTTGTGTTACAAATGATCAAATTATACTCTTTTCGTTATTTTAAAATGTAAATTAAATTATTATCAATTATAGCCACCTTATTGTGCTATCAAAGACTAGGTCTTATCTATTTTTTTAACTCTAATTTTCATATGAAATTTAGAATCACTTTAACTTCATTGACTCCCATTAGGACTTAAATTGTAATTATAACACCCACGTATTTTATGAAGGATTTAATCACCTTTCAGTTTGTTTATCTATCCAAAACCTCCTGCTTAATTTATTCACATATTCCTTGGTTCCATAAAATAAAATTAGTCATCTTTTTATATATATTTTGTTGTGTTCATGTTACTTTTCTAAATAACTGATACTACTTTAGAAATGGACAATTTCTTTATGCATTGTCCTTCATTTTCCGAATTACAAAATAATAATATGGATTATATTTAACTTTATGTTTTACTTTGTTTTGTTTTGTTTCCTTGTTTGTTTCTTGTTCTGTTGCCCAGGCTGGAGTGCAGTGGCGCCATCTTGGCTCACTGCAGCCTCCTCCTCTCAGTTCAAGAGATTCTCCTGCCTCAGTCTCCTGAGTAGCTGGGATTACAGGCGTGCGTCACTGTACCTGGCTAAGTTTTGTAATTTTAGTAGAGACCGGGTTTCACCATGTCGACGAGGCTAGTCTGGAACACCTGACCTCTAGTGATCTGCCCGTTTCAGCTTCACAAAGTGCTGGGATTACAGGTGTGAGGCACCATGCCCAGCTTTAATATATACTTTTAAATATTTTAAGAAGTAAATATCTTTATACTTCTTAACAGTTTTTAAGAATTTATACTTTTAAAGAAGTAAAATTATTTTTAAATTAATATATTAATATTCTTTATTAATTTAATTTGCATTAATTTAATTCTTTATTTGTGTATTAAATGACACCATTAAATTGCCTACTTGGAATCTCAGACATATGTAGACTAATAGACAACTCATGGTAAGAAATTAACATATCGTCCAGTTCACTTGTGTCATCAATGTCAACAGGGTCAGAGATGATGTGGAATGTGCCCAGCTGTAGCTGAGCCTCTTCCAGACAACTGGTTTCCTTCCCAGCCTTATTCACTATAATAAGTGTTGCCTAGAAGCCTTCGGGGCCTCATGCTGGTAAGCAGTTTTCAGAACCATGAAACCTTGTGCGTATGTAAATCCCCTACTGGTCCCAGCCTTGGTCCCGATTTCCTCTAAAACGAAAATCCACCTCCAGGCATTAGGGCTTTAATCAGAGACCACACTCTATTGTCATCAAATATAGTGTTTAAAGACAGTTGCCTTGCTTTTGCACTCAAACTTTGCTATTTATTGGTTAGGGGATGTTGGGAAGCTTATTATGTATGTCTTTGTGTCTCAGTATCTTCATCTCTAAAACGGGAATTCAATTCATTAATAAATGTAAACCCCTTGGTAGAGTGTTTGACAATTAGCAGCTACTTAAAATAAATAAACATTTATTATAATGATCTCACTGGTTGAGTACATCCAAGGCAGAGTTGATTTAAGAAAGAGGAAGAAGAAACGTGATTGAGGGGAAGTAAAGTTACAAAATGATTTATCATAGAAAAAAACAGACGATATGGAAATTCTCCTATATGCTTAGTCTTTACAAAAATATATTCAGTATGAATAAAACTCAGATGATGACATTACTTTCTCAATAATTAACCTTTTGTTATTTATGCTAAGAATATATTTTATCCACAAATATTTACAACATTAATTATAAAGGCAAGACTTCTTTTTAACAATAGTAGAATATTTAATCGAATTATTCCAAATCCATATGATGTAATATCAGGTTACATTTAAAAGTATGTGCTAAGTATCATTTAATAACATGAAAAATACTAACATTATAATGTTAAGGATATCAATTATAAAAATATAAAATTGTATGTAGCTTTAAATGCCACTTAAATATTAATAAATGTGGATTTATATAGAAAGAAAAAATGTGGAAATTGTTGCAGAAAATCACTTTTCAAACCCTCTTTCATAGATTAGAAATCCTGTCATTCACAACACATTTAATGACTTTTTCCTTCTCTCTTTGAAAAAGATGAGAATGAGAAATCACAACTGTTAATCATTATTGTTTTCAAGGAAGTCCCAGCAAGATCCGTGTCAACCTTTCTCTGATATATGAATTTCAAATTACTGTAATAAATTGAACATGAAATGCTTTCATTGTTCTGCAAGAAATCACTCTATAAAAATTGCACCCGCTTGTTGTTGAAAGCTGATTCTAAATAACACAGAAGTCTCTGCTCATTTCATCTACTACAAACGGATAATGGAGTTATGATTGATTCCTATCACTGCCGATCACTTTTCCTTTAGAATGGTTGTTAGAAGGTTTGGAACACATACAAATCTGGGAGGTGATGGGCAGCTACTGGCAAATGCTCTGTGTCTGTCCCAAAAACTCCTAAGAGAGGTCTGATTCTGATTAGACAGAGAAAAATGACTCAAACTCACAAAGAAGATTAGAATTTCATAAGCGAAGGTCTGAAACGACTAAAGCAGTATGTTAATGTCAATGACAGCGTTCTGTACAGGAGCAATCAGCAGAAATAATACTAAATGTTGTCATGATATTTTGCAGTCTGGAGATTTCTGACTTGACACTTATTTTAAAAGAACTAAAATGAGTTCTAGCCTAACAAAAAGTCACTCATAAATTTGAAATAGTTTACTTTCCATTATTTTTAAGTGGTATGATTATAAGATTTCCTACTTTATGAGGCCCTTTTTTATTTTTTCCACCACCGACGACCTCTCAGTCACCGGGAATTGATGAATCATATATAAAATCACACAGCTGGCATACAGAACCTGAAGGTTTCTTCTAACTCTGTCATTAAAACAACCTCTGCTCTCTTTCCAACCCCTGTTATGTACTTGTAGAGATTATAACTCAAATTTCAATATACTTCTGATATTGCCTGTATTTCTGCTTTCTACCTTTTTGCTTTATGGCTGATTGCAACATAGAAACCATTTTTAAATATTTCACTGGCTATCTTAAATGCAACTCTCTGACCTTCAGAGATTGTTGATTTGTGCGTTTATTATAATAAAGAAAGCAAGCAGTGCAGAAGGAAGAGATTTTCTTATATTCCTTAAAAGGAACATAAGGTTACTCTTTTTTTTTTTTTTTTGGTAGGCCAAAATACATCACCATTCTTTTCATTTACTCTACTTCCATTTACTTTTTATATGCTGTATCTTTTTCTGAGAGTTGAATAAGTTCCCTTTCTCATACATCAGTGTTACATAAAGCTAGAGGTACTTTTTTTTTTTTTTTTTTTTTTTTATTTGAGACAGAGACTCATTCAGTCGCCCAGGCTGGAATGCCATGGCTGGATTTCTGCTCACTGCAAGCTCCGCCTCCCAGGTTCACGCCATTCTCCTGCCTCAGCCTCCCAAGTAGCTGGGACTACCGGCGCTCGCCACCACGCTGGGCTAATGTTTTTGTATTTTTTTAGTGGAGACGGGGTTTCACTGTGTTAGCCAGGGTGGTCTCCATCTCCCGACCTCGTGATCCGCCTGCCTGGGCCTCCTAAAGTGCTGGGATTACAGCCGTGAGCCACGGCACCCGGCCAGGTAGAGGTACTTTTTAATCGCAATTTTAATTGTGATTTTTTAGATGCCTACTGGAAAAGCAGAAAAGTTCACATTAGGTAATGTTGTAACTCACTTTCCACTGCAAACTGGAGGCCCATTTAAAGGAAATGAATAAAATTTGGAAGTAAATTCAAATCCAACCAATAACTGGCAAAATACTTTCTGTTATAGTTTAAAACAACATGGCTAAAAGTACGTGCAATTATAACAACTATATGAACTAAAATCAAAATAAGTTTGAAAACAATGTTAGAAAAATATGAACACTGTTTTTAATCAGCAATTTCCAGTGAGTTCAGGTAGATGTCCAGCTTTCTGTTGAGTTGGTGTTTGACACGTAGTCTGTGGTGGTAGTCTGTCTGTGTCCAATACCAGAAAGTTAAATAGATTTGTTAGTGTAAGTATGTTAAGGATGTGACAAGTTCTTTTCTCTAACAAAAGTCTACTGAAAAAATTAAGGAAATACAGAAAGAGAAATAGCATTTATAAAGTATTTGATATCCAATTACATTTTTTTTCTTGTTTAAATTTTACACATATCTCATAAGAAAAAAAGGTAAGGACTACAAATAAAAAAAGTTAAAGCTCTAATAATCATAGACCACTTTATTTATATGAAATGCAGAATAATTTCTTAATAATCAATATATCTACAAAATTTCTTCTTAGACATGTTATTATATACGTTCACAAGACATGGTATCTGACTTTGTAGACCAGCCGTAGTGCTTACTTCTAAGTGTTACAATACTTTCAACTGTCTACAATGATCTATTGTCATCATATCAAAGTGAAATATAACTTTTCAAATGGAAAGCTTAGAAAATAATCAAGAACTGTCCACATTTTTTGAGAAAGCATTTGTTTCTGAAACTCCTTCTTCACTGCACAATAACTGTTCAGCAGCAGAGAACTTCCGTGGAATAGCAATTCTTTTACCTGATCTTGCAATATTCAAACTCATTGGGCTCTCAAATCAACTGAAATAAATATTTGCTCGGCTGAAGCATTTGATTTTTAATAGAAAACCAATATTAAAATTACTAACTTGACATTTTAAAAATCTCAGATATAATTGAATCTACTGAAGTATTTAAATATAGTTTGAGGTTTTAGAATTAATATATTAGGAAAATTCTCGTATCTTTCAACTTTCCATGTCAGTTAGGTTGTAGACCTAAAGTCATTGGAAGGGTGTGTTTTTATATATTTTTATGTGTGTGTGTGTGTGCGCACGTGTGTGTGTGTGGTTTGTGAGTGTGGTGTATTTGTGTGTGTACATATGTGTACATATGTCTGTTTGGACTTACCCAGAAGCCAACCCTGCGACAGGAATTTGAAGATGAAGGATTTATTTAGAAGGTGATCCCAGAAAGCATTTGTGGAGTACAGTAAAGACTGAGAGAGATGAGGGAAATTAGTCAATGCAAGGTATGTTAGTGAGTGGATGACCACTAAGGAGAACTGGGGCCCTCTGGGTGACAGTTCACAGCATTCCTGAGTCGCCTCATACAAGGACTACAAAACTGAGATTTTCATCCACCAAGCAGCCCAGAGAAAAGACTTAGGCAGAGGCACAGGTGTTTTCAGTAGGAAGACATGGTAGCAAGGAGCACCCAGGTTCTAGATGGAAGGCCCCAACAGCTTGTGCTAGAATATATACTTATGTAATTATACTAACTGATTTCATGATGTTCTCTACATGAGTACTATATTTGTTCCCTCCTTTTTAGAGACCTGTGAACTATACAAGATACCAGTCCTCCACAAGCCCAACTAATAGTGAAACAAGAAGATAATCATATTAAATAATCACATTTGTAAAGAAAAATAATGAAAAATAAACACATCCATCACTGACACATATATATTTTTAAATTCCACCAGTGTAACATACAAACTCTTCCCCCATTCTGGGTGGTGGGGATTATTTATCAGGATTTCTGTGCATCTACTCCCCTGTTCCTGCGGTTTTTAACTCCGTCTTCTTGGAAGAGTTTTGTTGTTGTTGTTGGTTTCATTTTTCATTTTGATGGCACCTAAAAAGAGCACTTAAGGATGTCCATATCCGGGAAGTGTGGAATTTCTTGTTTTATTTAGCTTCTATAGTATGTTGGGGCCCGGAGGTGTTTTTGTTTGTTTATTTGCTAGTTTTAAATATTAAACAATTACACAGTATTTTAAACCAGACTGGTAGCTATTTGACAGAACACTTTTTTTTTTTTTTTTTTTTGAGACAGAATCTTGCTCTGTTGCGCAGGCTGGAGTTCAGTGGTGTGATCTTGGCTCACTGCAAGCTCTGCCTCCTGGGTTCACACCATTCTCCTGACTCAGCCTCCTGAGTAGCTGGGACTACAGGCACCCGCCACCACACCTCGCCCGGCTTTTTTTTATTTTTAGTGGAGACGGGGTTTCACTGTGTTAGCCAGGATGGTCTCGATCTCCTGACCTTGTTTGTGATCCTCCCGCCTTGGTCTCTCAAAGTACTGGGATTACAGGCATGAGCCACTGCACCCGGCCTCAACAGAACACCTTTCTTAATACATTTGTGGGTTTCTTAGCTATTAGATTCCAGTTAATTCTGAGTGCTGAGAGCCAAAACCACTATTATTTTTATCACACTTGTCTTTTTAAAATTCTACTTGCAGGCATCTGTTAGACATCAAAGGGAAGTCATAACTTTATTTTCTTTTTTCTTAGCCATTTTTTTCCAACTAAAATAATTCTCATGTTTCTAATTCAATTCATCCTGAATTTTAAGAAATTATGTAATGACCGCAACCTTGACGGTATCTTTAATGACATAAACTGAGTATTAATTGGTCTCTACCACTCAAGGTTTTATCATTGCCAGTTGGAAACAAGAATAAGTTAGAACTTGTATCCCTTCAAATTTCTAAGTTCCTGAATTTTCTCCTTTCCCTTTCCTTCATACGTGCAGGTTAGATTTTATGAGATAATTTATTTCTTATAGTTTAATTATTTTTTCAAATTTAGCTGAAATATCTGAGGCACTCTACAGCATTCTGTTTTCAAATAGCTTCTTCTAAGCCACCAGCTCATGTGGTACATCATTATCTTTCTCATTTTCTCAGGCATTATTATTAAATGTTTTTAATTGCTGAATATAGATTTTATTGCTTAATGTGTTTTGAACTTTCAATAAAATTTCCCTTATTGCTAATTGCCTACCACAAAGACATCCATCTAGGTTAAGCTTTTTATTATTGCTGCACCAAACTTTTCTACCAATTTCTAAATGAATCTGGATAAGCTAATTAATAGGGAGATAATACATAATCCATAATGTTTCCGCCTTAAAGCAATAATCTTTTGTATTTAATGCGTCCATCACTAATCTGCTTGTTTACCTTCAAGAGACCTTCACTCGGGAAACCCAGCCTGAAAGAGTAGCCACTGGCTGGAAGATCACCCAGCTCACATAAAAGGAGAAAGAGATTTGATTAGCCAAGCACTGGATTAAAACTTCCAACTGGAATTGATCACATTCACATATATTTCATTAACCAAAGCAGGCCGCATGAGTTATCATGACAGGAATGGAATGGGAATTCTTGAGCCTTTCTCAATCAGGGACACCTCAGACAAAGCAAAGTTGAATATATGTTGACTAGCAATACAATCTACCGTAGTTCATATTTACACATGTAAAAATTTGGTTATCTGTGTTTTCATAATAAGAAAAATAGAGACTTTTTTAAAGGTGAAAATCTCATATATATGGTGCTAGCAAAGAAAATAGAATCAATTAGGTTGGAATTCTCATATGAATAACTTGCAGCAAGAAGACAATAGAATAATGACTATAGATTACTAAGAAAAAAGAACAGTGTACCCAGTATATCCAGAAGTGAAATGAGTCATCTGTCAGAAAGGAAAAGCAATTTTTGGATATAGAGAGGCTCACAGGGTATCCAAACAATATCTGTAAGAGATTTTAAAAATGAATCAAAACAAGACATTGAATTAGGCATTAGTATATGAACTAATGGTGAACAATTGATATTATTATATTTATAGTCAAATCTAGTGAATAATTATGAGTTACAATGTAAAATTTGTAATAAAGTTATAGAATCAGAAACATAAATACATGAATGGTAAATAAATGATTTACAGATAAATATTCTAAAATCTCAAAAAAATCCAAATAACAGAACATGAGAATTAGGCTGAGGTGAAGATGTGGTGACAGCTAAGGTATGGATTGGTAAAATAGATTTCAAGAGGGTGGGAATTTAATATATTAGTAGAACATACATTTAATTCTGGCTTTTAAAAGAAAACGATCTCTACACTTAACATAGAAATGTCTATATAATTCTAAAATTTAAACAGTAGAGGGAGAAAGAACAATGGAAAGAGAGAAAAGAAGACATAATTGCTAGTAAACATCAGAGAAAGGAAAGGAGAAAAAAAAAACAAAAATCTTTATGTAAAACTTGTTGCCCGTAAGTTTTCAGTTACTGAAGTGGATCACCTAATCACTTTGAACTTACTTGTTTTCCAGATATAAGCATTCTTTGATCTTTCTGTGAATGACTTATGCACAGAAACAGCAGTCCTGCAATGGATTTGAGAACACATTGCAGAATGGAGAAATGGTATCATTATTTTACCTGATGTAGCTGAAACCAAGCATCCCTATAAATTATGGACAGACTTAAGGTGAAGTTTGCTCTGACTCATAAAATGGAAAGAAATATAATAAAACAGATAAGGTGTTTTTCATAAATGACCTCCAATATTATGTGGACGTACTCTTGCTGGCATGGCAGGCATACATAGCACAACAGGATACATATAAGATAAGTTATTTTGGTCATAACAATTGTTCTTTGTGTTTCTCCTACTTGTGGTATCGTGTGGATGATCTCTTTCAATTATTAGTAAAAGCCACCTTTAAGGGTTTTATCATCACAAATCACAGTTTCCAGGAGGGTAAAAATACAGCGCTGCTCTATAATTCAGCATATTGAAGATTCCTGGTATTTAACTGAAGAGTCCAAAACATATGCGGTGGGAATGATGTCATGCAGAATGGTGCCCTGTTCAATTTGGAATGTATCACTATACTGCTAAATGATTGTATTTGGATAATCGCAGACAATTGCTCTGCTTTTCTGTCAGAAGAAAATAGTTTATTTAAAGCCCAAAGTATGTAGTTTTTATGAACTAAGAAATATACTCAAAGCAAATTTATAATGAAAGATTGAAAATAATTAAGCTTCACAAATTTTCAGCAATATTAGTGATATTTTATTCTAAAATACTTATATATGTATTATAAAATAAATAAAATAAGTAACAGTCTCATTAGAAACTAGTATTTCCATATAAGGAGTAAGAGAGGTAAATAAAAATCAAATCAAATAATCTTATTACCAAATTTGATCTGGAGTTATCATATGAGAGTAAGATGAAGTAGATTTTGTTTATAGTAGTATTCTATCCGATAATTGAGGATGATGTGATAGACTGATGATGGAATGATACCAAACCAGTTTTTCAATTTCTAATGAAATTAAGGATCTATAATATCATTATAAATGTCTGCCAAAGCTACTTGCAAAGGAACTTATAAGAAACGTGTATTAAAAAAAATAACTCATGACCAAATAATTCTTATCTCAGGAATGAGAATTTGTTTACAATAGGAAATCAATCAGTATAATTGTTCATGTTAAATATAAACAGAATAAAGGAGAAAAACAGAAAGATAATTTCAATCATTGCAAAAAAAGGAAATAATTTGATATAATGACACATACACGAGGAAAACTCTTAAGCAAACTCATAAGGGTACTTTCTTAACAATAAATGTTTTAAAATCTACAACTAACATCATACTTAATGGCAGAGACTGATCATGTTGTCCCTAAAACTAGAAATAAAGAAAAAGTTTATTTCCAAACGACTTCTGCTCAAAATTGTGGTAGAATATATAGCCAGAATATAAAAGAAGAAAAATAAATACAAGACACATATCTCAGGAATGAAGAAATAAAATTGTTTACTTTTTTGAACAGAGATTTTATTCACAGAACACATTATCTCAAAACAAAGACCAATTTACTTTTGAATGAATATTTGATGAGATTGATTGATGCTATTTTTGTAAGTTGTGAGAATGATATTATGATTGTGATTTTTAAAAAGAATCATGATCTCTTACAGATATTTGCAGATGCCATGTTATTTTGCCTAATTTGAATACTATTCAAGTTGTAATGCAGAGGTCTTTAGTACAGTGTCTAGGAACATATCAAACAAGATTGGTTAGTGTACAATAGGTAGGTGGTTGATGGCATATGGACAATCATAATTATCAAATTATTATCAATTGATATAATTATCAAATAATTATCAATATTGTTATATTATCATTTTCACTACTTATGCGTATTCTTGAATTTTCCATCATAAGAAGTTTAAAATGTAAAGAAAAAGAAAATATGCTGGCAAAGATGCATAAGGTAAATAAAAATAGAAGTCAGAAGGGGCAAATTGAATTCAAGGTTAAAAATTAGGTTAGAGCGTTCACCCAAGAAAAGCTCATTTTCATTTTATAAAGGTAGATTCTGTATTATTTTCTTTTATTGTGGTGAAACACACACACACACACACACACACACACACACACACACACACACCCTGAGATCCACCATCTTAAAAAATACGTAAGTTTACAATGCAGTATTGTGACCTATAAGTACAATGTGGCACAGCAGATCTTTAAAACTTTTTCATCTTGAGTAATTAAACTTTATACAATGTGATCAGCAAATCTCCGTTTCCTCATATCTCAGCCCCTGGCAATTACAACTCTACTTTCAAGTCTGATTGATGGGTTTGGTTACTTTAGACACTTTCTGTAAGTGGGGTCTTGCGGGTTTTGTTTTTCCTTCTCTTACTGGCTTATTTCATTCGGCATAATGTATGCAGGGTTCATCTATGTTGTCACATATAATAGGATTTTTTTCTAAGAATGAATTATATTCCATTGTAAGAATATACCACATTTTATTCATTAACCCATCAATGGACATTTAGATTGCTTCCACATCTTGGCTATTGTGAATAATGCTGTGATGAGCATAGGAGTGCAAATCCCTATTTGAGACACCATTTTAATTATTTTGAATAAATACTCAAAATTAAGATTGCTGAATCTTATGATAGCTCTATTTTTATTTTCTTGAGGTATCTCCAAATTGTTTTCTATAGTGGCTGAACCATTTATGCATTCCTACCAACAATATAAAAGGGTATCAATTTTTCCACCATTTGCTAACACTTTTTTTTATTTTACTATTTTTATAATGGCCATCCTAACAAGTTTGAGGTGACATCTCATTGTGATTTGGATTGCATTTTCCTGATCAATAATGTTGAGCATCTTTTCATATACCTGTCGGCCATTTGTATGTCTTCTTGAGAAGTATATATTCAAGTCTTTCGACCATTTTTAATTGGGCCATTAATTATGTTTGCTATTGAATGTGTGAATTCCTTATATATTTGGGATATTAATTCCATATTAGATATGTGATTTGCAAATATTTTACACCATTCTGTAGGTTTCATTTTGTTGATTGTTTCCTTTTTTGTGCGGAAGCTATTTAGCCTGATGTAGTCCCACTTATCTATTTTTTTGTTGTTGTTGCTTGTGCTTCTAGAAGTTGTACAGTTTCTGATTGTACATTTAAGTGTCCAATCTAATTGAAATTAATCTTTATGTATAATGTAAGATATGGGTCCAATTTTATATTTTTGCATGTGACTAAGTGAAGTATCCAGCTGTAAAGGAGTAAATGTCATTTTTTTTCAGTATCTTCCGTCAGAAGAAAATGTGAAAGATACTGGGTCTGCAAAATTACCTGGATGAATCAGCCTAATTACGTCAACAGCTTAAGGCTAGGGATCCTGCTGAAGTTGTGGCAGGTGCGGTTGTGACAGCAAAGAAAGGAGCTTTTTCCAATAGTCTTTTTATGAGATCAGTTTGGTATAATCATGGATTGACCAGAGGTGGCCATAGATTAAGACTATCTGTGTGCAAATACATGTCTATGTGTTAGAAACTCTACTGTTAAAAGAAAATTACAAATTTAACACTTCAAGCATGTGTAGTTGCATTGCAACAGCAGCTCTATAACCAAGTCAGTCTGTTTATAATTAAAGCTCTGTGAGACCCTTTTACCTTGGTAGCTTGTTGACTGAGAAACAAATAAGTATGAGAAGAAGAATGAAAAGTGGCTTAGAACATTTGAAAGGGATTTTCCTGCGAAAACTACCAACATGGGACTTTGAATCAAAGTCAAAAATTTTTTGAATTTTACTTGGCCCGTTCCCATTTTATGATCATCTATATATTTTAATATTTTTCCAGTAATTATGTATTATAACTTATGGCCCATAAGTTATTTTTGTTGTGGTCCATTTGAAAATTGCACTCATGTTATGGATACTTTCAAAGGGAATTGACTAAGCACATGAAATTATTTAATTCAAACATAAAAATATATATTATTTTGGTAGTTATTTATTAAATGCTAACTAAAGAAAAGTTACAATACGTGGAAATAAATCTTGAAATTATTTATTTCTTTGATAGTCATTAGATTATATTCAAGTGTAAATAAAGGTGTGTCAAAATAAATTTGAATTGTTGGAACTATTTTCAGCTTGCTCATGGTATAATTTACATACTTCCTATGTTGAGAAGATATTTTAAATATTAATAAAATTTAAAGAATAGCTATTCTTTTTATCTTATAGAGAAATTATATTTTTATTACATTTTGATCTCCCATATCAAGACTAATTACAAATAAACTAATTAAGCTGTTCTTATAAATTATTCATATTGAATATTGAGATTAATGAATGCACTGGAAAAAATGAGAAGGTGGAAACTAAGAAGCCAGGATAATTGAAAACAATTTATTTAACTCAAATATTGAAACTGTATCTAATATTATTGTATTATCACTTTAATTCAATATTTCTTTTTTATATTATCAGTACACAACAAAATACATATAAAAATAATGTGATTTTTTATATATAATTCATGCAGCATTTTCTATTTTAGTAGCCACATTAATATGCACCAATGTGATAAACTTTATTTTAAAATGCATGGCTCATATAGACTAAAAATATTTCTATGCTCAAAGATTTTATTTTACTAATCTTTCATCCCACCTAGGTCATCTTTATATCTTTAATCTCTAATAGTACTTTCCTAATTATTTCAAAATCCTATAATAGCTTTTCAATTGTGGTCTCTAGTGCTATATAGGAAAAGTTGTAGAGTTAAAACAAGATAACACAAAAGAGAAAAGTGTTTTTTTCAACTTTTACTTTAGGGTTAGAAATTACAGGTTAAGGTTTGTTACATGGGTAAATTGTGTGTCACTGAGATTTGGGGAACAAATAACCCTGTCACCCAGGTAGTGAGCATATTACCTAAGAGAGAGGTAGATTTTTAACCCTTGTCCTCCTTCTACCCTTTTCCCTCTAGTAGTCCCTAGTATCTGTTGTGCCCATCTTCGTGTCCATATGTACTCAATGTTTAATTCCCACTTATATGTGATAACAGGTGATATCTGGTTTTCTATTCTTGCATTAATGCACTTAGGATAACGATCTCCAGCTGCATCCATGTTGCTGCAAAAGACATGACTCCACTGCTGCATAGTATTCTGTGGTGTATAATATGTACCACATTTTCTTTATCCAGTCCATCATTGATGGGCATCTAGGTTGATTCTTTGTCTTTTATCTTTGATCTTGTGAATTTTGCTATGATGAACATATGAGTGTGTGTGTCTTTTTGTTAGGATGATTTATTTTCTTTTGAGTATATACCCAGTAATGTAATTTTTGGACCAAATAGTAGTTCTGTTTTAAGTTCTTTGAGAAATCTCTAAACTGCTTTTCACAGTGGCTGAACAAATTTACATTCCTACCAAGAGTGCATAAGTGTTCCCAGAAAGCTTGTTCTTATGGCAAGAATGAAGTGTGCTTAGGTTTATTTCTTTTGAGGAATAACCATTATCTGATTTCTGACTGGGCACACTCTTTAAAAATATAAAAATAAGTAAATAAATGAATAAATAAGTGTGTAGATATAATATGTGCATGTGTATATGTGTATATGTTCACAAACTCATGTATACAATTATATATGTAAATGTGCTTAACAGGAAATTTAATTTTGTAATATTTGAGACATTGTACATAACCTTTTGTTACTCAGAGCAATTCTATGAATTTTTTAGCTTTATCTCAATATAGAGATTAGTAAGCTTAGATTCAGAGAATATCAGTAATTTAACTTCTTGCAGTAAAGGAAGCAGTAAAGCTTTGCATGTATCTTGTGCCTATAATTCACTAAATTAAATTTTGCCATACAAACTACTAATACTATGCAAGTTAAAGCAAAGATTTATAAAATATTTACTTTATTAAAACAAATTTAAAGGCAATATATTGTTGACCAACATCTTTACATTGTGATCAAAATAGCATATAGTTATTTGCACAATATTCTATTTTCTTTACACAAAACTATAATTTCATTGGCATTGATCCTAATAAGCATATTTTCTGAGGCTGCATTACAATTCATAGCATAATTCCCTAAATAAACCTCTTGTTGCATAGCAAGGCACTTCAGTAATGAATGGGTCAAAATCTGGTGACCATATCTCTTTTTTTTGAGACATGGCCTTTTTTATATAAAGATATATATATATATAGTGCCAAAGCTGATTTATGCACTATACATAATTGGTTTCATCCAAGTGTAAAGGAAAAACTTTGTAGCCAGAGAAATGTGATAGTAATTTGGTGATGCCCGAAATGTTGTCTGATAAAAGAGTTTTGCCAACAGCTCATATTGCTTTTTCTCAGTGCCTGATATTTGTCATAACATTTGCAGCTATTTTTTAGAAGCTTTAGAGCAAGTGTAACATAACTTTTCTCCCCCTAATCTAAGAAGGCAACTTTCCATGATGTCTCAGTAATATAATCTATCAGTTTTAAGCTTGGATGTGTTATGTTGTGCTTATTCTATATAAAACTACAAATTGCTTTCTTGGAGCACAGGAAATAGTGCTGCTTTGAAAATATGAAACTTTTGTGGTTTTATGCCACTATTTAAATGGTGCCAAAACCAAAAAAAAAAAAAGGCACTGAAATCTGGAAAAAATGGATCTTAAGATCAATTAAGTTTGTTTTCTCTGTATTTTCATAGTCAGGGCCCTTTTTACATTTTTGGGAGAGGTGATTTGGCAACTTTTTGTAGCCGTGGTCTTCATTATCTCTGCAGACTCTGTAGTTCCATTGAGTGTTTTAAATTTGTGATGTTATTTTTTATTTTCTTTTGAAGTTATGTTATTTTTTACACAGGTAATTTCATGCTATAGTGAAGTACGGCTAAATCTTAGTCTGGGTGAGCTGAAATTGTAATACAGCAAAAAAAAATTAAACTTCCACAGATAAAAACATTAATGAAAATTAGACTGGCCTAAGACTCTTAGTCTTTTGGGGCTGCTGTGACAGAATACTACAGACAATTTAAACAAACAAACCAAAAAACACTTATTTCTCACAGTTGTGGAGGATGGGAAGTTCAAGGTCCAGGTGCCCGGTGGATCGGTTTCTGGTGAGGGTTCTCCTGGTTTTCAGATGGCCTTATTCTTGTGTTCTCACATGGTGGAAGGGGAAAGAGAGCAGACAGCTTCCCCTTTCATGTCTCTTTTTATAAGGGCTCTACCTCCATTTTGAGAACCCTACCAGCATGACCTAATTACCATCCAAACGCCCTACCTCCAAATGCCATCACATTTGGGTTTTGGCTTCAACATAGGAATTTTGTGTAGGCACATACATTCAGTCTATACCAAAGACCAAGTAAGCAGTGTAGTTATTTGGGGGCATGTTCAGCCTTTGATGAGATGATCTAATTGTTACACAATTCCTTTGAAAATTATTATTTGGCTTTGATTTCAAATGGTGAGATATAGACAAATTATTTCATTATATTGGCCTCCAAAAATGGCAAAATAGCTTCATACAATGTCATAAAGCATTGAATGCCACAAGCAGTCCAAAGATAGTATTTTGAGATCATACAGGCTAATTTTAATGATATATTAAGTCTTCACTTACTCCATTATACCATGAAAATATGAAATGGTAGGAAAACTTACAACACTAATGAGACTAAAAGTGTTATCAAACTGAACGTTTATATGTAGAGAGAAATATTAGCATGTCATTAGATCTACTAATTTCCACTGCAACAACCAGTGAGTTTGTGCCCTTCTTTAGTAAATGAGACTAATGTATTTCTGATGTAGAATAAAGTAAACCAAGGAAACGATTCAGCAAGCTATAACCTTTGGCCAGACAGATGATCAATGCTGCTACAATATACATTATGACAAAGGCCACTAATTAAAATCTTTAAGAATGCCATTAAAATATTTTTATCATAACACTGCTTAACAAAACTGTAACTTTATGTCTCAAATGACTAACCTAAGTCATCATTCGGATCTCATCATTTTTTTGCCTGTGCCTGAAGTGTATATGGTCCCAGCATTTGAAATATATTATAGCTGTACATTCAGAAAAAAATTGCTATGCTTCAAAACTTCCGTCATCTAAAGTACCAACTATCAAGTTGGAGATTCCCTGTGATTATGAACGAACCTTGTAAGAACTCTAGATTCCTCAGAACTCTTTATTTGTGCTATTTAGTCTGTTTGGAAAAATCCTGTACTATATAAAAAATTTTCAGCCTGATTAGTCAATTTATAGACATCATAGCAGATTTTACCAGAAGTTCTCAATTTACATATAATAGATAAAATACATATTTGTACCATAAGTGATATGTATCACAACATTTCAGTGATATCTTTCATATAATAAAACCTTACATAGTGGCCCACACCTGTAATCCAAGTACTTTGGGAGGCCATGGGAGGCAGATCCCCTGAGGTCAGGAGTTCGAGACTAGCCTGGCCAACATGATGCAACCCTGTTTCTACTAAAAATACAAAAATTATCCAGGTGTGGTTGTGCGTGCCTGTAATCCCAGCTACTTGGGAGGCTGAGGAAGGAGAATTGCTTGAACTCGAGAGCAGAGGTTTCAGTGAGTCAAGATGGTGTCACTGTACTCCAGCCTGGGTGAAAGAGCAAGACTCTGTCTCAAAAATAAAATAAAATAATCACCAAATAGTTTGCATATTCTTTATTTACATAAAATATCCAAATAATTCAGTTTTTATTATTAGAAAAAGCTAGGTCTTTTTCAAGATAAACTGAAGAAATAGTAATGTAATATTATAATTTAAATTATATTTAAATTATTTTGGAGAAACTATTTCATAAAAATATCGGACATGTTGTTCCTAAAACAACATTGCAAAAATATGCACATGCACACATACACACACACACACACACACACACACAGGAAAACTGAAATCGCCTGGTTTTTATGGCCTTTGTGACAGCTTCACAGTCTTCTCACCTATGGGGGGTACTATTTGTTACACATGAAAATTATTTATTTATTTACTTTTATTAAAAATGGGTTTCACCATGTTTCTCAGGCTGGTTTAAAAGTCTTGGGTTCAAACGATTCGCCCATCTTGGCCTCCTAAAGTGTTGGGATTAAAGGAGTGAGCCACTGCTACTGGCCATAATTTCTCTGTTTAATTGTATATTCTTCTATGGGTAACTAAATAAAATTTATATAATTAGAAAGAGGTCAGTTAAATATTGACATTAAACTATTTATTTTTGTCTTCATAGTACTAATATTTACAAGTTTGTAGAATGACAATTGTGAATATTCTCTATCATTCCAAAGTTTAAATCATTTACTCTTATAATTTTTCATACTCCTATTTTCTTTTATTTTATTCTAATTTCAAGTGAAAAGGGCAAATGTCAGTTTATTGAATATTGTTGAACTGGAGTCTAATAAATACTTTGAACAATTTCATAGATTATGAACAATATTTTCTACTTTCTCTATACACTTCACATATTTGAGTTTGTACCACACAGACTACATTTATTGCTAACTTATATTTGTGTATTCTAATCTATGCTCAGAGACGAGTTCACCTAATTTTGAGGATGTCTTCTTATTTTCATTGGAATATTAATAAATATGTGAAAAGAAAATATACATATTTCTCGCTTGGCGTGGTGGCTCATGCCTGTAATCCCAGCACTTTGGGAGGCCGACGGGGATGGATCGCGAGGTCAGGAGATCGAGACCATCCTGGCTAACATGGTGAAACCCCATCTCTAGTAAAAATACAAAACATTAGCTAGGCGTGGCGGTGGGCACATTCCACCTGAGTAAAGTTTTAACATCCTCACTATTAATGTATTTCTCTCTCTCTTTGTTTATGTCTAGTAATATTTGTTTTGTTAAATTTTGTTCTGATGTTAAATGCATATATATTTAGAATTGTTATATCTTCTTGCTGAATTGAGCTCTTTATTGTTGTATAATAACCTTTTTCTTTTTTTAATGTTTTGATATAAAGTATGTTTTACCTTATAGCTAATTCTGCTCACTTTTGATTTGTATTTGAGTGAATATCTTTTTTCATCTTTACTTTTGGTCCATATGTGACTTTATGGATAAGGTGAGTGATATGGTTTGGGTCTGTGTTCCCTCAAATATCATGCTGAATTGTGACCCCGAGTGTTGAAAGGTGAACCTAGTGGATGGTAATTGGATCATGCAGATGATTTCTAGTAGTTTAGCACCATCCCCATAGTACCATCTTGTTATAGAGTTCTCATGAGTTCAGGTTGTTTTAAAGTATGTATCACCTCCCTCTTTGCTCCCTCTCCCTCTCCTGTATCAACCATGTCAGACTTGCTGCCTTCTTCTTTGTTTTCCAACATGATTATACATTTCCTGAGACCACCCCATCCATACTTCCTGTACAGCCTGCAGAACCATGAGCCAATTAAACCTCTTTATAAAAATACATAAGTTGAGAACAGACTAATACAGTGAGTTTCTTGTAGGCAGCATCAAGTTGGTTTACTTTTTCAAACTATTCTACCAATATGCATCTTTTATATGGAGTATTTCATCCATTTACATTCAGTGTTAATATTCATATGCAAGACTTTGTTCCTGTTATAATATTGATTGTGTTTGAGTTATTTTTAAAATTTTTTGTTTTGTTCTTCTTCTCTTTTTGTCTTTGTGGCTTTACAATTTTGGTCTTATTGATATTTGATTTCTTTCTCTTTCTTCTTTGTGTGATTGTTTTATGTGAACTATGAATTTTATATCTCCATGTGCTTTTGTGTTGGTGAATACTGACCTTTCACTTTTATATTTAGGACCCCGTTGAGTATTTCGTGTAGGGCTAGTCTAGTGGTGTCAAACTCTCAACATTTGATTGCCTGGAAGGACTTTATTCCTCCTTCATTTATGAAACTGGCAGTGTATAAAATTATTGGTTGACTGTTTTTGTTTGTTTCAGCACTTCAGAAACACCATTTAATCTTTTCTGGCATGTAATGTTTCTGCTGAAAAGTTTGCTGTTAGTTGATGGGGTTTCCTTTATGGGTGACTAGACACTTTTCTTTCGCTAATTTAAAAATCTTGTTTTTACTTTAACTTTATTTTGAATAGAATATGCTGTGGTGGATTCCTTTTTGCAATGTATTTTCCTGGGGATATCTGGGCCTTCTGTACATGGATGTTTAACTCTTTTGATAGACATGAAAAGTTTTCATTATTTTCTTAATTATGTTTTTTAAACATTTTTCTATTTCTTCCCCTCGGGAATACTGATAATTTGTAAGTTTGGTCACTTTATAAAGTCCTAGATATCTTTAAGACTTTGTTGATTCCCTTAATGTTTTATTTCCTTTATTTTTTCTGAGTGAGTTATTTCAAAAGTCCTATCTTCAAGATGTGATATTCTTTTTTTTTCTTTTTTTTTTTTTGCTTGGTCGAGTGTATTATTTAAGGTTTCAAATGTACTTTTTTATATACTTCAATTATTTTTTTAGTTCCAGTACTTTTGCTTTTATGAAAAAAGTTATCTATCTCATGAGTAAATTTCTCATTCTATCCTAAATTGATTTTCTGATTTATTTTTATTGATTTTTAGATTTCTCTTGTATCTCATTGTATGTCTTTAAAATCAATATTTTCAATGATTTATCAGGCATTTCAAGGAATTATTTTTAATTGGGATCTATTTCTGTATAGTTATAACCCTTGGTGTTGTCATATTTCCCTGTTTATTCATATTTCTTGAGTTTTTCCATTGATATCTGCATATATAGGTGGAGGAGGAGTTCCTCATTCCAAATTTTTGAAATTCCTTTTCAAAATTCTTCTGTCTTCACAAGGCGACAGGAGAGAGAGCGTGAAGTGAGAATTGCCAAACACTTTTAAAACAATCATCTCTCATGAGAACTCCCTCATGGAGGGAAGTAAGGAAGAGTGTTTTCCTGAAGATGTATGTATGTCATTGGGTAAGATACTGTGCCTTTGATTTTGGGTGCCTGCAGTAGTATGATTTTTGTGTGACTTATTTGGCAGTACACAGGGTCAGTGATCTCTGGATGTCCTCAGTGACTTAGGGTACAGTTAATAGTTGAGGTTGTGGTAAAGTTTAGCTGGGGACTTGGGTGGCAACTGAGCCCGTCTTTTGGCCCCAGTGCTGAAGGCAGTGGGATAAATCTCTCTGTTTGTAAGTCTCAGAGCAGTTTACACTGACTGTAGTCTTGTGGGTCTTGGAAGGCTGATTCTTGGGCCCTCAAGTGGCCTGCTCAGAAGTTAGCAATGGGAATGCTGGGCCCAGTGTGTGAGTGGTTTCTTAGGCCACCGAGAAGCTGGTGTGGTGTCAATAATGGCAACAGCAGTGGTGGAGCAGCCCACTGAGACCGAAGTGGTTCATATTTGTGTTGGTAGAAGCAAGATCTGTTGGAAAGGCTGGTTCACAACCCCACAGCTGCCCATAGCAAGGCAATGGGTATTATCTTAAATGTGCTTTAGGAGAGCTTAGTCTCCCCTGTGCCTCTTCCAGTTGGGTAGTAGATGCAATTGTATCACCTCAAACTCGTGCTGAAAGTGGGGCACAGCCCAACATTAAACTTTCAAAATGGTACTGTGGGAACAGAGAAGGCTGAATCCCTACCAGTCAAGCAACCTAAACATTAAGCTCTGGATAGTAGAGTGCGTTCATGTCTCAGTCTCAATAGCAGCCTGTTGCAGGTCAATGGGTCTTATCATAGTGATATGGTTTGGCTCTGTGTCCATGCCCAAATCTCATCTCATATTGTAATCACCATGTGTCAGGGGAGGAAACTGGTCAGAGGTGATTAGATTATGAAGGTGGTTTCTCACATGCTGTTCTTGTGGTAGTGAGGGAGTTCTCATGAGAGATGATTATTTTAAAAGTGTTTGGCAATTTCCACTTCACTCTCTCTCTCTCTCCTGTTGCCTTTTGAAGAAGGTGCCTTCTTCTGCTTTGCCTTCCCCTAGGACTGAAGTTTCCTGAGGCCTTGCCAGCCATGCAGAACTGTGAGTCAATTAAACTTCTTTTGTTTATAAATTGCCTACTCACAAGTAGTATCTTATAGCGGTATAAAAACATACTAATTCACCCTAGGTATGCATAGGATAGTCTAGTTTCCCTGTCCTTCCTTGGCCTGGGTGGTGACTGCAGCTGCATGTCTGCCTGAACTCAGACCAAGAGTAGGTTGCAGCTCAGTGTTAAACTCAAAATTGTACCCTGAGCCTGGGACTGGAGGCAAGAGTCCCTCACAGGAAAGCAGCACCGGCAAGAAGCTGTGGGGCATGTGATTGTTTACATCTCAGTCTCAACAGCAGCCTAGAGTATGGGGGCAGGGACCCTTCTGTAGATGCATAAGAGCACCTGGTCTCCCTTCTCCTTCCTTGGAGCAGTACAGCAGCAGCTGCCATGCCTATAGATTCCCAGTTTCAGGGTTTTCATAATGGTTGCAAGCTGATACTGCTCTAGGCTCAGATGCCTGTGGCATTCTGTGTGGGTTCTGTTTCAGTGTCTCTGTGCAATCTTTAGGCAGCTCCATATATCAGGCCTGAGGCTTTAGGGGGTCGAGCAATTCTTCCACCGCAAAGACTGTTAAAATCCCTGCTGGGAGCAGTGATGTTTCTTTTGTACTTTTTCTGCGTATCCAGGAGCGTCTCCTGGCTCTGAGTCAGTTCCCAGGTGGGCAAGCTGCTTTGAATCCCCTCCTTACTTATTTCTGGTGCTTCCTGTCTGTTCTCTGGTGAATCCTAGCATTCTCTTCTAAATATGATTATCTACTTCCTGTTCATTTTTCTCTCCATGGAGGGGGCACGTACTACCTCCTTCTATCTTGATCCCACCCCTAAAAATATTTTTCTAATAAAGTTGGCTTTATAAATCTATAGTACTTGATTGTATACTTCATAGCATTGTAAAATTTCCTAATTATAATTTGTTTGAGAATAAAACCTATATAGGTAATGAATTAAGTACTTGAGAAATTTGAGATATTTAGATTTATTTATCTATTTATTTAGCAAGGCATTTTTTACTTTGCTGTTGCATTTCCTTCTACTACTTTTTACATCAGCTACATATCTGATGAAAGGTTTCATGTTTTCTGCAACATCTAACCTCATGTTTTTGCCATACGTCTCAAATTTTCTGATTTGTGATTTTCTAAGAGGATCCATAGCCCACTAACAAAGCATCCCAAGAGGACAGAAGTATAACTCATCCCCAGTGATAGCCCTTAATAAATGGGGGTGAAGATGTGAGTTTGAGTTTGTGAATAAACATCCCAGTTCTACATCTAGAAAAAAAAAATCCGAGATTCAAGCTACATGTTTCCACAGATGGTCTTGAAAAAGACAGAGCCACAGTTTTCCATAGTATTAACCAGATCATTAATATACACTCTACCATCTTTTTTTACTTTTCTGTCTCAGTCACCTCATTTTATCAGTCCTGCTTTCAGACATCACCTCCAAAATCCCTTACCTGAAACCAAGTCTTTGTCTCAGTTTCCATTTATAGTAAAAGTCAAGTAAAGGCATGTAGTAGAAGTTAAGTGGTATGCACATGGACACACAATAGTATCATAATTAATAAGGCTCTCACTGTGACTGGATTGGGATGAGAGGTAAAAAAGAAGCAGTGGCTTCTCAGTAACTCCAAGACGTCAATGGTATGAGAAAACTGTAAAACAGCAATTGTGTTGTAAATTGTCTTTGTTAAATTCCAGAATTGCATGAATATTCTGGATGAAGAGAAGTCGCCTTTCCATCGTTCTTTTTGAGGAGAGCAGCCTCTTCTTGCTCAGTTAGCATGCCAATTATCACCTCAATAAAATGCTTTAAAATACTATTTTTTACTATCAAGCTGTGCTTCCCACTCTTTCATTGCCTACAGACCAATAACTATGGTAATGTCATTTTCTGTTTTGAGGGAAAATAACATTTTCATTGAAGAAATTTCATGGCCATCATCTTGCCATGACTAACAGGTACAGATGATGGGGGAATTGTAGCAATGGATCTTAAAGGTACAGGTAAAAGAGAGAGTCAGCAAAAAATATGACTGAATTGGGGAGAAAATATTGGCATGGGGAATCTCTCCTTTGATTCAGCATTTAATATCCTGACCAGCTAAAATAAGACATGTCTAATATGCTTCTTGGATGCTTCTTGGGTGTTAGATATGATACAGTCATAATAAATCGACTAGTATTCATATATTGGTATAGTGCATTGACGTTAATATGCCAACTGTGTTGCTGTAACTTTGAGGAAGGGTAAGAATTGGGAATATGATCATTGATAAATGACACGAAGCCAGATGGCAAACCTTCTTATGCTCCTGAAGAGTTCAGAAAACATTCCATTTACGAAAAACATAAGGTATATCACAATATGTGAGTGGCACTGACAACCACAAATAGTGCAGTAAGAATGCCCTATCAGGTCATAATTGATTAAAAGAGATGCTGCCATTGATCTATGTTAAGTTCATTTGTTTTTAAAAAGCTGAAACCACTTGGTAGTACCTAAACACCAGCAGCAATGTTGTTTGCTACAAAACTGGTGGAAACATGCTGTGGCAACTGGTATTTTTGACCTGTAGGGATCTGTGGCAACAGCTAAAAGATCAGACTATTCTTAGACGCAACATAGAAGTATGGATAGACTTGTATAAAGAAGGACAAGTATAGCTAGATTTATATATTTCAAAATATACAAAATACAGGAAGGAGTTTAAAATTTAAGTAGGGGAAATTATCTGGGGATAATGGCAGCAGTTTTTGAAAGCCATTAACTTACTCAGAAAAAACATACAGAGTTACTGGAATAGCAATACCAAATATCCATGGAAAATATCTGCAATTAAATTTAGTTAGATAACCCCAGTGTTTGCTAGGGATGCCACAACGAAGCTTCAAATTCTAGGTGGCTTGGAACAAAAGAATTTCTAATCTCTCAGTCCTGCAGAACAGATGTCTGAAATCTATGTATTGGCAGGGACGTGCTCCCCTGAAGTTTCTTGGAAAGGGTTGGTTCCAGGTTTCTTTCCTATCTTCTGATAGCTTCAGCCATTCCTTGCTTGCTGTTGACCATCTTCTCCCTGTTTCTCTTCACACCATGTTTTCCTTGTATGCTTATCTATTTCTGTCTACAAAATTTTCCCTTTTTATGAGAATATCAATCATATTGTGTTAAGGGCCCCCTAATGACCTTATCTTAACTTGTTCATCTGCAAAGACTACTTCCAAACAAGGTTACATTCACCAGTACTGGGGATTGGGATTTCATCTTCCTAGAGTGAATTCAATCTATAACACCCAGAAATCATCAAATAAATGTGGTATGTACAAACTTCCTGCTACTAAAATAATCTAATAATATGTATCAGATACTTTGCCAGAAGAATCAGGAGAATAGCAACAGGACTCTAAACTGGAAAATATCAAATTATCCAACAGGTTCTTATTAACTAGGATGTGGCATAATCTAAGCACAACAACCAAAATTGACAATATTTTTCAAATTCTAATTTATGGGTACTTCAGAGTAGCATCAGAGGTTTAGAAAAGACAGACGTTGACTTTGGAATGTACATTTTTGAAACTAGTAAACAAAAGCTCCCTTTGAGGACAAACTGCTGCCCTGAAGAGTTAATGTTAGAAATATAATCTAAATTGAACAGGACACCTGCAACAAGGGAAAGAGGAGTAATGAAATAGATAAAAAGTTGGGGAGTAAATCAGAGGAGGCAAATATCAGAGTGTAAGACATATTTTTTATCACTTTTTAAAAACAACTGAAAAGGCAACTCTAAGTCCCTGAAGCTAGAAAAGCAATTCTATTTTCCAATTCCTGTTAAAAGTGCAAAACAACTCATATCGCCTAAACATAAGAGGCAGAAAAAGAATTGCAATTGAATCCTACAAAAATATATTGTTAGAAAAAAAGACCAAAGAGCATAATAAGGTCCCTTTAGACAATGAAGGCTGGTAACAAGTATATGCACACAAAACAAGAGAACTAAACTCAAAGCAAAAATTATACCTAACAAAGTTAAATATGTAAGAAAGACTTTATTCAAAACCATTGTAATACAAGAGATCAAGAGTCTGAACTCAACTTCAAGGAAATAAAGGACAGGTGAGTTTTATGAAATATTAGAAAAATCTATATTTATCAATTGGCCTTACACAAAGGAAAAGTAAGCTTTCTCTTTTCTTCACAACAGGAGAGCGTCAACTAAAATACCAGTATATCAGAAGGGAGAATTTAGTAAATAGAGGTTTGCAAAGTTAACACACAGTCAATAGCTTTCATAAATAAAGTGGAATCCTTGGCTTGATATTATATTGAAAGGAGGTGTCCATTTATAATAGCAAAAATAAAAATCAAGTACCTAGGATTGAAATTGGAATCAATATGGAATATTAAAATATAAAAGAAGAAGATGAAATATGTATTGATTCTTTCATCCAGCAATGCCACTTTCAGAAATTTAACCCTAATACAAATGTCAATACTAGAAAAAGATGCATGATTTGGGTTATTTATTGTAATATTAATAAAGGCAAAATATTTAAAATGGATTGAATATTCATTAAGAGAAGAGTGGTTGAATATCTTTGGTATATCCATACAATGGGATGATATGCAGCTATAAAACTGAATAAAGAATATACCTCTACTACTTTGACAACATCCAGGATTAATTTCTAAGCAAAACAATGCAAAATTAAATGTGAATAGGATATTACCTTTTATATTAAAAACATGGATCTAAAATACGAATTAAAATATTAATAATAACATACGATAAGACAGTATAAGATGGAAGCCCAGAATTTGAAATTTATATTTTTGAAATACTTTGCTTTCTGTATTTGGCTTTGGATCCATGTACACATTTCAAACAAATATAAAATAAAGTTAATCTTCAAAAAATCTATTTTAAAAGCTATATGAATCTAATAAATAAATTATTCAAGTAATAAAATACTGTTGTAAGACCAGATGACAATACAACACGGAGATGGATATCACATGTGACTTCAAAACACAGTAATTTGACAAAATATTTCTAATATAATATAGCTTAATCAAATACATTATGATAAAAATAAATGTTTTAGTAATTATGTCATTGTGAGTTGTGTCTATTGTTATTCTGAAACTGTTGCGTGAATCCTATAAAATAAATCAAATGAGTAGCTATACTGAAATCTGAACATTTTTATCCTTGGGAGAAAGGTGATACAGGTTTAAGATTGAAAATATTAAATAAAAACTTGTACAACGACTTTGAGTTAGAATTACCAGTGTGAACTCGTTATGCATTTTGTATTTCATAAAACATATGTATTTTCTACTTCTGTTAATGGGAAATGCATGCTAGTATCAATATTGTGGTATCTAAACTTCCTAGAACCTCTTGAAGAAATGGTTATTTCCAGGACTTGGACTGGAATTGTGGAAGAACCAAGCAATGCTGTGTCATTTAAGGAAGCAAGGAAGCTTTTAAAGACACTGGGTAGTCAAAGGGACTCAACTATCAACTAAGAAAGGTTCTCACTGGTAAAAGATAGAAAACAACATGTCATTATAAATAATAAGCATAATGGATCAAAACACATAAAATATGTTCAAATCTGTTATTTGAATGAGAAAAAATATAAATTGCTTAAATGTACAGAATTAAACATATATATGTATGTACTTTCCTATATGAACAATAACAGAGTAGTTAATGGGTGCATTCATTTTCTTCATGTAATTATTTCAGATAATGGCAATAAAAGTTATAATTAGAATATTACCATTTAAAAACTCCTGATAATTGCAGAGAGTTTGCATTTCTGTTTTGCACATTAATATCTTCCAATATCAAAGAGGAAATGATAATGAGAGAGAGAAAGAAGAAGGGAAAGAAAGAGAAAATGAGAAGAAAGGGAAAGAATTGAAGGAAGGAAAGAAGGAAAGAAGGCAGGAAGAAAAGAAAGAAGGTAGGGAGAGAATGACATCCAGTTCCATCCATATTGCTGCAAATGACAAGATTTTATTTTATTTTATGACTGAATAATATTGCATTGTGTATATATACCATATTTTAATCCATTCATCTGTTGATGGACACTTAGATTGATTCTATATTTGGCTATTATGAATAGTGCTGCCATAAACATGTTAGTGCAGATACGTCTTTGTTATGCCTATTTCCTTTTTTTTGTTTGGATATATACCCATCAGTGAGATTGCTGGATATTCTGGTAGTTGTATTTTTAGTTTTTTTGAGGAAACTTAATGCCATTTTTTTATAGTGGTTGTACAAATTACATTCCTGCAACAGTGTATGAGGGTTCCCTTTTCTCCACCTTGTCATCAGCATCCACTATTCCCTGGCCATGTTAACTGGGCCAAGTTGATGTCTCATTGTGGTTTTGATTCCTGTTTCTCTGATGTTTAGAGATGTTGAGTATTTTTAAATATACCTGTTGGCCATTTGTATGTTTTCTTTAAGAAATGTCTACTCAGGTCTTCTATTTTTAATTAGATTAATTGTTTTTTGGCTATTGAACCGAGTCCCTTATATATTCAGGTTATTAATGCCTTCTCAGATGGATAGTTTGCAAATGTTTTCTCCAGTTCTGTGGCTTGTCTATTCACTTTGTTGACTGTTTCCTTTGCTATGCAGAAACATTCTAGCTTGATGTAATTTAATTTGCCTATTTTTGCTTTGGTTGTCCATGCTTTTGAGGTATTACTAAAAATATATATATGTGTTTTTTTTATTATACTTTAAGTTCTAGGGTACATGTGCACATCGTGCAGGTTTGTTACGTATGTATACATGTGCCATGTTGGTGTGCTGCACCCATTAACTCGTCATTTACATTAGGTATATCTCCTAATGCTATCCCTTCCCGCTTCCCCCACCCCACAATAGTCCCCGGTGTGTGATGTTCCCCTTCCTGTGTCCAAGTGATCTCATTGTTCAATTTCCACCTGTGAGTGAGGACATGAGGTATTTGGTTTTCTGGTCTTACGATAGTTTGCTGAGAATGATGGTTTCCAACTGCAATGATGCCCCTACAAAGGACATGAACTCATCCTTTTTTATGTCTGCATAGTATTCTATGGTGTATATGTGCCACATTTTCTTAATCCAGTCTGTCACTGATGGACATTTGGGTTGATTCCAAGTCTTTGCTATTGTGAATAGTGCCGCAATAAACATACGTGTGCATGTGTCTTTATAGCAGCATGACTTATAATTCTTTGGGTATATCCCCAGTAATGGGATGGCTGGGTCAAATGGTATTTCTAGTTCTAGATCCTTGAGGAATCGCCACACTATTTTCCACAATGGTTGAAATAGTTTACAGTCCCACCAACAGTGTAAAAGTGTTCCTATTTCTCCACATCCTCTCCAGCACCTGTTGTTTCCTGATTTTTTAATGATTGCCATTCTAACTGGTGTGAGATTGTATCTCATTGTGGTTTTGATTTGCATTTCTCTGATGGCCAGTGATGATGAGCATTTTTTCATGTGTCTGTTGGCTGTATGAATGTCTTCTTTTGAGAAGTGTCTGTTCATATCCTTTGCCCACTTTTTGATGGGGTTGTTTTTTTCTTGTAAATTTGATTGAGTTCTTTATAGGTTCTGGATATTAGCCCTTTGTCAGATGAGTAGATTGCAGAAATTTTCTCCCATTCTGTAGGTTACCTGTTCACTCTGACGATAGTTTATTTTGCTGTGCAGAAGCTCTTTAGTTTAATTAGATCCCATTTGTCAATTTTGGCTTTTGTTGCCGTTGCTTTTGGTGTTTTAGACATGAAGTCCTTGCCCATGCCTATGTCCTGAATGGTACCACCCAGGTTTTCTTCTAGGATTTTTATGGTTTTAGGTCTAACATTTAAGTCTCTAATCCATCTTGAATTAATTTTCGTATAAGGAGTAAGGAAAGGATCCAGTTTCAGCTTTCTACTTATGGCTAACCAATTTTCCCAGCACCATTTATTAAATGGGGAATCCTTTCCCCATTTCTTGTTTTTCTCAGGTTTGTCAAAGATCAGATGACTGTAGATGTGTGGTATTATTTCTGAGGGTTCTGTTCTGTTTCATTGATCTATATCTCTGTTTTGGTACCAGTACTATGCTGTTTTGGTTACTGTAGCCTTGTAGTATAGTTTGAAGTCAGCTAGCGTGATGCCTCTAGCTTTGTTGTTTTGGCTTAGGAATGTCTTGGCAATGCAGGGTCTTTTTTGGTTCCATATGAACTTTAAAGCAGTTTTTTCCAATTCTGTGAAGAAAGTCATTGGTAGCTTAATGGGGATGGCATTGTATCTTCACATTACTTTAGGCAGTATGGCCATTTTCACAATATTGATTCTTCCTATCCATGATCATGGTATGTTCTTCCATTTGTTTGTGTCCTCTTTTATTTCATTGAGCAGTGGTTTGTAGTTCTCCTTGAAGAGGTCCTTTCCATCCCTTGTAAGTTGGATTCCTAGGTATTTTATTCTCTTTGAAGCTATTGTGAATATTTGCTAAGACCAATGTCCTGGAGGATTTTCCTAAAGTTTTCTTGTAGCAGTTTCATTTTGAGGTCTTAGATTTATCTTTAATTCATTTTGATTTGATTTTATGAGAGATGGGTAGTTTCATTCTTCTGCATATGAGATATCTTCTCATATCTCCAGCACTATTAATTGATGAGACTGTTGTTTTTCCAATATATGGTGTCTTTGTTGAAATTGAGTTAGCTTTAAATGTGTGAATTTATTTTGAGATTATCTATTCTGTCCCACTGGTCTATGTGTCATATTATCTATTATGCCCCACTGGTCTGTTTTCATGCTGGTACCTTTCTGTTTTGGTCACTATGACTCTGTAACATATTTTGAGGTAAGAGAGTATGATTCTTCCAGGCTTGTTATTTTTACCTAGGACTGCTTTGACAATTCAACATATTTTGTAATTCTCTATATATTTCAACTTTTTTTTCTATTTCTGTGAAGAATGCTGTTGATATTTTGATAGGGATTGACTGAATCTGTAGATCACTTTTGGTAGTGCAGACATTTTACAGTATTAATTCTTCCAATTCATGAGCATGGGATATCTTCTCATCTGTGTCCGCTTCACTTTTTTCCTCATTGGTTTATAGTTTTTCTTGCCAAGGTCCTCATTTCTTTGGTTAATTTATTCCTAGGTATTTTACTTTTTTTATAGTTATTATACATTTGTTCACTTTGTTTATTTCTTTATCTGATTGTTCACTGAATGTTCACTTTTTATGTATGTAAATGCCAGTAATTTTTGTATTTTGATTCTGTATCCTGCAACTTTACAGAATTTATTTATTAGTTCTAAAAGTTTTTGAAGAAGGCTTTAGGGTTTTCTAAATATAAGATCATGCCATCTGTAGCAAGGCTAATTTTGTCTCTTCCTTTTCAATTTATGTGTCCTTTATTTATATCTTCTTTCTAATCGCACTGCATAGGACTTCCAGTATTGTATTGAATAAAAGTAATAGAATTGGGTATACTTGTTTACTTCCAGATCTTAGAAGAAAGGCTTTCAATTTTTCCCTGTTCAGTATGATGTATGCTATAGATTTGCAACATATGACCTTTATTATTTTGAAGAATGTTCCATCTATATTCAGTTTGTCAAGCATTTTTAATAAAAGTAAATCAATATTATGTTACTAATTATGGTTTTGTATAGTATTTGAAATTTTTCTATTACAAATTTACAACAATTTGTTTCTCCAGAATTATAATGATTAAATATTCAGTTGTAAGATTTTTAAAAAATTAATAAGATTGTCATTTGATTAAAAAATTATGTTTTTAATTATGTGTAGGTCTGTATATGAATATTTCTGTCTACTGAGTAATGTTTGAATGTAAGAATCATCTGAAAATTTTATTTTCAGGGATAATTTTTTAAAAAACATAATTCATGTTTAAACTGTCTTGAATAAAAGACTTTCTAAAAACAGAGAAAAGAACATTTTTTCTTATAGACCTACTGTATTTGTTCATTCTCACATTGCTATAAATAAATGCCTGAGACTGGGCAAATTATAAGAAAAGAGGTTATATTTGTTCATGGTTCTGCAGGCCGTACAGGAAGCATGGTAGTGTCTGCTTCTGGAGAGGCCTGAGGGAACTTACAATCATGGCGGAAGGAAATGTAGGAGCAGGCATCTTCTCATGGCTTGAGCAGGAGGAAGAGAGAGAGGGAAAGTGCAGCAGACTTCTAAACAAACCGATCTCGTGAGAAATCTATTACAAGAACAGCACTGCGAGGATTTTGCTAAACCGTTCATGAGAAACCACCCCCACGACAAATTACCTCCCGCCAGGCCCCACCTCCAACATCAGGGGTTACATTTCAACATGAGATCTGGGGAAGCACACGGATCCAAACCATATTACTGGTACAATCAAATATTATGAAGAACAAATTATCAATATCTACTAAGTGACTATGTGCGTGTTCTTCAACTGTGAATGTCTAATTGAATTTTTTCATCCTGTATACATATATGTACAAAGATGACATGTACAAGAATGTTTATAGTTTCATTATTTGCAACCATAAAAAAGTGAAGTAGAATTTGCCACTACTACACATATAAATATATTTGAATATCCAAATTAATTTGATAGAGGATAAAAATTAACTTGCTTTCTATTAAGGCGTATAAACTCAAAATTAAAATTAAATAATGTAGTCATTGAAAAAGTGTAAGTACAGAAGACACCATTTTCACAGATTTTTAAATGTCCACAATGAACACATGATACTTTTAAAGCTCCTTATAGATTGAAGAAATGTGTAAAAAGATTATGAGAAAGGATACTTACCAACTTGATCATGTCAAACTGGTAAATGGGAAAGGTAATAAAATTAGGTCAAAGTTCAAAAAGATACTTGAAGATATCTATTTCTTATTATTTTTTGTAACAGGACTTATTGATGAATATAGTTCCACATAACATAAAGTTCCCCTGTTTAAAGTGTACATTTCAATGCTATTTAGAACACTTACAGAGTTATGCGACTAACATTATAATTTAATTTTGGACATTTCTATCAATAAAAATCCCTTAAACAATTATAATATTTTATTATTGAAATAAAATAATATGAAGCAATGTAGTAAAATAGGGCATGTATTTGTTGGATTCATAGAGGTTGTGTTTATTCTTCTTTAAAGCATTGTATGTCTAAATAATGTTATCTAAAATAAAGATAAACCATACAGATTAAAAAATATTCTTCTACATGAAATAGCTATAGAAGTTTCTGTTTTCTTGTATTAATCCTAACTTGTTACATAACATAGCCTTCAATTGCTCAGAAACTGTCATTCTCAATCTCTTTTGTGTGGATACAGATTTTCAGAACTGCACTTCGTTTGTGGATGAATGTTGCTATTTCTGAGTCAACTGTGTTGATGGCACTTCCTAAATTTTTTTTTTTTGAGCCACATTTCTTATACTACAAAACTCATACTTTTAAAGTGAACTATTCACTTGCTTTCAGTATGTTACAAAGTTATAGAACCTTACCACTATCTATCACTTTACCCCAAAAAAGTTATATATGCATTAGTACTTATGTCCCTTCTAACCTCTCCCTATTTCCTGAAAACCATTTATCTGCCTCATATCTCCATAGATTTGACTATTCCGGACATTTAAAATTAAGTGAAGCATATAATATGTAGTCTTTTGTATATAGCTCATTTCAGTTTTCAGTTTGCATAGTGTTTTCAAAGTTTTTCCATGTTGTGGCATGTATCAATATTTTATTTCACTGTATTTCCAAGCATTATTTCACTGTATGTATATACATTTTTTCATCCACTTCTCAGTTGATAGATATTTGTGTTGTTTTAAATTTGTCTATTATGATATGTGCGAAGTTTCTAATGGGTGTATGTTTTTGGTTCTTCTGGATGTTTACCTAAGAGTTGAACACTGGGTCTATGTTTAATTTTTTTGTGGGATTGACAAAATATTTTCTAAGATGAGTGTACCATGTAATAATCTACCAGCAATATATGACTCTTTGAATCCCTTCACATCATCCTCAACACATTATTTTATATTATTTTTATTATAACACATCTAGTAGAAGCAAAGTAGAATCTCATTGTGGTTTTAATTTGCATTTTGATAATCACTAAGAATGTAGAACATTTTTTCACATACTTATAGGCCGTTTGTATATCTTCTTTAGAAAAATGCTCAAATTCTATGATATTTTAAAATTATGTACTTTGTGTTTTTATTATTGAATTATTGTAGTTTTTATATATTCTAGATAGAATTTCTTATCTAATATATATCAAACATTTTCTCACATTTTGTGAGTTATCTTTTCACTTTCTTGATGGTATCATTTGAAGCTCAAAGGTTTATATTTAATTGGGATGAAGTCCAATTTATCTATTATTCAATAGGTATGTTTTTGGAGTTATGTCTAAAATCATTGTCTTGCTCAAAGTCAAGAGGATTTATGCCTATGTTTTCATCCAAGGTTTTTATACTTTTAGCTCCTATATTTGAGTCTTTGGTCTATTTTAAGTTAACTTTTGTATTTGCTATAAAGGAGAGTCCAATATCTTTTTTTTTTTCTTTTTACATGTAGATCTAATTGTTTCAGTGTGGGGAAAAGAAAGAGATCAGCTTGTTACCGTGTCTATATAGAAGGAAGTAGACATAAGAGACTCCATTTAGTTCTGTATTTGAGATGCTGTTAATCTGTGACCCTACCCCCAACTTTGTCCTTGCAAGAGACATGTGCGAAGGTGATTTAAGGTTAAAAGGATATTGGGCTGTGCAGGATGTGTCTTTGTTAAACAAGTACCTGAAAGAAGCTTGATGGTTAAAAATCCTGCCCCTCCCTGGGATTGGAACATCTCCGGGTAATACCCATTGTGTGTCTTGTTTACTGAGTAAGGAGAAAACACCTTTAGGAATAAGGTGGGACTTGCTGGAGCAATACTGCTAAAAGGTTTATGGAGATGTCGCATATACATCTCAAGGCACAGCATTTTCCTTTAAACTTATTCATGTTACAAGGATTTGTTCATATGTCTTACTGCCGGTTTCCTCCCTACAATAATCCTATTGTCCAGCCACTCCCTTATCCTTTTAATGATAAAGATAATTCTCAATAAATACTAAGGGAACTCAGAGGCCGGTGCCAGTGTGGGTCCTCTGAAAACACAGCACTGGTCCCCTGGGTCCCGCTTTTCTTTCTCTATACTTTGTCTCTGTGTATTATTTCCTTTTCTCAAGTCTCTCGTCCCACCTAGCGAGAAGCACCCACAGGTGTGGAGGGGCAGGCCACCCCTTCAGTTTCAGTATCATTTGCTAAAATTAATATTCTTTCCTCATTGAATTGTCTTGGCACCCTTGTGCAAAATCAATTGAAAATAAACATCAAGTTTTATTTCTAGTATCTCAATCCTATTCTGTTGATCTGTGTGCCTAGTCTTATGCTAGCTGTATTGTCTTTAATTACTGTAGTCTTGTAGTAAGTTTTGAATGAGGAAGTGTAAATTCTTCAACTTTACACATTTTTAAGATTGCTTTGATTATTATAGGTCCTTTGCTTTTCATATAAATTTTAGGATCAGCTTGTTAACACTTGCAATAAAGCCAGATGAGATATTGCTAGAGATTGAATCGAGTCTGTATGTCAGTTTGGGGAGGATTGCTGTTTTAATATTAAGCCTCTTAACCCCAAAATACAGGATCTTTCCACTTATTTAAATGTTATTTTAGAAAATTAACAATTGTTTTAGTTTTGAGGGTATAAGTTTTGCACTCATTTGGAAAAGATGTTTTTATGAATTTTATTCTGTTTGATGCTATTTTATTTTTAAATTTCATTTTCATATTGTTCATTGCTAGTATATAGAAATATAAGTAGTTTTTATATGTTGATATTGTATCCTGTAACCTTTCTGAATTGATTTATTACCTCCAAAAGTAATTTTGCAGATTCATTGAATTTTCTGTTTAAGATCATGTTACCTACAAACGGAGATAATTTTACTTTGCTTCTATTCTTTAAGCTATATAAAAATATGTATCTACAATAAATCTACAATATATAAGTATATATATAATATTACATATTATTATATTATATGTATATAAGTAAATATATATTTTATATATAATATTATATATATATTATTTTTTGTCTTGCTTATTTTCCTGGCTATTGTCTTCTGTAAGATGTTAAAATAGAAGTGGAGAGAATGGACATTCTTGTCTTGTTTCTAATATTAAGGAAAAAGCTTCCAGTCTTTCACAATTAAGTATGCTAACAGTGAATGTTTCATAGATTGCCCTTTTTAGGTTGAAGACATTCATACCTATTCCTAATTTTTTTAGTATTTTTTTGAATCATAAAAAGTTGTTGGATTTTTCAAGTGCTTTTTCTTTTCCTACTGTCTGTGCATTTTGTTATTATTAATATGATGTACTATAAATAGTTTGTATGTCAATAATATGGGGTATTATGATGATTTATTTTTATACATTAAACCACCTTTGCATTTCTGAGATAAATATTTCTTGGTGAAGATATCTAAATAGTTTTTACATGGTGACAGCTCCTGTTTGCTATCATTTGGTCAAGGAATTTATATCTATATCTAGAAAGGATATTGGTCAGTAATTTTCTTGAGTTATTTTATGATTTGGGCATCAGAGTGTTTACTATTTTTTTTTCTTTGGAAAATTTTGTGAAGGAATGATGCTGATTCTTCTTTAAACATTTATTAGAACTATATCTGTCAGGGGGAAGGGAGAACATTGGGAAAAAAAAAAAAAAACAGCTAATGCATGCTGGACTTAATACTTAGGTAACGGGTTGATAGGTGCAGCAAACCACCATGGCACACGTTTACCTATGTAACAAAACTGCACATCCTCCACATGTACCCTGGAACTTAAAATAAAATTTAAAAAGTTATCTGTGAAATCATCTGTTCCAGGGCTTGTTTGTGGGATTTAAAAATTACTAATTTAGTAATGAAATTACTTGTTTGATTACTGAACCAAAATAAAGACTATCATATGTTATCATTTATAAGTTTGTTAATACTTTCTATATCTTCTTGGGTTTATTTTGTGATTCCCCTGCAAGAACTACATCCATTTCATCTAGAATATCAAACTTGGCATAAAAATATCCATACTATTCTCTAATAATACTTTGAATTTCTAGATTAATAAGTTTTAGTTCATTCCACTTCTTAGATGTGTAGATCATTTTGTAAAAATCAAATTTGGGTAGTATTCATCCATTATTTCTGCTCCTTTCTTTATTGCCTCTCCTTTTCTTCTAATACTTCCAATATGTACAATATGCATATGTTATTGCACTTGTCTCTGAGTTTCTGTTCATTTTTCTGCATCCCCTTTTCTTTTTGTTCCACAGACTAGATAATCACAATTTACTTGTCTTGAATTTTAATGATACTGTATTTTTTTGCCAGGTCAAATCTTAAAACCCTCTAATAAATTTTGTGTTTCACTTACCATAATTTTCAAATAAAGAATTTCTGTTTTTTAAATAATTTCCATCTCTGTGATTTGGTGAATAAACATTTCTTATAATCTCTGCTAGTTCTTCATACATAGGTTTCTTTATTATTTCAATTTGCATAAAATAGCTAATTTTAAGTCTTTGCATAGTAAGTTAATTATTTGCACTTCCTCCGGGACAGTTCCTATTACATCTTTTCCAATGTATGAAATATATTTCTTGTTTATTTGCATATATTGTAAATTTGGATTGTAGACAACTGGAAATTTCACATGATATAATGTGACAACTTTAGAGTCCTATTCTTCTCCAGTATTTTTTGATGCTATTGCAGTTTGTTTGTTTAATGGCTTTCCTTAACAAATTCAATGAATTGGTTTGTTGTCTATCAATTGAAATATTTCCTTGGATAGATTTGTCGTCACCTAATGATTGGTTAGAGATTGCCTCAAAGCCTTTGATGAAATAAGCTCCTCAGCCTTTGCTAAGGGACTCTGCTTTTATTTTGGAGTGCCCCTCCCATGCTCTGCAGGCAGTTTACAACTCTGCCTTAGCCTTCAGTTACTGCTTAAGCAGGGCCTCAAAGTCAGCCATAAAGAAGGTAGGGACTTCAAGTGACTCTCCAGAACATACACACAGCCCTGCACCTACGGCTAACATTTTAGATTTTTAGAAATATGCCAGAGTTTTAAAAAAAATGTCCCTATGAGTATTTTATTCTACAGATTTCCCTTTTGAATATTTGATCTCCTTTCGTTTGTCCTAACTTTTACTATGGAGTTAGGCAGCTGTGGTGTTCAGCAGTTTTACTGATTATTTTTGACAAATACCTTGGGAAAAATGTGTTCACAATTAAGTGAGTTCTGAATCAGGCCAATTAAGAGAAGTTTTGTGAGTGCAGCTTTTCAGAAAATTGCCAGGCAGGTCTGATGACCGTTCTCTGCATTCAGGACTTTTGTATAGCTCCAGCGCCATATTGTGTTTTCCAGTGTCTGCTAGGTTTCTGGATTTTACCAGACATTATGTTTGTCAGACTTTTGGTTTTCAAGGCCACAAAATGGCTAAGAGAGAGGATCATGGTAACAGGGCAAATTAACCTGACACAAAATACACTTTTTTACTGAAAGCCATTTTTTGAGCAAACAATCCTCAGATGGTTGCAAACTTTGCTTAATTTCTAAAATTCTGAAAATAAAAAAGCTTTCAGAGTAGTCATTTTCAAGCATTTTTGTTGCTTTTGTGGAAGGTTGAATGTTCCAAGATTCTTATTCCACTATTTCCACTGTCATTCATTTTTTTACCTTTCTTAAAAAAGAAAAACTGTGATATTTTTCAGGTTTTTTCTGTGACTAGTATTTCTGACAATCTGGTCTAATATTGACATTTTCTTTTCATTATGGTGCCCATACATATACTTATTTTTGAACTCTCATTTATTTCAAACTACTACAATATTTTGTTCTGTATAATGCTGTTAAATTATTTTTTTTTCTATTAGAGTCAAAATGTAGTATCTGTGTTTTATTGTTACTGTTGTTGTTATTATTAACAAAGATCACTTATTTGTAAAAACAAAGTCCTAAAAATGGTGGAAATGTAGAAATATTTATTAGAACCAGTCAGAAATCTAGACTGAAGATATGAAGCAGCTAATTTTATTATTCTCTGTGCCCACCTAGAATTAATGTGTGCATTGAAGTCAAGGTTTGAATGAAATTATGTGTCAGTTGTGGTAGAAGACATCATGTAGAAATCAGAAACTTCAACATGAAATGAGAATTTTGAAAGGCATTAGATAGCTTAAGAATGAGAATGGCAGTCTTGGATGAGTCCAGACTAAATCCCAATGGTTTCCTAGGATAGTTCTAAAAGAATGCATTATTTGTTGCCGCCACTGGGTTGAAATAGCTGGAAATACAGTATCAGTTTTATTCCAAGGGTTAAGAATAAGATGAAAAGTTGAAGTCACATTCTCATCAAAGTAGTTATGTGAAAATAAGAGTAAAAATTCCTTATAAAAATTACATCAATAAGAAGAAGATCTCCTATAGTAATTACCTAAATAGGAAGGAATACAGAGATAGTTCTGAATACCCAATTCCCACTGAACTATTCTGGATAATATGAATAAAAATATCATAACTTAATTGAAGAGAGATTTTCCTTTTCCACAGACCCACAATCTTCAATTTCTCCAATAATAAAACTAGAATCAGACACATATTTAACCACAGAGCTACTGATAATGTTAAACATTGAAGTATAAGTGTTAGACAAAATGCAATTGAAAAAGTTTACTAATATTTTAATGTATGTGCAAGTATGGTTTCTAAAATAAAATAAAGATGGATTTTACTTTTTATTGGGGTGAAATTTGTATTTATGTATGTAGTTATTAATAATATGTTATGATTCTCTGTTAGTTGGGTTTGTTTCTAATTATTTGCTTTAATTTTACCAAAGTATAGCCTCAAGAGTGGCACATGATTAATAAAATTACCTACTAAATTTTATTGAATTCTTATTTATTTATTTATTTATTTATTTATTTATTTATTTATTTAGAGATGGTCTCACTCTGTTGCCTAGGCTGGAGTGCAATGGTATGATCTCGGCTCACTGCTACCTCCACCTCAGGTTCAAGTGATTCCTCTGCTTCAACCTCCTAAGTAGCTGGGATTATAGGCACATGCCACCAGACCTGACTAATTTTTGTATTTTTGGTAGAGACGGGGTTTCACCATGTTAGTCAGGCTGGTCTCGAACTCCTGATCTCGTGATCTGCCCTTCTCAGCCTCCCAAAGTGCTGGGATTACAGGCAAGAGCGACCGTGCCCGGACTTTTTATTGAATTCTTTAGTAGGATTGTTGAAGCATGTTGTTCATGAAAACCCTTTACAGGAACCACTGGACATTCATAAAAGCCTTGAGAAATGTGGTGATGATTACAACTGTGGGTTGTAATTTAGTAGTTAGAAATTATAACTGGGGACATTATATTTGAGTTGGACTTCCTTTTCTCTGAAGTGGTACAGCCCCATAAGGAGCAACAGGAGCACAGTATGAATTCAGAATAGTCTAATCTGGGTTTTTTTTTTTTTTTTGATGTTAGCTGATACATCATTGTGACTTCAATAACAAAATAGTCAGAAATGACCTAAAGTTCATCCTGATGTGTATAACTATGAATATTCTAACGACACATTAAGCCAACATAGTAATCTTATTTGATCTGAGTCCTAGCATATCCATCAATTCATGAATTAATGGGACCAAAGTAACCATCCAGAAGGCCATATATTTCTGTATATACTGATAATATCGCTGTTATATTACTCAAACAGAATGTGGCTATTTTTACAAGTAAAACAGCTCTTGCAATCTTTAGGCAGTAACATTGATTTTATGCTTATTCTAGGGGACAGAGTATACCAAAGTGGTCTAGCTGTCAGTGTGGAGTTTTGTAAAGATCAGGTGATACTTTGACTTATGACAAAGTATAATTTCACATTCTATTTGAAATCATTGTTTCTTAGTTATTGAGGCATATTAAATACATATAGTAACTGGATAAACTCACTTATTATTTCTCTGGGTCATAAAATTAAGGAATAGTTCTGACAGGAAACACCAATGTAAACCCACATTAAATTTAAAAATTCCTCTTCTGTGCTAAAATAATAAACCCAAATTAATACTACATGATAGAGAATCCAAAGAATTGAGTTCCATCCTCCAAAATGGATTCATAGATCTTAATTAAAAATAAGTATCCACATTTAACTCTAAATATTTCTTAACAAAAACTACAAATTACAATTTTTGTAAGTTTAATCCTACAGGCACTGCAAAATGCAGCTATTGTTCAGAGGTAGTCTTTTTGTGGTTCAAATAAGTGCAACACTTGGTAAATAAAGTGAAGTTTTGTAGCTAATGTCTATTTTTTAATATTAAAATATGCAAAACAAAACAAAAAATACCACCAGAAATGCTTTACTTAACGAGCTTGCAAAGAAGTAGGATTCGCTATGTCACCACAAGGTTATATGACTATATTAGTTATCTATTGCTACTATATAACAAATTATCACAAGCTTAATATCTTAATATGACAAATATTTATCATCTTATAGTTCTGTAGGTTGGAAGTCTGGGTTTACTCTATTGTTTTCTCTGTTTCGTGATTCAGAAAGCTGAAATCAAGATGCTAGCGGACCTGTGCTTGTATGTGTAGCCTCTAAGGGAAAATTTGTTTCTAAGATAATTCAAGTAGTTAGCAAAATTTAGTCCTTTGTGATTGTAGAGCTGAAGTCCCCATTTCCTTGCTGGCTGCCATCTCTGAGCTTCTCTCACTTCCTAAAGCTGGCACCATCTGACACCTCCTGACACCATCTTCTCCATGTTCTAACCAGAAACAGTGTATTCAATTATTCTCATGCTTTGAATCTCTCTGACTTCCATTGTATTTTTTTTCTGCTTCCAGCTAGACCATTAATGTTCTTTATTAAAGGCTCTTGTAATAATAGTGGTTCCATATAGTGAGTCCATAAGACATCCAGGCTAATTTTTTTTTTCTGAACGTTCATAATCTTAATTATATCTAAAGTCCTCTTTGCCATACAATGTAACATTTCACAAATTCCAGCAATTAGGCATGAATATTCTTTGGTGGGAGCAGAGATTTGGCCTGACTATCCCAGTTATGAGTTCTATGATGTAATTTGTGCCACAGGAAAATTAATGGTTCAAGATTTCATGGACAGCAAAAATAAATAAATAAATAAATAAATAAATAAATAAATAAATAAATAAAGCATTATAGTTGCCTCAGTAAAAATCCTAGGGTGAGAGAAAATCTTAACATAGTATGGGTGTATAATACCTCAGTGAGTCTTCCAGAGATAAATTATATTGGTTAAATTGGGTTCCTCAAAGTAATATGGCTTTCTAAGCTTTGATCCCTCTATCATTAAGTTAGAAATGCATTGTTTGGGACAACTTGAGAATCTGGAAACAATGTCTACAAAATTGGATATGCTGCACCCATAATTTTACTAAATGAATGCAAAAGTTCCTAGGTTTGCATTTGTTTTTGAAGACTTGGTCATATGTTAAGAACAGAGGATATGTGTGTGCTTGATAGCAATTATCTTATTCCTTCACCAAGGATACCATGGAGATAATGAGTAACAAGTTCATAATTTATCCAAAAGAAAGACAAAACATATAGCAACATAAACCGAGGGATCAGATAATTATTGATAGAACACTGAACATATCAGATGCTTTCTACCATGAACAGATTTGTATATTTTTCTAATTGGAGGAGGTGCTCATTATCAATTTAGATTTTCCTTTTCTGCTGCCCTGGAAGAAAATGTTTTTACATTACATCTGTCAGAAGAATGTGTTTTACATTCTCATGGCAACCATCAATATAATTTTTCTGATCTACAAGTTTATAGCAAAACATTTAAAATATAATGATAAATACTTACAGAATTCTCAATATATTAGTATGTATTCACTATATTGAAGCAACTATTTATTTAAAAAATTAGAACGTTCTACTAAATAAATACTTAGGTATGATGTAAATTGAAAGCCAGTAACTTTGTTTAGTGTTGTTTCCTGCAAAATATAGTACATGTTCTATACCAAAAATCAAAATGTGGAACTTTTGTTTTACCCATAGTCATAAAAAAGAAATTAGAAAATAAGAATTGGTTTGTCATCTTTCATCACTACCCTTGATCAGCTTCCATGAATACCTTGTTTTCTATCTGCAAAAGTCTCTATTCCTTTATTTAGTCCCACAAAGTAGAATATTTTAGAAAAGCAAAATAGGTGTACACATAAATGGAAAGCTAATCATACAAGATAGTCACTTGGCATATTTCTGCTACTTGGAAAACCTAATATAACAGAATTTATGGTACTTACTGAATTTTAATTCTGAGAAAAAAATGAATTACTTTTGCACAATATGACAGAAAATGTTAGCATTTAAGTCAGTGTCTTGATGAGGACTTCTTAAACTATCATAAGTAATCTATCCTGAAATAAGATGGCCACTCTCTACAATACTATATATGTCTAAAATCCTATAGGGGTAACTGGGTCATTGTATGAGTTGTATTGTGAATGACAAAGAGTTATATCTACATCTTAACCCCTTGTATCTATTAATGTGATGTTGTTTGAATAAAGGGTATGTACAGATGTAACTAAATGAAAGATCTCAAGAGTAGACCATCTTGGATTAATCAGGAGGGCCTCAAATCCAAAGATAAGTGACTTATGCGCAGAAAAGAGGAGAAACCTACAAGGATGGCTAGGCCACGTGAAGAAGGTTGCAAAGATTAGAGTTATGCAGCTGTAAGCCAAGGAAAGCCAAAGATTGCCATACTCACCAGAAGCCTGTAGAGGTTCATGGAACAAATTCTTTCTCAGAGCCTCCAGAAGAAGTTCACTCTGCCAACAACTTGACTTCAAGTTTGGTTTTAGAATAGTGAAAACATAAACTTATTTTATTCCATGCATCCAGTTTGTGTTAATTTAGTACATCAGGAATGAGAACTCATAGAGTTATAAAAGCTGATAATTACATCAATCTAAAATGCTGTCTTCACAGAAATTGAACATTAAAATAATAGAGAATAATAAAACAAATAAGTACCACATAGCTAATGACAAGTTGCAGGAAAAAAACACTATCAATTTTTTTCCATTAATACTACAACAATCACATTTATATAAATTGTTTGAATATTCTATTCTGTCTTACTTTACTCCTCATTATCTTATACATATTTTTTCAGGTACTTAACATTTTACTTTATTCTATATTCCTCAGATTTTTAAGGTTCTAAAAAGGCAAATAGATATCACATACCTATTAGACTCAGAGCTGAATGAAGTAATTTATTCAAGTATAAAAATCCTTTGGTAGACACCTACATACAAATATAACCAAATCATAAATAAAACATAAAGCATAAAAATTGAGCATAAGTGGCCAGGCGTGGTGGCTCACGCCTGTAATTCCAGCACTTTGGGAAGCGGAGGTGGGCAGATCACCTGAGGTCAGGAGGTCAAGACCATCCTGACCAATGTGATGAAACCCTGTCTCTACTAAAAATACAAAAATTAGCTGGATGTGGTGGTGTGCATCTGTAATCCCAGCTACTTGGGAGGCTGAGGCAAGAAGAATCACTTGAACCCAGGAGGAGGAGGTTGCAGTGAGCTGAGATTGCACTATTGCACTCCAACCTGGGTGACAAGAGTAAAATTCCATCTAAAAGAAATAAAAAAGAGCATAACACAAATAAAAAGGTAATAGCAGTCAAGCACATCATAACTAGGAATGCTGGAAAACAGATAATGACAAAATGTTATTTTAAATGTCATAGAAAAAATACACATTTTATGTAGACAAGAACAACAAAAATGACAGAATTATAGCTCATTTGTAGAAGGCCCAAAGGATGCCAAAAAACAATGGAACGATATGTTAAATAGGTGAAAAAATAAATCAGAGCTGCCACTCTAGAATTTTAAAGACAAAGTAAATACCTTTCAAATTTCAATGAAAAACAAAAACTTTTTTTAAAGAAATAAGATCTTTTTTTTTTTTTTTTTTTTAAACAGTTGATATGTCCCTGCAGCTAAAGACAGTTCTTAAAGCTGAGCGGAAATAATTCCAGATGGAAATTCATCTGTGCAGCAAAGAATCATAGAGATTTAAATATGTGGAAAATATGACTTTTTAATATATTTTCTTAAAATAAAAAAATGAACTGACTAAAATTTTCATTTTGCCAAAATTTTGACAGCTGCTCAAATCCGAATCATCCATGTCCGCCAAAAGTGTATGGAGCAGTGGCAAGTAAAATACAATCTCATTAGTAGCATATCTTCAGCAAAACCAGAAGAAATAGAACATTGAAAGGACGCAGTCTCCCAGAATTAGAATAATAAACAACTATTTTCTGTAGATATATTCTTGGTGGTCTCTTTTTAAGTGTTTAGAATAGTAACTGGGTGCAGAAATTATACAGAAATTAAAGTGCAAAGTCTAAGTGTGAAGTAAAATCACTCAAGAAATAGCAAGTTTACCACATTATAAAAATACTGAAAAAATAGAAAGTTAAATCAGAGCACTGACTACAGAAAAGAGAGCAAAGTTATGGATGGGCCACAAGAAAGCAATTTGGAAAAGCAACTGTTAGGAAGAGAAGATGGTAGAAAAAAGAAATGAAAAGGTAAAAGCTCTTTGAAATTGAAACAGTGAACAAGAACACAGTAAGAAGAAATAATTTAAGATCCTGAAAATTAAAAGGAAAAACAATCCCTGAAATTATCATTTTTTCCTTAGCATTTACTCAAAAGAGTTAAAAACACATGTCCACACAAAAAACTGCACATAGATGTTTATAGCATCTTTGTTCGTGGTTGTGAAAACTTAGAAGCAACCAAGATTTCCTTTCATAAATGAATTGATAAATAAACTGTAGTATATCCAGACAATGGAATTATCATTCAGTTTTAAAAGCAAAATGTACTATCAACTAATTAAAAGACGTGGAGAAAACAAATGCATATTACTAAGTGAGAGAAGCCTGTCTGAAAAAGTTACATATTGCACGGTTCCAATTATATAACATTAAAAGACCAAATTGTAAGACTGTATGTTACTATAATGGTGGATACATGTCATTATAAGTATGTCCAAACTCACAGAATGTACAACACCAAGAGATAACCCTAATATAAACTCTGCACTTTGGGTGATAAGGAAATGTATTTACAAATGTACCACTTTGGTGAAAAATATTGATAATGAAGGAGTCTATACATGCGTAGAGGCAGGGAATACATGGGAAATTGGTGTATCTTCTGCTCTATTTTGCTGTAAACCTAAAACTGCCTTCTAAAGTCTATTATTTAAAAACATCTAAAAAGGCAAATAAAAATTAAAACCTCCCTCTATTGGCTCTAAGAAAATCTAGTCATCATAGAAATCTCACCCATTTCTTCTCCAAAAGAAAAAGTATTATCAAAACCAAAGCCTGGTTATTTGAAAATATCAGTCAAATTGTTAAGTCTTTATCTTAGCTAATTAAGAAATAAGAGAGAAGACACAGAGCACCTCATACCAGAAATGAAATAGGGGTTATCATTTCAATTTACTATAGACATTAAAAGTATAAGGTGTTAATACCATAAACACATTTATGTCCTCAAATTTGATAATTTAGAAGAAAAGAAACTATCTTTGACAGAAATATATGACCAAAACTCACAGTAGGAGAAACTGATGATCTGAATATGCCTCTATCCACTAAAGACAATGAATGCATAATGAATACCTTCTCAGAAAAGAAAGCCCTTGGCACAGATAAGTTCACTGGTGAATTTACTGGAGAATTGTACCAATCATTTAAGGAAGAAACAATTGAAGAATTCTCAGTCTCTTCCAGAAAGTAGAAGCATAGAAAGGACTAACTCATTCTAAGAGGCCATTGTTATTCTAACACCACACACAATCATGATCTTACAAGACAGGAAATTTATAGATGAATATGTTTCATTTAATAGATGCAAAAATGCTAAAACAAAAAAACCTAGAAAACCCAACAACGTGTAAAACAAGATATATACCATGACCGATCTTTGAAAATCAATGGTTATAATCACCGCATAAACTGTGTAAAGAGGAGAAATCATGTGAGAATATCAAGTGATCCAGAAAAAAAATTTGAATAATCCAAGACTCATTCATGATTAAAACTCAGAATAGAAGAGAAATTTCCCAACTTGATAAAGGAGCACCTACAAATAATATACAACTGAAATTATTCTTAATGGTGAGGAACTGGAAGCTCTTCACATAAATGAGGAACAAAGAAAGGCTGTCTTCTTTCACTATCCCTTTCCAACATTATACTAGAAGTCCTAGACAGGGTAATAAAATAAGAAAAGGAAATACATATATAGAGATTGTATAGAAAAAGATGAAACTCTCTTTACTTGTTGATTACATGATTGCAATGTAATAAACCCCAAAGACCAGACAAAATTTCCTGAGTAAGCAAATAGTAGAGCAAAACAAGTATACCCAATTATAAAATAAGTATTTCTATGTCTATACTGGTATCAATAAATGGTTGAGTAAATAAATAAATGAGGACTAAAGGCAACATTTCTGTACAGAAATATTCAAAGTTGTTTGTATTGATACCAGACACTCCAGATGGTGCTCAACTTGCCACATCTTCAGTTTGAACCATATGTAGTTACTTTCTCCAATGAGAAAGTAACAATGTATGAAAAGAAGAATCATGCAGTAACATTACAATGAAGAAATCTGATAAGTACTATTTCACTCTGGTGATCAAGTCTACGTCAACAGTGATAAATTATGTTGATAATATGCATCATTATTACTATGATGAAAATTCCACTTTACCTCTACGGTCTTCCTCCCGAAACCACACAGTCCCAGTCTAATTCTGAGGAAAACAACAGAAAAATCTTTGCTGAGAAATAATACTTGAGAAGTAATAATATAAAATACCTGCTTAACACTTCTTAAAACAAAGTCATCACAAACAAAAAAACTTTGAGAAATTTTTCCAGCCAAAAGGAATGTATGAAAGCCTGTCTAGGAAAGCATGAGAGCTAAATGTAATGGTTAATCCAGGATGAGAGCCTAGAAAATAATTAGGCAAACCTGAATAATGTAAGAACTTTATTCATAATAATTTATCAGCTTTGGTTTATCAATTGTCACAATTATACTAACTAAAGTTAGATTTTAATAATAAGATTAACCAGGTGTCTGATAGACAAAAACATTCTGAATTATCTTCGCAATTTTTCTGAAAATCTGAGAATGTCCTAGAACAAAAATTTTCATTCAGAAAGTATTGCCCGGGCCCAGCAGCTCATGCCTCTAATCCCAGCACTTTGGGAGGTCGAGGTGGATGGATCACGAGGTCAGGAGTTCAAGACCAGCCTAGTCAAGATGGTGAAACTCCGTCTCTACTAAAAATACAAAAAAAAAAAAATTAGCCAGACGTGGTGGTGGGCACCTGTAACCCCAGCTACTCAGGAGGCTGAGGCAGGAGAATTGCTTGAACCTGGGAGGTGGAGGTTGTAGTGAGCCAAGATCTCACCACTGCACTCCAGCCTTGGCAACAGAGTGAAACTATGTCTCAAAAAAAAAAAAAAAAAGTAAGTATTTAAGCGTTATGCTTATGAATTTTTCACTTTATTATCTGTAATATACAACAATACTTTTTTAAAGGTATGATATAGAAACAACTGTGTTATCTTTGTGCATGAAATTCAAATCTCTATTTTTATTTCATTCAGCAATTCTGTGACTTCACATGTTAAATGGATTTTTTGTACTACACAATTAAATGTTCATAGTCAGAAAAGTAATAATTCAAAATCTTGTAGATCTCTGTATCTGCAGGAGCTGTGGTATTATTTTCCTTATTTCTTTGTGCAGGTATTAATAAGCTCACAGATAACTTCTTGTTTTTTCCCCATCTTTTGCCTCAGTAATTCCAAATTATCAACTTTTTCCTCACCTTTCCTTATATGTGACTTCTAATCATAAACTGTATGATATATAAATGAAATACAAAAAAAAAGAACTTAATAAAAATCAACGTGTTTTACAAATCTTATGAAGGATAGACAAAGAATTCATTATTATAATCACCTCTCTCAATTTTCCTCACTATGTATACTTTTGATCAAATTCATTAAACAGCTGATAAATTCATTTTATTTTTATTATTTTCTCAACAACAAAATAAGTTTTAGATAATATACTCAAAAATATATATAAATTTTTATAAACCGAAATAAGATGTTATAACTTTTTCTTATTTTTTATTTTATATAGAACATCATCAGTTAGATTGAGCAAATGTGGAAAGAGATCATTTGTGCTATGAATTCACATCAAGATACATCATTTTGGATTGAAATGATCTGATAAAAATTGTATAAATATGGTTAAAATTAAAATTTGTTTTTGAAGAGTTTTTGGTGGGGAAATAGACTGTATTATATGTTGAGAACAAGAGAATGAACCGTATACTTAATCCCAAGTACTCTAAGCTAGCGTTTGATATAAACAAACAGGTATTTATATTACAGTGGATAATATTTGAGGTGGAAAAAGCAGAGGTGTTTTGGATACATAGGAATATCAATGCTGAAGTCACATTTCAGTTGGTAGCGTTACAATATATTTTCTGAAACAATTTAGACTCACGTTGGGTCTTAAAGAATGAGTTGAAGTTAGCTAGAAAAAGGAGGAAAAAACGTTCTGTGATAATTGAATCAAGTGTCTGTAGTCTGGATATGAGATTAAGCCTCCATCAGGAAATCAAAGTAGATCAGGAGGTGGTAGAGTGAGGTGTGGAGGCTAGCGGGTGGGCGATAAGTGCCAAACCACAAAGGCTATCAGGTGCTATATTATGTAGGGTTTTGTAAACCAGGGTAGGGCATTTACCATGAGACTTATAAAGGACAATTAAAGCTTTTAAGTAGAGAGAAGGCAAAGAGAGCACTCAAAGGGTTTTGCAGAAATCTAGGTCAAACAATGAAGATGGGCAATAAGAGAATAATGGCAAAGGGAAATGTACGAAATTGTACAGAGTTGAGAGAATATTACAGTCTAATTGGTAGTACTTAATGATTGATTGGATATGAGAATGAGGGAGAGAAATAAATTGAGTACTCTCAGTATAAACCACCAGGCATTTGCTTTCAATCACTAATCAGCTGATAATGTCATTTACTGAGATTTAAAAAAAGGAAAAAGACAGAAGTGTGAGTTTTGCATGGCAAACCAAGTGTCCCACTGTAGACAAGTTGCATGTGTGACACATGCATGTTATACTGGTAAACAGGTTATTGAATAATCAGATTTCTTTCTTAAAACAGAAAATAAGCTGAAGATAGAATTTGGGAATCTTTTTTCTGGTGATATGTGACAGCCCTAGAGTAATAAATATTGCCTATGATTATATGCAGAATAAGAAAAGTAGAGGCACACATTCAATTTCTGTATAAATCAACATTTTATTTGTTCAACAAGAAAGAGAATATGGATGAGGACGCTGAAAAAAAATAATGTAAGTGAGTGGAAGGAAAATTAGGAAGGTGTAAAACCTTACCTTAAAGGCAAATAACAAAAATATTTCACAGTAAACACAATGTGGTAATCATAATCAATGCCAATATGCTAGATGGTCAGGTAAAATGAATATATTTAAAAATGTCCCTCAAATTTAGTAAAATAATCTCACTATTATGAGTAAGAGAATTTTTTTGGTATTGGGGTTTAATCTAGAATTGAAGACAATTAGGTGTGAATAAAAGGGAAGTGAGTAAAGAGAATGGTATGCACGATTATTTTAAGATAATGATCTATGTGACAGCATGTGTTAATTTGAGGAAGCCATATAATAGATGAAAAAATTTCTTTATGGGAGCTACGTAAGGTCAGTTTATATGCTGGTTTGGTGTTAGAGAGGAAACTATTGAAAATAAATTTACAGGGGGCAAAGAATTTCCAGATAAGAGACTGTGTGTCAATATATTGGGACTTCTTTTCTGGTTGATTTATTTAACATCACATTGATTTAAACATCTGAATCAGAGTGTTTCAACCTTGGCCCTATTGACATTTTGGGCTAGATTATTTACTGTAGGATGCTCTTCTGTGCATTATAGAATATTTAACATCATCCCTGACTGCTACCCCTAGATACCAATAGCATCACTCCTCATTATGACAACCAAAAATATCTGCAGGTATTAAAAATATACCCTGAGTGGGAGCAAAGTCATCCTTATTTAGGAACCACTGGTTTAAGTGAAAGATTATATTTAAAAACAGGAATTCTAACAATAGTTTTTATCTTTAAAATGCAGTTCTGAATATGTATTACTTTTATTTTAATCAGTGTATAAATGGGAAAGGAAGACATACTCTCATATATATTCAATTTGGTAATGTTTTAATACTTGCATTCTAATGAAGGAAAATATTTTTGAAAATTTACATAGTACTTTATATTTATAATACTCTCATTCTACTGAAGGAAAATATTTTTGAAAATTTACATAGTACTTTATATTTATTACAGCTTGCGACTCATTTGATAACATTTTGCAGTGTGGAAACTATGATTATCCTCTGAGAAACCTAATTTGGCGGTTAGTGTTCAAGTTACATACAGTAGTTTTTCTTATTTGCAGTGTGTCTTTCCACAGTTTCAGTTACTCATGATCAATGATTGTCTGAAAATAGGTGAGTACAATACAATAAGATATTTTGAGAAAGAAAAAGGAGCCCACATTCACATAACTTTTATTACAGTATATTGTTATAATTGTTCTATTTTATTATTAGTTATGGTTAATCTCTTACTCTTCTAATTTATAAATTAAACTTCATCATAGGCATTTATATATAGGAACCAACATAGTAATGTATATAGGGTTTAGTACTCTTCACAGGTTTAGACATCCACTGGAGATTTCAAAATATATCCCCCACAGATAAGAGTTAGCTACGGTTTTAGCTTTAGGAAAACAATTATGTAGGAAATGGGGTTCACCTTCTGGAATTCAATATCACCTAAATAAATGAGACTATCCAATGTACTTTGAAGGAGAAGAGATTATAATTCTTATAAACTAGTACTTTGGAAGAAATAAGAAATGCAGAGTGAGTAGGTATACGAACATTTGCAAGTGATATTTTTCACAAAATATTTACCATGAGTTTTGTCAAATGCTGCATCAAAAAATAGATATACTATGATTGAAAGGTTTATTATAAGAAACACACAACATAAAAAAATGCTTCATTCTTGGCTCATCAGTCTCTTTTTAGCAGATTTGTTTAAATGAGAAGTTCTTAATCAGTTGGTGGGTAATATATTCTTTTGGCAGTCTTCTAAAGCAGGGTAAACTCCTTCTTTGAGTGCCTGTAATTATTTTAAATCCATAAATAAAATGTAGAGATTTCCCAAGAAAACCAAGCATACTAAAATATAAACGTCAAAATGTTTAAACATGATTTGGTAATAGAAGTGCTTCTTTCTAAATGCCTTAAAAACAGGAATTAGTGGCAAGTCTAATAATAAGATAATATCAAAGTCAGGATGAGCATATTTCCTATATTGACATATGTAATACCTCGTATGATAATCGCAGTGACTTGTATTACTCATAAAGCCAAAGATTCTGCTACTACTGTGATTTTCCCCTTATATTCATAAATGAAGGAAATACTACAATTCAGTTAGAGATTGGGCCTACCCCACTTGACACCACTGCTTGTGCTCACTGTCCAGGAGTCTGGGGATAGGTCTGCCTTAACTGTCACCACTGGTGATTGCTCACATTATCTGAGGCATAAGGATGGGCCTGCCCTACCCAGTGCTACTGCCATGGCACACATACAATCTGGGTTCTTGAAACCTGCTCAACTGGCCTGATTCTGCCACTACCAGCACCCAAGCACACTGTTGGAGACCCAGTGATTGGCCTACCAGATTTGCCACTGATGGTGCCTGAATATATCCCCTGAAGGCACAGAGCAAGCATGCCCAGCTTCCAGCTTCCAGTACTGGTGCCCAATGGACAGCCTGCCTGGGATCTCTGTCCCCAGCAAAGCCTTGCCATAGAGTCTACTACAACTACAGCCTAAGTCTCTAAAAATCTAACAAATATCACTGACACTGATTATGGCCAAAAAGAATATACATAGACTACACTATTGTGCCCACCCAGACTTAAAGTCAAAGCAGTGTACCCAACCAACACTGTAGATGTCTCTTTAGGAAAAAGTCTTCCCTATGAATACCAACTCATAAAATTAGAAGAAGTGACTTTTATGCCAGATATAGAAATATCAATGTAAGGACATAGAAAAAAAAAAACTGTAAAAAACAAGGAAATATGTTATGTCTAGTGAAACAAAATAATTATTCAGTAACAAATCCCAAAAAGGAAAATATATGAAATACAAATTTCAAAATCATGATATTTTATAAACTCCATGAGATACAAACAACAAAACTAAATAATCCAAATAAATCAGAAAAACAGTTCATGATCTAAGTGAGAAGTTCAACAAAAAAGTAAATGTCATAAACCCCCCAAAGTAAACAAAAATCAATAAATACAATAAAAATTCAATTAAGAAATAGAATGGAAAATATAAGCTTCCATACACTAAATCAGGTAGAGTAACTTGAAGGCAGGTGTTTTGAAATAATCAGTTAGAAGTTGGAGAAAGGAAGGAAGGAAGGAAGAAAGAAAGAAGAAAGAGAGAGAGAGAGACAAAGAAAGAAAGAAAGAAAGAAAGAAAGAAAGAAAGAAAGAAAGAAAGAAAGAAAGAAAGAAAGGAAGGAAGGAAGGAAGGAAGGAAGGAAGGAAGGAAGGAAGGA